>NW_011494935.1:59612-70708 GCF_000754665.1 Bison bison bison | reverse complement strand
GGACAAATACTCCATCTATTGGCATAAAGTGGTTCATAATAAGACAGACTAGCAGATAGTCTGGCAGACAATCTTTGCAGACAGACTAGAAAAAAATAAAACTATCTTTTGTTTACAAGATACACTTTAAATATAAATGCACAGATAGGCTAAAAGCAAAAGAATTGGAAAAATACACACTCTAACCATAAAAGCTTGTGTGACTATGTAAATATCTGACAAAGTAGACTTTAAGACAAAGAGTATTAATAAAGTAACATTGCATAATAACAAAATGGTTAATCAATAAGATATCATTCTAAGTACATACATAAATAATATCATTTCAACATGCATGAAACAAAAACTAAAGCCAGATTTGATAGAACTGAGAAGATAAAGACAAACCGACACAGTCAGATGTGTTAACTTATCTCTCTCAGAAACTGAAAGAGCAGTAGTCAATAGAAAAAAGTGTTTAATCAGAATTTAGAGAAGATTTCAAACAACACTATTAACCAATTTGACCAAATAGACGTGCATTTAATATGACAAACAACAGCTTTGGAAAATAGTCTTCTCAAATGCTCAAGAAACATTCTTTAAAATAGATCATATGTTGCTCTATAAAGCCGGTCTCAAAAGTTTAAAAACAATGAACCTGAAAGTGAAAGTTGCTCAGTTGTGTCCAACTCTTTTTGACCCCATGGACTAGTACATGAAATTCTCCAGGCCGGATACTGGAGTTGTTAGCCTTTCCCTTCTCCAGGGGATCTTCCAAACCCAGGTATCGAACCCAGGTGTCCCTCATTGCAGGCGGATTTGTTAGCAACTGAGCCATAAGGGAAGCCCTAAAACAACAAAAGAAGTTTCTTAAAGTTCCCTGCCCAGAAGTCAATGAGAAAGATAACTAGAAAATCTTCAAACATTGTTTGAAAATCAAACAAAGTATTTCTAAAAAACCCTTGAGTTAAAGAAGAAATAATGTTTAAAATCTGAAAATAATTTAAAGGGAAAAACAATACCAATTCAACATGTCAAAATTTATGGGATGAAACTAAAGCAGTTTGGATGAAATTTTATTGCTTTAAATATATATATTAGAAATGTGTTTAAAATAAATTATTTAAGCTTCCTTCTCATAAAACAATAAAATTGGGGCAGGCGGGCAGTGTGGAAAGAAAGAGCAGAAATCAATGAAACAGAAAAGAGACGATCAAAAAAGCAGAAAAAAAAAATGAGTTCTTTGAAGAGATCATTAAAACTGAACTTCCTTGTAAGACTCATTAAGAAAAAAATAAAATACAAACTATGACTGTCAGGAGTGAAAAAAAATAACACTACTACATATATTGAAAGATAACAAGAGAATGTTATAAACAACATTATGCCAACAAATTTGTCCAGCTATATGAAATGAACAAAGTGCTTGAAAACACCTTACCAAAACTGACATCAGAAAATAAAGAAAAACTAAGTATTTCTGTATTAGTTACCATTCCACAAAGTAAATTCCTGACTTGATGGCTTTAGTAGTATTTCTACAAACACTCCCATATACATGAATAATACTAGTCTTGTGCCTCTGTGCTAAGTCGCTTTAGTTGTGTCCAACTTTTTTGTGATTCCATGGACCACAGCCCACCAGGCTGCTCTGTCCATAGGGGCTGACACAAAGTTATTCAGAGATGAGAGATCAAAAAAACAATTTCCAACTCGTTGTATGAGGCCAGCATTATCCAGATACCAATATCCAACAAAATTTTTTATAAGAAAAGAAATGAAAAGATATAAAATCCCTAAAAGAATACATCAGCAAATAGAATAGAGCAATACATGAAAATGGATTATATATACTGACCAAGGGAGTTTTAGCTCAGAAACACAAGGTTCGTTTAACCTTTAAGAATCTATTAAATAGAGATAGATTCCATATTCATAAATTGGGAGATAAATTATTAAGATATCAATTACCTTACCCCCAAAATTAATATATAAAGTCAATGCAATCAGTAACCAAAATCTCGAAAAGCTTTTTTTTTTTTTTGCAGATATTGACAAATAGATACTAAATTTGTTTAAAATATAAAGATCTAGCCTAGCTATGGGTTTCCCTGGTGGCTCAGACAGTAAAGAATCCGTCTGTAATTTCGGAGAGCTGGGTTTGATCCCTGGGTTGGGAAGATCCCCTGGAGGAGGGTATGACCACCCACTCCAGTATTCTTGCCTGAAGAATCCCCATGGACAGAGGAGCCTGGTGGGCTACAGTCCATGGGGTCACAAAGAGTCGGACATGACTGAGCGACTAAGCACAGCCTAGTTAAGAAAATCTTGAGAAAAATAAAAAGTTACACTACTAAATTTCAAGACATTCTATAATATTTTAGCTATTCTGGGGATATTTGGAACAAGAATAGACAAATAGATTAATGAAACAGTCTAGAGTAGAAGGTAGATCTGCACACATATGGTTGCTTTATTTTGCCAAAATTATAGAGAAAGGAAGGCCTATTCAATAAATGATGATGGAACAACTGAGGAAAAAAAAAAAAAACTATACTAATCTACACATAAAAGTTAATTTAAAGTAGATTGTGAATTTAAAGTTGAAAACTATAAAATTCTAAAATAAAACTTTTGTGCATGTCTTCATTTTACTGAGGCAGACAGAAGTTCTTAAACAAGACACAGAGAACACAAATTATTTTTTAAAAAGATATAATTGACAATCAAAACTAAAATCTTCAGCTCATTAAAAGACACCTTTAACAAAGTGGAAAGAAAAGCCACAGATCAGGGGAAAATATTATATACAGATATATATATATATACACACACACACATAGATATGACAAGAGACTCATGTATAATGTGAAAACTCCTATAAATCGGTAAGAAAATGCTCAATGTTTAAAAAATGACACAAACTATATATAAAATAGATAAGCAACAAGGATATATTGTGCATCACAGGCAAATATAGCCATTATTTTGTAATAACTTTAAATGAACTATAATCTATAAAATACTGAATTACGTTGTACATCTAAACTAATATAAATCAACCATACTTCAATAAAAATATTCTAGAAAAAAATGAGCTCTCCTCCCCTCACATTTACTATTTCAAATGGCTTAAAAAGGTACTGTCCCAAGAAGATAGTCAAAAGGCCAATAAACACATGAAAAAATTCTGAACAGTATTCTCAACAGGGAAATTCAGATTAAGGGATACTATTGCATCCATTATTAATGCTAAAATTTAACACATTGACAAAACCAAACAGTGGAGGGTATGTGGAGAAATCGTGAACATTGAATATTACTGGTGGAATATACAGTGGCTCAACCATTCTTAAAAACTGCCTAATAGTTTCTCATAATGTTAAATTTATACCTACCCTATGGCCCTCAATTCCATGCCTACATATATTGTAAAAAGAAATGTCATATATCTACAAAAATATTTGTACAAGAAGATTGATAGAAACTTTGTAATAACTTAAAATAAGAAGCTATCTGTCCACTAATAGAAAAATGGATTTAAAATTTGTACTATATTTATATAATGGAATATCATATGGCAGTGAAAATAAGAATACACTACTGATGAATATAACACCAGATGAATCTCAAAAACAATATAGTCAGAAAAAGAAGTCAAACACAAATATATATACTGTTTATATGTTAATATATAAATATATTCTGTTTATATAAAATCCAAGAACAGATAAACTATGATTTTGCTTTGTATATCAGAATAGGGGTTACCTTGGGGGCAGGTGTGAGTATCAACTGGAAAGTTTTATGAGGGAACTTTCTGAAGTGTTAGATCTTTATCTTTATCTGGTGATTTTTATACATGTATAATCATAGATTAAAAACTTAGTGAGCTATATACTTAAGACTTGCACATTTTACCTTATTTAAACTATACTCAATTTCAAAAGAGATAATAGGAAATCATGAACAACTTTATGTGAATGTATTTGAAAGTTTAGTTGAAATGGGAAATTTTTTCAAAAGTTACATTTTAAAAGTATAAATATTCATCTATCTAATAAAGCTATTTAATATGTAACATAATGTATATGACAAAACTCCAAACCTAGGTGGCCTTTGCCTATGGCTTTCTTCCAAGCATTTAAGGAAGAAATAACCATAATATTACACAAATTTCACCAAAATATGGAAAATGACTACTTTTAAATTGGTTTTATCAAATTAGCATATCTTGATGCCAAAACTTGACAAGGACATTACTAGAAAGCCAAACATTAGGGCAGTGTCCCTCATGTTTAAGATCTTAGGCACAGAAATTTAAAATTGAGCAAAATAAATACACCAATAAATATATAGAAGATATTACATCATGATTAAGTCAGATTTATTCTAGAAATAAAACTCAGCTTAACATTTGAAAGAGTCGCAAAGAGTCGGACACGACTGAGCGACTTCACTTTCCTTTACTTTCCTTTCACTTTAACATTTGAAAATCAATCATCGTGATTGCCACATTACCAGAAAAAATATCAACTCAATAGATAAGCAAGCACTTTTGATAAAATTCAATACCCATTCATAAATTTATTTTTGACTTCCCAACCTGGGGATTGGCAAAAGCACTGGGAATCCCCAGGGAATCTGATTTTGAAGGACAATGGGATTTGATAACAGGATTCCCACATGAATGTGGGAAACAGAGTCTTGGAGTGCACCAACAAAACCTTGTATGCACCAGGATACAGGGAAAAGGAGCAGTGAGCCCACAGAAGACTGAACCAGGCCCGCCTGTGAGTGTCTGAGGGTCTCATGCAAACGCATGGGTCAGCAGTGGCCTGAAACAGGAACACGGGCACTGGCAGCAGCAGTCCTGGGAGACACATGTTGGAATGAGTCCTTTTAGAGGCTGCCTTTAGCCATACCATAGAGGCTATAGGCCTTCTCAGGCCAAACAAACAACAGAGAGGGAGCACAGCCTCACCCAACAACAGAAAACTGGACTAAAGATTTACTGAGCATGGCCGTTCCCACCAGAGCAAGACCTAGTTTTTCCCCACAGCCAGTCGCTGCTATCAGGAAACTTGCACAAGCCTCTTATCCTCATCCATCAGAGGGCAGACAGAAGAAGCAAGAACCAAAATCCCACAGCCTCCAGAACAAAAGCCACAATCATAAAAAAACTAACCAAAATGATGGCATGGATCACAGCGTTGTGTAACTCAATAAAGCTATGAGCCATGCCATACAGGGTAACCCAAGACATGTGGGTCATGGTGGAAAACTCTGACAAAATGTGGTCCACTGCAGACGGGAATGGCAAACCACTTCAGTATTGTTGCCTCAAGAAAACCATGAAAAGGCAAAAAGATATGATACCAGAAGATGAGCCCCTCAGGTCAGTACGTGTCCAATATGCTACTGGGGAAGAGCAGAGAAATAGCTCCAGAAAGACTAAAGAGGCTAGGCCAAAGCAGAAATGACACCCAGCTGTGGATGTGTCTGGTGGTGAATAAGGTCCAATGCTATAAAGAACAATATTGCATAGGAACTAGGAATGTCAGGTCCATGAATCAAGGTAAATTGCATGTGATTAAGCAGGAGATGGCAAGAATGAACACTGACATTTTAGGAATCAGTGAATTAACATGGATGGAAATGGGCAAATTTAATTCAGATGACCATTATATCTACTACTGTGGACAAGAATTCTTTAGAAGAAATGGGATGGAGCCCTCATAGTCAACAAAAGAGTCCTAAATGCAGCATTTGGGCGCTATCTCAAAAACAACAGAATGATCTTGGTTCATTTCCAAGGCAAACCATTTAATATCACAGTAACCCAAGTCTATGCCCCAGCCACTAACGCCAAAGAAACTGAAGTTGAATGGTTCTACAAAGACCTACAAGATCTTTGGGAACTAACACCGATAAAAAGATGTTCTTTTCATCATAGGGAACTGGAATGCAAAAGTAGAAAATCAAGAGATATCTGGAGCAACAGACAAGCTTGGCCTTGAAGTACATAATAAAGGAGGTTTTTTACTCCAAGAGAACAAAGAGTACAGAAGTACAAAAAAAACTTAAAAGACTTTTGCAAGAAAACACACTGGTCATAGCAAACCCCTCTTTCAATAACATAAGAGACATCTCTACACATGGGCATCACCAGATGGTCAATAACAAAATTAGATTGATTATATTCTTTGTAGCTGAAGATGGAGAAACTCTATACAGTGAGCAAAAAGAAGACCTGGGGCTGACTGTGCCTCAGATCATCAGCTTCTTATTGCAAAATTCAGGCTTAAGTCAAAGCAGGGAAAACCACTAGACCATTCAAGTATGACCTAAATCAAATCCATTATGATTATACAGTGGAAGTGACAAATAGATTCAAGGTATTAGATCTGGTAGGTAGAGTGCCTGAAGAACTATGGACAGAGGTTCATAACACTGTATAGGAGGTGGTGACCAAAACCATCCCCAAGAAAAAGAAATGCAAGAAGGCAAAATGATTGTCTAAGGAGGCCTTACAAATAGCTAAGAAAAGAAGAGAAGCAAAAGGCAAAGATGAAAGGGAAAGATATACCCAACTGAATGCAGAATTTCAGTGACTAGAAAGGAGGGACAAGAAAGCTTTCTTAAGTGAACAATGCATAGAAATAGAGGAAAACAACAGAATGGGAAAGACTAGAGATCTCTCCAAGAAAATTGGAGATACCAAGGGAACATTTCATGCAAAGATGGGCACAATAAAGGACAGAAAAGGCAAGGATCTAACCAAAGCAAAAGAGATTAAGAAGAATTGGCAAAATATATAGGAGAACTCTACAAAAAAGGTCTTAATGACCTGGATAACCACGATGGTGTGATCACTCACCTAGAGCCAGACATCCTGGAGTGTAAAGTCAAGTGGGACTTAGGAAGCATTACTATGAACAAAGTGCGTGGAGGTGATGGAATTCTGTGTGCATGCACGCTAACTTGCTTCAGGGTGTCTGACACTTTGCAACACTATGGACCATGGCCCATGAGGCTGCTCTGTCCATGGCATTACCCAGGCAAGAATATTGGAGTGGGTTGCCATTCCTTCCTCCAGGGTTTCTTTCTGACCTTGGGATTGAATCCATGTCTCATGTCTCCTGAATTGGCAGATGGGTTTTCTCTCTCTTTTTTTTTTTTAACCACTGGTGCCACCTGGGAAGCCTGATGGAATTCTTGCTGAGCTACTTAAAATTCTAAATGATGAATATGCCAGCAACTATGCCATACTCAATATACCAGCAAATTTGGAAAACTCAGCAGTAGCCACAGGACAGGAAAATATCAGTTTTCCTTCCAATCCCAAAGAAAGGTAATGACAAAGAATGTTCAAACTGCAGTACAACTGCACTCATTTAACATGCTAGCAAAATAATGCTCAAAATCCTTCAAGCTAGGCTTCAACAATAGGTGAACTGAAAACTTCCAGACATACAAGCTGGATTTAGAAAACGCAAAGGAACCAGAGATTAAATTGCCAACATCCAGTGGAGCAGAGAAAAAGCAAGGGAATTCCCGAAAAACATCTACTTCTGCTTCATTGACTTTTTCTCATTTTATATTCTTGCTTCCTTTATCATAAATTGACCATTAAGTGTGGACTTATTTATGGGCTCCCTAGCTTGTTCCATTGATCTATGTGTGTCTGTTTTTGTGCCATTACCATACTGTTTTGATTACTATAGCTTTGTAGGATAGTTTGAATTTAAAGAGCATCATACCTGCAGCTTTGTTCTTTCTCAAGAGTGCTTTGGCTACTTGGGGCCTTTTGTATTTCCATACAAATTTTAGAATTATTTTGTCTAATTCTGTGAAAAAAAGTCTCATTCTTAATTTTTTAACACTTTTGCAAACTACAAACAGTAGGAAGCTTCCTTGATTTGGTATTATGTCTAATATCTTAATGATAAAATTCTGAAAAAGTCCTCTTGCTGTGTAGAAATGTACAAATATGTCAGCTATCACTGCTCCTATTTGACTTTGTAAAGGAGTCCTGAGTAATCAAATAAGGCATATAAAAGAAGCAAACAACATGGAATGTAGAAGTGAGGAACTAAAACTATGTAAAAATTCAAAAGAATCTATAAAGTAATAGAATTGTTAAGTGAACTTAGAAAAATTGCTGAATACAAGGTCAATATACAAATTACTGTTGCATTTCTCATGCAAGCAAGATCCAAGAATGATAAAAAGGAAATATATTGTAATTATATTATAATTTATAACAACATAAAAAATAATCATATGTATGGGATAACTAGCAACAGATAAAGTCTTACAGAGAACTATAGATATTGCAAAGAGAAATTTTAAAAGATATAAATAAATAAAAGTAAATAATCCATGTTTGTGCATTAGAAGCTTCAGTGTAGTAAAGACATCTCCTTCTCTCAAACTTATCTACAGATTCAATGGACTCCCTATCAAAATACCAGCAAGTTTCCTTTTTTTAAAAAGAAACTGACAACTTATTCTAATACACGTGAAAATGCAAAATGCCAAGATAAACTCAAATAAAAAGAACAAAGTTGGAGAATATATTACTAGGTAACAATATTTATTTGAAGTACTCGTAGTTGAAGTGTGGAACTGGCACAAGAATATACACACAAAGCACAGAAAGTAAAGAGAATTCCTAAGTAGATCCGCACATTGTTTTGGTTACTAGACTTATAACAAAGGAGAAAAGTATCTTTGAAATGCAGTAAAGAAAAGATAGTCCTTTAATAAACTATGCTAGATTAAATGGATATCCATGTTAATAAAATCTCATGGTTGCCATTCTTTTCCCCATTTTATAGAGGAAAATGATGCACTGAAGAGGAGAGCGCTGTTAACTAAGACCAAACAGCTGATAAACCAGAGACCCAAAAGGTAGTCAGGCCTGGTTCCAGGCCAAGAGTTGTATATACATTGTTTCATTTGACTCCTCCAAATAGCCTTGTTTTGTCAAAAGCTTGTACATAAGAAGTTAAGTACAAGTAAGTTAACTTCTAAAACTAGAAGTTAAGTAACTTTCTTCCAACAACCTGTGATAGGCAGAGGGAATGAACCAGTCTCTGAAAAGATGCCCATGTCCTAATCCCACAGAACACGTGAATATGTTACTTTACATGGCTAAAGAGACTTTGCAGACGTGTATGGATCTTGAGATGGGGAGGCCATGCTGGATTATCTGGATGGGCCAAATGTGGTCACAAGGGAGACAGAAGGGTCAGAATCAGAGAAGAGATGTAACCTTAAAAGAGTAAATCAGAAAGAGTGAGTTGAAGATAGTACATTGTTGGCTTTGAAGATGGTGGAAGGGGCCTCAAGCCCAAGAATGTACGTGACCTCTAGATCCTGGAAAAGGCAAAGAAATGGATTTTTCCTAAGAATTCCCTGAGGTAACAAAGCCCTGCTGATACCTTGATTTCAGCCTGCTGAAGACCAGAAGACTTCTGACTTCCAGAATTGTAAGGTAATAAAACTTTGTGTGACTATGTTTGTGTAATTTGCTTCAGCAGCAGGACACTAATGCACATAACCAGTTAAGATTTGCTTCCAGGTTTCTCTGCACAGCCTGTGCCTTTAATCACAAGGGAACATACCTTAGTGGGATTACTACAACAGGAAAGCAAAGCATTTATCAGAATGTTTTGCCCTACAGAGATCTTTGGTGCTATCTAATTGATCATTGATCATGGTGTCTTTGAAATAAGCAGCAAATTACTAAAGCCTTTTTGATTTGTGTAAGAATTACAGGCATACTTAGCAACTGTCAGAATCTTCATCAAGTGAGAGCTCCGTGAATCACTCGCCTTCCTTTAAAATATATGTAAGTATACAGACATGTGAAAAGTATACATATATACATGCCTGTGTGTGCACATGTGTATGTACATCCACACCATACACGTTTGTCAAGATCTATATAGCTATGCATACAGATACATGTATGTACATACAAATGGATGGATATGGTTGCATGTATGTGAATGAAATGCCCTTGAACAGATACAGAAGAAACTTTATAAAAAGTGCTTCCAAGGAGGAGAAATGAGTTCCTAGGGGGTATGGGTTGGAAGCTTTTAATTTTACAATTATATATCCTTGTGTCCCTTTTAAATATTGACTCATTTAACTGTTTTGCCTATTAAAAACATACACACGAAATTGTATTTTAAAGGAGCTATTCTATCATATCTCTATCAGCAAGAGTTAAGAGAAACTCCATGTGGTTCCCCTCTCTCCCCAGCCCAGGACCCTCAGTCTCACCCAGCATTCACTTTTTCCACTCGCTGCCTTGAGACTGTGAGACCTACTCTTACTGTGTCCTTTGTCCCTGATCACCTGTATGCCACCCAGACCCTCCTCCTAACTAGCCCCCAGCCCCTAACCTCTCATTTCCCATGGCTCCCCACATAAGTCACGAACTTCCCCCTGCCCTTCTTTCCTGGCTTGATTTTTCCCTGTAGCATTTATCAGTATCTAGTACACTGATCTGTAAACACCAGCTACTTCCAAATCTTGATGACTACCTGACCCCTCCACCAGAGAGCATGCTCCACTAGGACAGGGATTCTTGCCTGCCTTGTTCACAACTGCAGCCCAGCACACATTAAAGTACCTGACATGGTAGGCTCTCGGTAAATAAATACTAGGGAAGGAAATGAGAGAGGGAGTGAGTGAAGGAGTGACGGAAGGTTGAGTGCTTTGCTGGGAATCCCAGTTCTGCTGGCACCAAGGTGAGGAAGAGATGAGCAGAGAGAGGTCTATTCTTTATGGCCACCCATCTATCTGTCTGGCATGGATGGGTAGAAAGAAGCAACTGCTATTGAGACATGTGTCCTCTGCTTTAGGTCAGGTCCCCTCCACCCTCTGCTGCCCTGTGGCACCTGCCGCAGCTGGAGCACAACAAGAAAGATGCGGGAGGTGACCAACCAGCCAAGAGGTAGGGGTGCAGGGTAAGGGGCTCATGGCCTGGTAACCACCTAACTCAGAAAGGGACCACATGACAGGCCAGATAGCACCATGAACAGCTGGAAAAGAACTTTCACTTCTCTAAAAGGAGGAACAATCCTGCGGAAAGA
>NW_011494935.1:59065-59512 GCF_000754665.1 Bison bison bison | reverse complement strand
TTTTGTAATAACTGTAAATGAACTATAATCTATAAAATACTGAATTACATTGTACATCTAAACTAATATCTTATAAATCAGCCAGACAAATATTCTAGAAAAAAATGAGCTCTCCTCCCCTCACATTTACTATTTCAAATGGCTTAAAAAGGTACTGTCCCAAGAAGATAGTCAAAAGGCCAATAAACACATGAAAAAATTCTGAACAGTATTCTCAACAGGGAAATTCAGATTAAGGGATACTATTGCATCCATTATTAATGCTAAAATTTAACACATTGACAAAACCAAACAGTGGAGGGTGTGTGGAGAAATTGTGAACATTATATATTACTGGTGGAATATACAGTGGCTCAACCATTCTTAACAACTGCCTATTAGTTTCTCATAATGTTAAATTTATACCTACCCTATGGCCCTCAATTCCATGCCTACATATATTGTAAA
>NW_011494935.1:55057-58965 GCF_000754665.1 Bison bison bison | reverse complement strand
TGGAAAAGAACTTTCACTTCTCTAAAAGGAGGAACAATCCTGCGGAAAGAGTAACTGAGAACAATGCTTGCACCTTGCTGCATGATTTGTGTTAACCAGGGAAAATGTTTCAGGGGATGAGGCCCAAACTGTTCGCATATACAGATATGCCCCTGGAAGTAGGCTTGTTTCTAAGAATATCACCTGTGGAAAATGACTGCATCTCTTAGTAAATACTAACTAAGCACTCTTCTACATGGGGCACAGATTTAGTGCCTGAAGACACAACACTTATCAGGACAGAGAAGTCTGTATGGAGCTTTTGTTCCAACAGGATAGGCCAGCAATGAAGAAGTCACCCAAATGACAGACACTGTCTTTGAAGGCTGCACTTGGTGCCACAAAGGAGATGCATTGAAAGAAGGTGGGGAGCCTTCTTTGAGGACAGGTGTGCAGGAAGGTGTGGCAGAGAGAAATGGGGTGCCTCCCACCCCTGGCTTCCCCTTGCATGGTGCTCAGGATGCTTGCTCCCCACCAGTGGTCCTCAGAATAACGCTGTGGCATTGTGGTATGTGTGTGAGCTGAGAACTGAAGGATGACAAGGAACAGCCTATGAAGATCTGGGAGAGGCCCTCTCTCAGCTGAGGCAACAGTTAGTGAAAAGGCCCTGAGGCTGGGAAAAATGGGCGACGTTCAAGGATCAGAATCAGGGCCAGCATGGTGGCAGCACAGGAGCAAATTATGCAGACAATGGTGGGGGAGTGGAAGGTGGGACGAGAGTTGGCATCTGCTGCACTAATGCAGGTGACAGATGCAGGATCCATCCACTGGATGGGCCCTGTGGAAGCCATGCTAGGAGATCAGAGAGGCAGGTGGAAGAGTTTCAACTTTATCTCCTGGCTTGAATACATTCACAAATGGTGAATATACCATGACTTATGACTAATGCCATAAAATTAAGCCTGTTCTCTAATAGTACTTGTCCCTAATATGACTCTGAGCTTCCCAGGTGTTCAAGTGGTAAAGAATACATATGTCAGTTCAGGAGATGCAGGAAGATGATGCGACTCAATCCTGGGTCAGGAAGATTTCCTGGAAGAGGAAATGGTTACCGACTCCAGTATTCTTGCCTGGGAAATCCCATGGATAGAGGAGCCTGGCAGTCTACAGTCCACAGGGTCATAAAGAGTCGGACAGAACTGACCATGTACACACACATATAATATGACTATACTATGGGCTTTCCTTGTGGCTCAGCTGGTAAAGTATCCGCCTGCAATGCGGGAGACCTGGGTTCTATCCCTACATTGGGTAGATCCCCTGGAGAAGGGAAAGGCTACCCACCCACTCCAGTATGTTGGCCTGGAGAATTCCATGGGCAGTCAATGGGGTCACAAAGAGTCAGACATGACTGAGCAACTTTCACACTCAAACACTAAGGACATAGAAATGGATACACCAGAAACGTTTGGTCCTTACATGAAAACATCTACAAGCAGAAGCAGACAGCTACTTCTGCTTTGTTGATTATGCCAAAGCCTTTGACAGTGTAGATCACGACAATCTGTGGAAAATTCATCAAGAGATGGGAATACCAGACCACCTGACCTGTCTCTTGAGAAATCTGTATGCAGGTCAGGAAGCAACAGTTAGAACTGGACACGGAACTACAGACTGGTTCCAAATTGGGAAAGGAATACATCAAGGCTGTATATTGTTATCCTGCTTATTTAACTCATATGCAGAGTACATCATGCAAAATTCTGGGCTGGATGAAACACAAGCTGCAATCAAGATTGCTGGGAGAAATATCAATAACTTCAGATATGCAGATGATACCACTCTAATGACAAAAATTGAAGAGGAACTAAGCGGCTGCGACCCGCGCACTAAGCAAGGGCAGCTGTGCCCAGCACACTAAGCGCAGCCGAGAGGAGCTACCCCACGTCCGAGGTCAGGGGCAGCAGCCGAGAGTGCCAGGCTGTGACGGCACAGGAATGGAGGAGAGGAGCTACCCAGGTCTGAGGTCAGGGGTGGCGGCCGGGAGGAGCAAGGCCACGTCCAAGGAACAGTGGCTGCGCGGGCACAGGAGGGCCTAGAGGAACTATCCCACGTTGAAGGTCAGGAAGGGCGGTGGTGAGGAGATACCTTCGTCCAAGGTAAGGAGCAGCGGCTGCGCTTTGCTGGAGCAGCCATGAAGAGATACCCCATGCCCAAGGTAAGAGAAACCCAAGTAAGACGGTAGGTGTTGCAAGAGGGCATCAGAGGGCAGACACCATACTCACAGAAACCATGGTTTCTGAAACCATACTCACAGAAAACTAGTCAATCTAGTTACACTAGGACCACAGCCTTGTCTAACTCAATGAAACTAAGCCATGCCCATTGGGCAACCCAAGACAGGTGGGTCATGGTGGAGAGATCTGACAGAATGTGGTCCACTGGAGAAGGGAATGGCAAACAACTTCAGTATTCTTGCCTTGAGAACCCCATGAACAGTATGAAAAGGCAAAATGGTAGGATACTGAAAGAGGAACTCCCCGGGTCAGTAGGTGCCCAATATGCTACTGGAGATCAGTGGAGAGATAAGGAGCCAAAGCAGAAACAATACCCAGCTATGTATGTGACTGGTGATAGAAGCAAGGTCTGATGCTGTAAAGAGCAATATTGCAAAGGAACCTGGAATGTCAGGTCCATGAATCAAGGCAAATTGGAAGTGGTCAAACAAGAGATGGCAAGAGTGAACATCGACATTCTAAGAATCAGAGAACTGAAATGGAATGGAAAGGGTGAGTTTAACTCAGATGACCATTATATCTACTACTGCGAGCTGGAATCCCTCAGATGAAATGGAGTAGCCGTCATGGTCAACAAAAGAGTCTGAAATGCAGTACTTGGATGCAATCTCAAAAACGACAGAAATATCTCTGTTCGTTTCCAAGGCAAGCCATTCAATATCACAGTAATCCAAGTCTATGCCCCAACCAGTAACTTCAGCTTCTTCAGCTGAAGAAGCTGAAGTTGAACAGTTCTATGAAGACCTAAAAGACCTTTTAGAACTAATACCCAAAAAAGATGTCCTTTTCATTCTAGGGGACTGGAATGCAAGAGTAGGAAGTCAAGAAACATCTGGAGTAACAGGCAAATTTGGCCTTGGAATATGGAATGAAGCAGGGCAAAGACTAATGCAGTTTTGCCAAGAGAACACACTGGTCATAGCAAACACCCTCTTCCACCAACACAAGAGAAGACTCTACACATGGACATCACCAGATGGTCAACACAGAAATCAGATTGATTATATTCTTTGCAGCCAAAGATGGATAAGCTCTATACAGTCAACAAAACAAGACCAGGAACTGACTGTGGCTCAGATCATGAACTCCTTATTACCAAATTCAGACTTAAATTGAAGAAAGCAGGGAAAACCACTAGACCATTCAGGTATGACCTAAATCAAATCCCTTATGATTATACAGTGGAAGTGAGAAATAGATTTAAGGGACTAGATGTGATAGACAGACTGCCTGATGAACTATGGACTGAGGTTCGTGACATTGTACAGGAGACAGGGATCAAGACCATCCCCAGGGAAAAGAAACGCAAAAAAGCAAAATGGTTGTCTGGGGAGGCCTTACAAATAGCTGTGAAAAGAAGAGAAGCGAAAAGCAAAGGAGAAAAGGAAAGATACAAGCATCTGAATGCAGAGTCCCAAAGAATAGCAAGAAGAGATAAGAAAGCCTTCCTCGGTGATCAATGCAAAGTAATAGAGGAAAATAACAGAATGGGAAAGACTAGAGAGCTCTTCAAGAAAATTGGAGATACCAAGGGAATATTTCATGCAAAGATGGGCTTGATAAAGGACAGAAATGGTATGGACCTAACAGAAGCAGAAGATATTAAGAAGAGGTGGCAAGAATACACAGAAG
>NW_011494935.1:54765-54957 GCF_000754665.1 Bison bison bison | reverse complement strand
CCATGAAGAGATACCCCATGCCCAAGGTAAGAGAAACCCAAGTAAGACGGTAGGTGTTGCAAGAGGGCATCAGAGGGCAGACACCATACTCACAGAAACCATGGTTTCTGAAACCATACTCACAGAAAACTAGTCAATCTAGTTACACTAGGACCACAGCCTTGTCTAACTCAATGAAACTAAGCCATGCCC
>NW_011494935.1:54060-54421 GCF_000754665.1 Bison bison bison | reverse complement strand
TCAGTTTTCATTCCAACTCCAAAGAAAGGCAATGCCAAAGAATGCTCAAACTACTGCACAATTGCACTCATCTCACATGCTAGTAAAATAATGCTCAAAATTCTCCAAGCCAGGCTTCAGCAATACATGAACTGTGAACTTCCTGATGTTTAAGCTGGTTGTAGAAAAGGCAGAGGAACCAGAAATCAAATTGCCAGTATCTGCTGGATCATAGAAAAAGCAAGAGACTTCCAGAAAAACATTTATTTCTGCTTTATTGACTATGCCAAAGCCTTTGACTATGTGGATCACAATAAACTGTGGAAAATTCTAAAAGAGATGGGAATACCAGACCACCTGACCTGCCTCTTGAGAAATCTGT
>NW_011494935.1:44076-53783 GCF_000754665.1 Bison bison bison | reverse complement strand
CAGATGGTGACTGCAGCCATGAAATTAAAAGACACTTACTCCTTGGAAGGAAAGTTATGACCAACCTAGATAGCATATTCAAAAGCAGAGACATTACTTTGCCAACAAAGGTTCGTCTAGTCAAGGCTATGGTTTTTCCTCTGGTCATGTATGGATGTAAGAGTTGGACTGTGAAGAAGGCTGATCGCTGAAGAATTGATGCTTTTGACCTGTGGTGTTGGAGAAGACTCGCGAGATTCCCTTGGACTGCAAGGAGATCCAACCAGTCCATTCTGAAGGAGATCAGCCCTGGGATTTCTTTGGAAGGAATGATGCTGAAGCTGAAACTCCAGTACTTTGGCCACCTCATGCGAAGAGTTGACTCATTGGAAAAGACTGTGATGCTGGGAGGGATTGGGGGCAGGAAGAGAAGGGGTCGATAGAGGATGAGATGGCTGGATGGCATCACTGACTCGATGGACTTGAGTCTGAGTGAACTCCGGGAGTTGGTGATGGACAGGGAGGCCTGGCGTGCTGTGATTCATGGGGTCGCAAAGAGTCAGACATGACTGAGAAACTGAACTGAACTGAATGGAAAGAGCCTCTTGATGAAAGTGAAAGAGGAGATTGAAAAAGCCGACTTATAAGTCAACAATCAGAAAAGTAAGATCAGGGCATCTGGTCCCATCACTTCAAGGCAAATAGATGGGGAAAAAGTGGAAACAGTGGCAGGTTTTATTTTCTTGGGCTCCAGAATCATGGCAGATGGTGACTGCAACCTTGAAATTAAAAAATGCTTGCTCCTTGGAAGAACAGCTATGACAAACCTAGACAGCATATAAAAAAGCAGAGACAGCACTTTACTGACAAAGGTTCATGTGATCAAAGATATGGTTTTTCCAGTAGTCATGTATGGATATGAGAGTTGGACCATAAAGAAAGCTAAGCTCTGAAGAATTTTTGCTTTAATATGTGGTGCTGGAGATCAAACCAGTCAATCCTAAAGGAAATCAACCCTGAATATTCACTGAAAGGTCTGGTACTGAACCTGAAGATCCAGTACTTTGGCCACCTGATTTGAAGAACTGTATCACTGGAAAAGACTCTGACTCATCTAAAGATTGAGGGCAGTAGGAGAAGGGGTAACAGAGGATGAGCTGGTTGGATAGGATCATCGACTCAATGGACAGGAGTTTGGAAGATAGTGAAGGACAGGGAAGCCTGGAGTGCTGCAGTCCAAGGGGTTGCAAAGAGGTGGACATGACTTGGCGACTGAACAACAATAGGACATAGTGTATACTACATTAGTATATTTTATATGTTACAAAATTGCCACTGCTATTTACATAAGACTAGTTACTATTTGTCAATATACAAAGTTTTGACAATATTATTGACTATATTTCCTATGCTATACTTTACACCACTCCAGACTTATTTATTTTGTAACATAAAGTCGGTACTTTTTATTCATCCTCACCATTTCACTCATCCTCCCCCAACTTCCCCTCTAACAACCACCAGTTTTTGCTCTGTGCCTATGGGTCTGTTTTGTTTGTTCATTTGTTGTTTGAGCCTATATATAAGTTAAATCATATGATATTGTCTTTTATGTCTGACTTCTTTCACTTGGCAGAGTACCCTCTAGGTCCATAAATATTATCACAAATAAGATTTCATTCTTTTTTATAGCTGAATAATATTCCATTGTATGTATACCATGTATTCTTTATCCATTCATCTATAGACGGATACTTAAGTTACTTCCATGTCCTGACTACTGTAAATAATTCTGCAGTCAATGTAGGGGTGCATAGATCTTTTTGATTTAGTATTTTGTTTTCTTTGGAAAAATACCCAGAAGTAGAATTGTTGGATTATTTGGTACTTTTATTTTTTTCAAGAACCTCCGTATGTTTTGCATAGTGGTTATGCCAATTTACAAATCTACCAACAGTGCACAAGTGAACCTTTTTCTCCACATCCTTGCCAACACCTGTTATTTTTTGTCTTTTTCATAATAGCCATCTTGACAGGTATGAGGTGATATTTCATTGTGGTTTTAATTTGCATTTCCCTGATGATTAGTGACTAGTGGCTCCAGGACTAGAAAAGGTAAGTTTTTATTCCAATCCCAAAGAAAGGCAATGCCAATGATTTTTCAAACTACCCCAAAATTGCACTCATCTCACACGCTAGTAAAATAATGCTCAAAATTCTCCAAGAAAGGCTTCAACAGTATGTGAACTGTGAACTTCCAGATGTTCAAGCTGCATTTAGAAAAGGCAGAGGAACCAGAGATCAACTTGTCAACATCTGTTGGATCATAGAAAAAGCAAAAGAACTCCAGAAAATCATCTACTTCTGCTTTATTGATTATGCCAAAGCCTTTGACTGTGTAGATCACAACAAACTGTGAAAAATTCTTCAAGAAATGGGAATACCAGACCACCTGACCTGCCTCCTGAGAAATCTGTATGCAGGTCAAGAAGAAACAGTTAGAACTGGACATGGAACAACAGACTGGTTCCAAATTGGGACAGGAATATGTCAAAGCTATATATTGTCACCCTGTTTATTTAACTTACATGCAGAGTAAATGATGTGAAATGCTGGGCTGGTTGAAGCACAAGCTGGAATCAACATTGCTGGGAGAAATATAAAAAACCTCAAATATGCAGATAACATCACTATTAGGGCAAAAAGTGAAGAGGAACTAAAGAGCCTCTTGATGAAAGTGAAAGAGAAGAATGAAAAATTTGGCTTAAAACTCAACATTCAAAAAACTAAGATCATGGCAACCAGTCCCATCAGTTCATGGCAAATAGATGGGGAAACAATGGAAACAGTGACAGACTTTATTTTCTTGGGCTCCAAAATCATGACTGCAGCCATGAAATTAAAAGACATTTTCTCCTTGGAAGAAAAGCTATGACCCACCTAGCTGCTGCTGCTAAGTCACTTCAGTCAAGTCTGAATCTGTGTGACCCCATAGATGGCAGCCCATTAGGCTCCCCCATCCCTGGGATTTTCCAGGCAAGAGTAGTGGAGTGGGTGCCATTGTCTTCTCCAGACCCACCTAGACAGCATATTAAAAAGCTGAGACATCACTCTGCCAACAAAGGTCCATCTAATCAAAGCCATGGTTTTCCAGTAGTCACATATGGATGTGAGAATTGAACTATAAAGAAAGCTGAGTGCCGAAGAATTGATGCTTTTGCACTGTGGTGTTGGAGAAGACTCTTGAGAGTTCCTTGGACAGCAAGGAGATCAAACTAGTCAATCTTCAAAGAAATCAGTCCTGAATATTCATTGGAAGGACTGTAGCTGAAGCTGAAACTCCAATACTTTGGCCATCTAATGCGAAGAACTGACTCCTTTGAAAAGACCCTGATGCTGGGAAAGATTGAAGGCAGGAAGAGAAGGAGATGACAGAGTATGAGATGATCGGATGGCATCACTGACACAATGGACATGAGTTTGAGTAAACTCTGGGAGTCTGTGAGGGACAGGGAAGCCTCATGTGCTGCAGTCCATGGAGTCGCCAAGAATCAGACACAACTGATCTACTGAACAACAACAAACAAAAAATGAATCAATTTTTCTGGGTATTCATTTTAGAGTCTATCCCTTTTTAGATATAAGTACTCTATCTAGATAAAAATAGGTTCTTTCTTTAAAAGCCTGTTTCTTCCTTCATATGACTCTCTCTTTTACATCGTGAATAGTTTGTACACAGCCAACCGTGCTGTCCAATGGCTGGGCTGTGTGCTCATCCTCACCACCTCCCAGTGAGAACGCCAGATCAGGAGTTAAGTGAGCTGGAATTGGGAGTCTTCTGCTACCAGCTGCAAGGTCTGGAGTAGGTACTGCCCAACCTGGACTCCCCGTTCCTGCTGTGTCCAATGAAGCTGTCTAGAATCCACTGTCTCTAAAGCCTGTGCCATCTCTCTAAGCCTGGGAACAGCTTTCTCATCCTCTCTGTACTTGGTCTATGAAAGGGGAAAATCCTCGGGGTTGGAGAGACTCCTGCCTACTTTCCCTCCTGTGTTTCTTGCTCCAGCACATTCACAACAGAAAATTCTGCAGCACTGAGAAACTGGCACTCATAGAACTTTCCAAACCTCTCCCAGATCAAGTGAAGTTAAATCTGGATATTTAACCTTTCTGGTCTATACCAAATCCCTCCAGCTATGCTGAAAAGTTCTCCTTGAAATAAAAAAGGGATAGTCACAAAAAATAATCCTAAGCATCTCCTGAAGGACCTTCCCTCATCCTGACAGAGCCAAACAATTAGCCCAGGTTGGCAAATGATCAGCAAAAAACTCCAAGTAAGAAAAGAAAGCATTCACGTGTTAGCTCAGACATTTTAACCTATTGTTCTGCAAGTTCCATATCTTAGCCCACAATTTTGTTTTTCTTTAAGTTTGAGCCAACTAATATATAAATGAGAACATTTTACATAAAAATTTAGATATAATATTTCTCTCAAAAAAATCTGAAGATCTGCCTGTGCTCAGACTCCATCACCTTGCTGACATACAATACCACTGCCTCTTTACCCTTTACCCATTGTTTCCCCAACATGTCACCAAGGAGAACGTGCCTCATCATGCTTGCACAGCCTTTCTGTTGTTGTTTTAAAGCAGAAGAAAATTTGTATCAACACTGGTAAAGCCAGATATACATCAAATGGTCTGATCAAGAAAAATGGAAAATGATGTTTTTCCAAGCAGAAGAAGAGAGCATTGCTTCTTGTGTGAGCGAATGTGAACCCACATGAATCTTTTATCTGCCTTCCCCTGTGGACATTTAAGTTTGAGAGAATTTGGGAAGCCTCAGGTGTGGGCTTCCCTGGTGGCTCAGATGGTAAAGAATCCACCTGAAATGCAGGACACCCAGGTTCAATCCCCGCATTGGGAAGAGTCCCTGGAGAAGGGAATGGCTACTCACTCCTGTATTCTTGCCTAGAGAATTCTATGGACAGAGGAGCCTGGCGGGCTACAGTCCATGGGGTCACAAAGAATCAGACATGACTGAAGTGACTGAGCATATAGAGTATGAAAAGACAATACTGACACCCAGTGGTCCATTAACCAGCTCCCATTCAGTGTCCTAAATTCCCGAGGAGGGCTGGCCACTCAGACTCAGACAGAACTGTCTTCAGCTTCTAGAAACACAGGAAAGAAAAGACCACCAGTAGCTAATGACAATAAAGCAAACAAATAAAAATAGCATGTACTGTTTTGTTTTCTAAACCTTTCTGATGGGGATCTGGTTAAATCTTGGTTTGGCTCAATTATCTCCGTTATACCAAAAGCATTTATATTCAACAATGTATTTCTCTTACAAAACAGAGACTGCTGCTGCTGCGGCTGCTAAATCGCTTCAGTTGTGTCCAACTCTGTGCGACCCCATAGACGGCAGCCCACTAGGCTCCCCCGTCCCTGGGATTCTCCAGGCAAGAACACTGGAGTGGGTTGCCATTTCCTTCTCCAATGCAGGAAAGTGAAAAGTGAAAGTGAAGTCGCTCTGTCATGTCCGACTCTTAGCGACCCCATGGACTGCAGCCCACCAGGCTCCTCCATCCATGGGATTTTCCAGGCAAGAGTGCTGGAGTGGGGTGCCATCGCCTTCTCCACAAAACAGAGACAATTATGCTTTTGAAAATGCAAGACTTCTTCCCCAAGAGGTAAAAGCTCAAAAAATCTGAAATCTTTCATAATGATTTATTTTATTTATTAATTAGTCTTCTAGGCACTGAAAAGTAAATAATAAATACCTAAGATTATGCATGTGTGCCAGTCGCTCAGTTGTGTCAGATTCTATGCGACCCTATGGATTGTAGTCTGACAGGCTCCTCTGCCCAAGGGATTTTCCATGCCAAGAATACTGGAGTAGGTAACCATTTCCTCCTCCAGGGGATCTTCCTGATCCAGGGATCAAATCCATGTCTCCTGGATCTCCTGCATCTCCTGCATTGCAGGCAGATTCTTTACCACTGACCCATCAGGGAAGTCCCTAAGCTTATAGGACAGAGAATCTGTTAGACTTGTTTGTGAACCTCCCACCACAGCCCCAAATCCTTCAATCTGAAATAATAATGAGGTTACAACAGGAAGAAAAGCTGAGGTAGAACTGGCAGAAGAATACATTTTGAGAGCTTCTTTGATTTCCAATGGGCTAATAGTCACAGCTATGGTTTTTCCAGTGGTCATGTATGGATGTGAGAATTGGACTGTGAAGAAAGCTGAGTGCCGAAGACTTGATGCTTTTGAACTGTGGTGTTAGAGAAGACTCTTGAGATTCCCTTGGACTGCAAGGAGATCCAACCAGTCATTCTGAAGGAGATCAGCTCTGGGATTTCTTTGGAGGGAATGATGCTAAAGCTGAAACTCCAGTACTTTGGCCACCTCATGCGAAGAGTTGACTCATTGGAAAAGACTGTGATGCTGGGAGGGATTGAGGGCAGGAGGAGAAGGGGACAACAGAGGATGAGATGGCTGGATGGCATCACCAACTTGATGGATGTGAGTCTCAGTGAACTCTGGGAGTTGGTGATGGACAGGGAGGCCTGGCGTGCTGCGATTTATGGGGTCGCAAAGAGTCGACACGACTGAGTGACTGAACTGAACTGAACTGAATAGTCACCAGAGTTTTAAAATCAGCAAGATCTAAAATGTAACCTTTGGTGACATTTAGTCTGACTGCTGAATGAAAGAAAAATAAGTTAAAAATGTATTTTAATAATTATTGTTTCACATCTAAAGCCTTTGAGAAAAAAAAAAGCAACCTGGTCTTCCAATCATAAGCTGACATCTCAATGTAATACTCTAAACTGGACTTCAGAATAATAGCACTGGTGAGAAATGTAGGAAGACATGATGCAAATTTTAAAAATATCTAAAGTTCCTGCCATTTTATTAGAGGAAAAATCACCAGCTTGTATCATGGCATAACTGAAAAGCTCAAGACATATGTTCAGGTCTAGATAGAGGGAACAGATTCAGAGAGTCTCTCTTCTCTCAGAAACAACAAAATCAAGAAAAACAAGTGCTGAAAAGAAATTAACCACAATGAAACAAGGAAATCAAACGTCAAGATCTCTACAAGGCAGAAGGAAGGAAGAAGACTGGCTCCTGTCCTATCCCCAGAGGGTAGTGAAAGTCCTAAGAATGTCCCTCAATTCCCAAATTGGACAAGAAATGCAAGAAGAACAGTATCCTTTTTGTCTCTTTTGACCTCAAGGAAGTAATTAGAGCTTCCCTCATAGCTCAGTTGGTAAAGTATTTGGCTGCAATGCAGGCGACCCGGGTTCAATTCCTGGGTCAGGAGGATCCCCTGGAGAAAGAAATGGCAACACTCCAGTATTTTTGCCTGGAGAATCCCATGGACAGAGGAGCCTAGCAGGCTATAGTCCATGGGGTCTCAAAGAGTAGGACACGACTGAGTGACTAAACCACCACCACCAAGTACTTAGAAATAACACTGGTTAGGAGAAATGAAAAGGAAGTGAACAGTAGTATGGTCCACTGGTGCAGAACCATAGGCTACTGAACTCCACGCTCAAGTGAGGGAATCATCTAGAAGGCATCGCCCTACGCTTCATTAACTGGAGCAATTCCAGGCATAGGACAGAAAATGAAATTTAAGGAAAAGGAACAGAAACCAGTACCTCTAAGAAAGACTGCACCCGACCTCAGCTGAATCCTTCCTCATCACACACAGAATAGAGAGAGGGAGAGGGAACACAGGGCTTGAGCCTTTCAGCTGTAGCTGGAAGATAAGTTAAGTCTCAGGTAATGGTGGAAAGAGGGTGGGGAGAATCCTCTCAGGCTGTAGGCAGTCTACAGAGCAGCTCTTTTAAGCAACAGTCAGGCAACATGGATTGAGGTTTTAATGTGAAAATACCTAAGAAAATACAGCATGAACATGCCCCAGGGATCATTCCCAAGTGCTTTGTCCAGTTGAAAAGATTAATGAGAATAAGATTATTTGGAAGCAATAAACAGAAAATAAAACCCTTAAAGTCCCACCAATACTCTACAGAATTAAATATAAAGGGATATGGCCAATGGAAGAAAAGAAATTAATAACCTAACTAAAATAACACTATTTTAGAACTAATGAGTAAATTAGAAACAGCAAGAAAGAAAACGGGTAAAAATTGAAAGAGAAATTCAGGACATAGAAGAAAGACAAGGTAATCATAGTAGATATGGAGGGGGGAAATGAAGTTTATGAAGAGCAGATATTATATAAGAGAAAGCTCTTTTTATACTCTTTTTAAACTTTCATTTTTTATTAGAGTATAGTTGATTTAAAATGTATTGGTTTTCTGTTGAACAGCAAAGAAAATATATACATACATATATCCACTCATTTTTAGATTCTTTTCCAATATAGGTCATTAGTATATTGAGTAGAATTCTCTGTGCTATACAGTAGGTTCTTATTAGTTATCAGTTTTATATATAGTAGTGTGTATATGTCAATCCCAGTGTCTCAATTTGTCATCCCCTGTCCCAGATTCTCCATCGATTCAGAGGTAAAGAATCCTCTTGCAATTCAGGAGATGTGGCAAGAGCCCCAGGTTGATCCCTGGGTCAGGAAGATCCCCTGGAGCAGGAAATGGCAACCCAATCCAGTATTGTTGCCTGGGAAATCCCATGGACAGAGGAGCCTGGTAGGCTGTTGTCCATGGGGTTACAAAAGAGTCAGATGCAATTTAGTGACTAAATAACAGCAGCCTGTTTTTATATCCTAAAGACAGAAAATCTCTGGAGTAGTGCTGTGGTTTAAACTGTGTTCCCCAAAGAGATATATTAAAGTCTTAACTGTTTAGTACCTAAAAGTACCTAACTGTTTAGTGAATGTGAATTTATTTGTAAATAGTCTTTGTGGATGTAGTCAAGTTAAAATGAGATCACACAGTAGGTGGAATCTGACTTTTATACAAGAAAACAGGGACACTAGGAAGAGAATCTGTGTGAAGACAGAGAGACA
This sequence comes from Bison bison bison, assembly GCF_000754665.1. NCBI lineage: Eukaryota > Metazoa > Chordata > Mammalia > Artiodactyla > Bovidae > Bison > Bison bison. The sequence goes on along the minus strand of NW_011494935.1, from coordinate 44,798 downwards.
CCTATGGAAGGACAGCCTAGGGAACATGGAAGCAGGGATTTGAGCACTGCACTTACAAACCAGGGAACACCAGGGATTGCCAACCTTCACCAGAAGCTAGGAGAGGAGAAAGGAAAGGAGAGGAGAAAGGAAAGGAGATGCCCTCGGGAGAATCAACACCACCAAGATCCCTCTTTTCAGCTAGTAGCCTCCAGAACTGTGGGAGAATAAATTTTCATTGTTGCAAACCACTCAGTTTGTGGTACTTTGTTACTGTTACAGATGTACCAGAAAAATAACACAAGTAACACTGCCTACAAATGGAACAAAAGAATAAATGGACAAGCTGGAATCAAGATTGCCGGGAGAAATATCAATAACCTCAGATATGCAGATGACACCACCCTTAGGGCAGGAAGTGAAGAGGAACGCAAAAGCCTCTTGATGAAAGTAAAAGTGGAGAGTAAAAAGTTGGCTTAAAGCTCAACATTCAGAAAACGAAGATCATGGCATCCAGTCCCATCACTTCATGAGAAATAGATGGGGAAACAGTGGAAACAGTGTCAGACTTTATTTTTCTGGGCTCCAAAATCACTACAGATGGTGACTGCAGCCATGAAATTAAAAGACGCTTACTCCTTGGAAGGAAAGTTATGTCCAACCTAGATAGCATATTCAAAAGCAGAGACATTACTTTGCCAACAAAGGTTCGTCTAGTCAAGGCTATGGTTTTTCCTTTGGTC
>NW_011494935.1:43494-43976 GCF_000754665.1 Bison bison bison | reverse complement strand
TGAGCCACAAGGGAAGCCCAAGAATACTGGAGGGGGTAGCCTATCCCTTCTCCAGTGGATCTTTCTGACCCTGGAATCAAACTGAGGTCTCCTGCATGGCAGGCAGATTTTTTTTTGTTACCAACTAAGCTATCAGGGAAGCCTATAAGAAGCATCTAGGAACAATGCTAAAATGCATATTGTTTGTGGTTCAGTCACTAAGTGGGATCGAACTGGTTGTGTCTGATCCCAGAGACTGCAGCACACCAGGCTTCCTGAATTTTCTCAAACTCATGTTCATTGAGTTGATGACAATATCCAACGATCTCATCCTGTGTCGCCCCCTTCTCCTCCTGCCCTCAATCCTTCCCAGCATCAGGGTCTTTTCAAATAAGTCGGCTCTTCACATCAAATGGCCAAAGTGTTGGAATTTTAGCATCAGTCCTTCCAATGAATATTCAAGGTTGATTTCCTTGAGGATTGACTGGTTTGATTTCCTTGCA
>NW_011494935.1:40883-43394 GCF_000754665.1 Bison bison bison | reverse complement strand
TGGGTGAACTCTGGGAGTTGGTGATGGACAGGGAGGCCTGGCGTGCTGCGATTCATGGGGTTGCAAAGAATCGGACATGACTGAGCAACTGATCTATCTATGTACTAATAAAAATTGTTTAATGAAATCAAATAAACTGGAAAAGTACAGATGGACAGGATATACCATATTCCAGAAAGCCTGAAAGAGCTGAGGGACACCAACGACTACCATGGTTAAACAATTAAACTTCAAGAAGCAAAAAAAAAAAAAAAATTTTCAAACCTGGAGACAGAAAAAACTCAGAGGCTCTGATAATTTCTGACCCCTTTTCTTAAAGAATAAAATGAAAAATTGTTTCTGATGAAATGATGAAATCCAGCCAATCAAGGCAGAAATCAAAATAGACCTCAGCTATGCAGAAGAAGCTCAGATAAAACAACGTGGGGTGAGTACTGAACCAATTTAAATATAGTACTAATAAAAATAACACTGGGAATTAGGGTTGGGAAATATAAATCTTCATAGAAGTTTTATAAATCTTAGTGAAATATTTTGAATATTATAAAATGTATTGAAAAGCAACTAATGCTTTGAGAGAAGGACACGAGTCAATGCATACTGGATATAATTCAAATATGAGATTAAAAAATAATGAATCTAAACTGTTTAATGTTTCACCTCATTTTATTTATTTATTTTTTTAACATTCAACAATTTTTAACAAATAGTGATCAAGTTTTAGACATTGTGTTTGACACTGGGAAGCCTCTATGACTAAGACACAGTCCCTGACTTTCAAGGTTTATATTTTGACAAAAATAATAAATCTGATGTTTGAACTTTATTAGGTTTTTATATTGGCATCATCATGGTTATCAGGGCATGCCAGGTGACTCAGTGGTAAAGAATACACCTGCTAATGCAGGAATCTTGGGAGATGCAGGTTCAGTTCCTGGGTCAGAAAAAAATCCCTTGGAGTAAGAAATGGCAAGCCACGCTAGTATTCTTGCCTGGAAAACTCCATGGGGAAGAGGAGCCTGGTGGGCTACAGTCCATGGGGTCACAAAGAATCAGACATGACTGAGCATGCATGCACATCATAGGTAACTCACATCCTAGTATTAAATAGACATTGGTCAAAGTGCTTTATACATGTCTTATGGATTCTGTGCAACGGAGCTACAAGAAAGGTACATTATTATCCTCATTATACACTCGAAGAAATATTTACCTAAAGGTCATTAACTTCAAGCTCACCTCTACTTCTTTCTGTCAAGTTCTCCTAAAATTCAATTTAATAGTTTTTTTGTGTGCAAGAATGAAACAGGAGGAGGAAAAGAAGGAAGGGAAGAGAAAAACTGGAATCCAACCTCAGCTCAACTGTTCACTAGCTGTGTGAGATGCTTAATTTTACAAATCAACTTGAATGGGGATGCCCAGATAGATGGTAAAATATTATTTCCATACATATCTGTGAGGGTATCTCTGGAAGTGATTAAAATTTGAATCCGTAGAGTGAAGAAGACCTCCCTCACCAATGCAAGTGAGCATCATCCAACCCATGATCCCAACCAGTGCAGGTGAGCATTATCCAATCCACCCAATAGAACAAAAAAGCAGAGTCAGGGCACATTTTACTCTCTTCTCTTGAACTGAGACACCCATTTTTTTCCTTCTATTAGATATCTGACTCCTGGCTCTCAGGTTTTTGGACTCAAATTAGGATGTATTGCCCTCCCCACCCCTAATTTTCAGAAGTTTAGATTTGGAATAAGTTATATCACTAGGTGTCCTGGTTCTCCTGCTTGAAGGACAGATTATGGGACTTCTCAGCTTCCAATTCCAAAGAAAGGCAATGCCAAAGAATGTTCAAATAACTGTACAATTGCAGTCATTTCACATGATAACAAGATTTTACTGAAATCCTTCAAGCTAGGCTTTAGCAGTACGTGAACAGAGAACTTCCAGATGTACAGGCTGGATTCGGAAATGGCAGAGGAACCAGAAATCAAATTGACAACTTATGCTAGATCATAGAAAAAGCAAGAGAATTAAAAAAACATGTACTTATACTTCATCGACCATGTGAAAGCCTTTAACTGTGGATCACAACAAACTGGAATATTCCTGAAGAGATGGGAATAGCAGACTACATGTCTCCTGAGGAATCTGTATGCAGGACAAGAAGCAACAGTTAGAACTGGACATGAAACAACAGACTGGTTCAAAATTCAGTTCAGTTCAGTCACTCAGTCGTGTCCGACTCTTTGCAACCCCATGGAGTACAGCACTCCAGGCCTCCCTGTCCATCACCAACTCCAGGAGTTTACTCAAACTCATGTCCATTGAGTCGGTGATGCCATCCAACCATCTCATCCTCTGTCGTCCCCTTCTCCTCCTGCCCCCAATCCCTCCCAGCATCAGAGTCTATTCCAATGAGTCAACTCTTCACATGAGGTGGCCAAAATATTGGAGTTTCAGCTTCAACATCAGTCCTTCCAAAGAACATTCAGGACTGATTTCCTTTAG
>NW_011494935.1:40320-40783 GCF_000754665.1 Bison bison bison | reverse complement strand
GACTCTCAAGAGTCTTCTACAACACCACAGTTCAAAAGCATCAATTCTTTGGCACTCACCTTTCTTCACAGTCCAACTCTTACATCCATACATGACCACTGGAAAAACCACAGTCTTGACTGGATGGACCTTTGTTGGCAAAGTAATGTCTCTGCTTTTTAACATGCTATCTAAGTTGGTCATAACTTTCCTTTCAAGGAGTAAGTATATTTTAATTTCATGGCTGCAGTCACCATCTGCAGTGATTTTGGAGCCCAAAAAAATAAAGTCTGACACTGTTTCCACTGTTTCCCCATCTATTTTGCCATGAAGTGATGGGACCAGTTGCCATGATCTTAGTTTTCTGAATGTTGAGCTTTAAGCCAACTTTTTCACTCTCCACTTTCACTTTCATCAAGAGACTCTTTAGTTCTTCACTTTCTGCCTTAAAGGTGGTATCATCTGCATATCTGAGGTTATTGAT
>NW_011494935.1:39530-40220 GCF_000754665.1 Bison bison bison | reverse complement strand
GATATTAAGAAGAGGTGGCAAGAATACACAGAAGAACTGTACAACAAAGAGCTTCACAACCCAGATAATCATGATGGTGTGATCACTGACCTAGAGCCAGACATCCTGGAATATGAAGTCAAGTGGGCCTTAGAAAGCATCACTACAAATAAAGCTAGTGGAGGTGATGGAATTTCAGTTAAGCTCTTTCAAATCCTGAAAGATGATGCTGTGAAAGTGCTGCACTCAACATGCCAGCAAATTTGGAAAATTCAGCAGTGGCCTCAGGACTGGAAAAGGTCAGTTTTCATTCAAATCCCAAAGAAAGGCAATGCCAAAGAATGCTCAAACTACTGAACAATTGAAATCATCTCAAAGTAATGCTCAAAATTCTCCAAGCCAGGCTTCAACAATACCTGAACCATGAACTTCCAGATGTTCGAGCTGGTTTTAGGAAAGTCAGAGGAACCAGAGATCAAATTGCCAACATCTGCTGGATCATGGAAAAAGCAAGAGAGTTCCAGAAAAACATCTATTTCTGCTTTATTAACTATGCCAAAGCCTTTGACTGTGTGGATCACAATAAACTGTGGAAAGTTCTGAAAAAGATGGGAATACCAGACCACCTGACCTGCCTCTTAAGAAACCTATATGCAGGTCAGGAAGCAATAGTCAGAACTGGACATGGAACAACAGATTGCTTCCAAATAG
>NW_011494935.1:39143-39430 GCF_000754665.1 Bison bison bison | reverse complement strand
TTAATCTATTCCTCTGAACTTTGGTTTTCGATCTCTTCCCAAACTTAATCTCAGACCCTTCTTCACTGAAATGAAAAAAAAAAAAAAAGGCCAAACGAGATTACATAACCTGACAATCCCTTCTGGCTGGGGAATCAAAATGATTAGAGAAGACAGTCCTGTCTTGCTTATCCTAATGCCCTGGGCTTGCCATGATGAAAAAGGTTTTTCCCATTGACCAAAGACTCAGCATCAACTAATGCTAAAACCTCCTCTTCTATACCCTACATTTTTAAAATAATTGTTGA
>NW_011494935.1:34071-39043 GCF_000754665.1 Bison bison bison | reverse complement strand
ATGGCAGAAAGTGAAGAGGAACTAAAGAGCCTCTTGATGAAAGTGAAAGAGGAGAGTGAAAAAGCTGGCTTAAAACTCAACATTCAGAAAACTAAGATTACTACACAGCTAATAGATGGGGGAAAAGTGGAAATGGTGTCAGATTTCATATTTTGGGGCTCCAAATTCAATGTGAATGGTGACTTCAACCATGGAATTAAGACACTTGCTCCTTGGAAGAAAAGCTATGACCAACCTAGACAGCATAATAAAAAGCAGAGACCCCAAATGGCCAACAAAGGTCTGTATAGTTAAAGCTATGTTTCTTCCAGTAGTCTTGTATGGATGATGGAGGTGGACCATAAAGAAAGCTGAGTGCTGAAAAATTGATGCTTTTGAACTGTGGTGTTGGAGAAGACTCTTGAGAGTCCCTTGGAGTGCCAGGAGATCCAACCAGTCCATCCTAAAGGAAATCAATCCTAAATATTCATTGGAAGGACTAATGCTGGAGCTGAAACTCCAATACTTTGGCCACCTGATGCGAAAAACTAACTCATTTGAAAAGACCCTGTTGCTGGGAAAGATTGAGAGCAGGAGGTGAAGGGGATGACAGAGGATGAGATGGTTTGATGGCATCACCGACTCAATGGATGTGAGTTTGAGTAAACTCCTGGAGTTGGTGATGGACAGGGAGGCCTAGCGTGCTGCAGTCCATGGGGTGGCAAAGAGTCAGACACGACTGAGCAACTGAACTGAACAATGTATACGCAACAAGACTGTGTTGACTGTTGTCAAAGTATCTATTTTATACATGTGAAATTCTCTGTAAGGCCTAAAATGTTAAGAAAGAACATTTAAAAATTCTCTTAAGATATGATCTTGAGAAAAGGGTAGTTCTTCAAATGGAATAAATTTAGCTCCATAGAAATGTTCAATATACCTCAGTGTGGAACAGTGAATGCATTTTCATTAAGCAACTAGAACTCCTGAAGCACTGCTTTAGGAGATGCTGACTGGAAAGGTCCTCTAGCCTATGATCCTGAATCAAAATTAGTCTTAATATTTCACTCCACACAAATACAAGTTATTCTACTGAAGAGTTATTAGAAAACAAAACTTATAAGAACCTCCTATTTCCCTGTTAAAGGAAGAGGAAGTTAATACCAAACAGGAAACTCTTATCTCTGGGAACCTACAGGAAGTGATCAAAGGAAGTAGGAACACAAACTCACCTCTTACACTCAACTCTTGAGTGATTATTATATCATTGAACCACCCTTTTTTCTCAATACGGCAGCAATACAAGCCACTGTCAGATGGGTCAGCATTCTCTATGGTCAAGGTCAAATTCCTTTCACCAATATATCCTCTTAGTTGATAACGTCTGTCCTTCTGAAAAGTGACTTTGTATCCATCAGTCTGGATAATGTCTTCTCTGCAGCTCCACCAAGAACATTCCCCTCGGCCCCAGCATGCGGTTGTGATTTCTCCAGTATATAAGCAGGGTAGCCTGACAGACTCACCGGTTCTTCCAGTCACTTGAGAATAAGAGGTTACACCATCTGTAAATAAAAAGAAACCAAAGCATGAGAACATGAGGTCTCAATATTTTAATTTTAATAATTTTAATTTTTTCATATAGCTTATTTGGTTTGAAATTATGTGACTGTATCATGAGTTTTTAGAATTTAGTATGAGCAAATTTCCATGTTAACATGTTCTTCAGCAGCATCGCTATTTATTAGATAGGATTGAAGATGAAAGGTCATATAAACATTTTTTTCGATTGATGAAAATGTCCTATGCTTCCCAATAGGACAGATTTTCTAGAGAAAATATCAGGACAAAGGTCAGATATATGTTCAGCCGTTTTGGTGAATATGATCAAACTTTTCTCCAAAAGATTTGATTGAAACAAATGACATCTAGTAATGCATGAGTATGTGGATATTCATCCTGTATTTGATAGGTATCTGTTTATTAAATATATAAAACACACTGGTGGCTTTTCCTTTCTCCTAGATTCAATCACTGTCTTAACTAAAATTTGGTTTTAAAACTCTATTGCATTCAAAGTTTTGATTTTCAATTTTTATTTTAATTTTCCAATGGCCATTGAACATAGTCACTTCATAATACCCTCTCTTATTTAAATTTTTAAAAAAAAGTCTAATATTTTATTAAACATCATTGGCTGGAAAGCAGAAGTCTTGTAAACTCTTTAGAAGTCAGTTCTTAGGAAAATGGGTTTATAATACTTTTAGGAGAAATTAGTTTTATGGGCTTTAGGGTCATTCCAAAAAATTTAAGCAGGGATCCTTTCTTGAGCTCTGTGCAATGAATCACAGTCCACTTACCCAGGCAAAACCAAAAAATTGGAGAATATTCAATAAAATACTAAATTTTGCCTCTTAGAAACAGGCAGGAAGACTCACCTGTGGCTGTGGCTTAAACACTGCGCATTGGCAAAAAGTTCCTAAAAGAAGTATGAGACTTAACAGCTAATCACAGTCAGGACTTCCCTGGTGGCTCAGACAGTAAAAAGCGTCTGCCTACAATGTGGGAGACCTGGGTTCGATCCCTGGGTCAGGAAGATCTCCTGGAGAAGGAAATGGCAACCACTCCAGTACTCTTGCCTGGAAAATCCCCTGGATGCATGGAGGAGCCTGGTAGACTACAGTCCATGGGGTCACAAAGAATCCAATAGGACTAACTTCACTTTCACTTTTCATAGTTAGGACTGGACTGTGGGTCTGGAAAATGCTTTGGGAATAAGACACTCATTGTTACATAGTATAAGAGTATTTTCTTCACTGGAATTCTGATAATATTTAATTTTGCTTAATATCATTTTGTATCACAAAGCTAATACATATTAATTTTAAAAATTTGTTATAGAAGTATAATTTAAAATTGTACTTTTACTCATATTCCACCTGTAAAGATTGTTTTTAAATTTTAGGATATATCTATCACTAATTTTCTCCCCTATCTCATAGAATGTTTTGAATTAATATATTTCATTTATTAAAAAAATTTCCCATACAGCACAGATGGGGAATCTTAGTTTCCCAATGAGGGATAGAACCCACACCCACTACATTGGAAGCATGGAGTCTAAAGCCACTGGAAAGAGGGAAGGTCATTCTCCTTCCCATCCGTCCCCATTCCTTCTTCCCGTTCCCTTCCATGCCATGATAACAATGGTTGCTGTTTACTACATACATGTGAGAAGTTCATGCGTACACATGAACAACACAAATGGCAGCAGATGCATGTGTGCTGTGTCATGCCTTGTTCCTCTAGCCATTGATTTTATAATTCTTAGTGTTTAAGCAATTTCTTTGGCTTAAGGTTTCAGCCTTGTTCTTTGCTCACTACTTGACCCCATTATTTTTAAACAATGCCCTAGAAATCTACCCTGCTCTACCATACCTACATACCCACTATATTCCCCTATCCTCAGGGCTTCCAAAGCACAGCCCACCTGTGCACCTACCTGTCAGAAGGAGTAGGAGGCCCAGGATGGCTACCCAAGGGTGCATGATGCCCCTGGCCTGAAAGAAAGTGAAAGTTGACTGGTTTGTATGCTCCCAGGCAGATGGTATCAGGTTGGACACCACTAGATGGCTTTCCAGGGGTTCCAAATAGCTCAGGTTCCTTATGCCTCAGCGCAGAAAAAATTGAGCCAGAGCCTGAGGAGTGATAGATGAGAAGTGATCCATTAAAATAGGATGCTTGTAAGATTTACAAGGAGACAGGTGAGCATTGTGGTGCCTCAAGTACTTAGTGGGTTACATTTGTATAATCAAAGGAAGAAGGAGAGGGAAGAAGACCACCTTCTTTTTCACTGTTAGTCTTCTTGGATGGGAGGATGTTGATCCTGTGTGGTGCATCCGGCACTGTCATGGCACTATGGAAAAATTAGTCCAGGTCTCAGGACAATGAGGGTTGTTCAGTTTGAAATGTCACATATCCAACTCTGGCAAATGTTTTAATCTCACCGATATCAGTTTCTTCTCCTTTATAATGAACGTAATAATAGAATCTACCCCAAACATCTGGACAAGGGCTCACAACAAGATAATGCTCTGAAAGCATCAAACCCAGCCCTTTCCTATAATAAGCACTCAGTAACTATTGTTTATTATCAACGACTCCAAGAATAATATTGATAGTCTGGAATGCTCCCCTATAAAATGATACATATGAAAGCTTTGGAAGTCCCTATTCAGCAGTTACACTGTATCATCACAGTAATAATTATTTGATTAGAGGGAGGTGCCAGTCTTCAGACACTGTTGAGACCGGCTCGACAAGCAGGGTTTCCGAAAGCGCGATATGGCAAGAGAATGAGAAACAAGACATAAGAATTCAGAGAAAAGGGAGGATCAGGGGACCAACACCGCTCCAAGGTGAAGGTGCAGAAACTGAATCCAAGTCGACTTTATTATACTTTCAGCCGTGAATGAAAGAATATGTGGGGAGACTGGAAGAAACACAAGCTGGAATCAAGATTGCCAGGAGAAATATCAATAACCTCAGATATGCAGATGACACCACCCTTATGGCAGAAAGTGAACAGGAACTAAAAAGCCTCTTGATGAAAGTGAAAGTGGAGAGTGAAAAAGTTGGCTTAAAGCTCAACATTCAGAAAAAGAAGGTCATGGCATCTGGTCCCATCACTTCATGGGAAATAGATGGAGAAACAGTGGAAACAGTGTCAGACTTTATTTTTTGGGGCTCCAAAATCACTGCAGATGGTGATTGCAGCCATGAAATTAAAAGATGCTTACTCCTTGGAAGGAAAGTCATGTCCAACCTAGATACCATATTCAAAAGCAGAGACATTACTTTGCCAACAAAGGTTCGTCTAGTCAAGGCTATGGTTTTTCCTGCGGTCATGTATGGATGTGAGAGTTGGACTGTGAAGAAGGCTGATCGCTGAAGAATTGATGCTTTTGAACTGTGGTGTTGGAGAAGACTCTCGAGA
>NW_011494935.1:33091-33971 GCF_000754665.1 Bison bison bison | reverse complement strand
GGTTTGTAAACTGTGGTACATGGAAAGAGCATAGGTCTTGGAGTCAAACTGGGCCAGAACCTGAAGCTGCTCCAGCCTGGCCAGGAGGCCCAGGATTTGCTGCTTTGCTTCTGTTAGTCTCAGCTTCATCATCTGTAAGCTGGGACTGATCATGTGACTCTCCTCATAAGTAAGCATTAAATGTAGCAATGCCAGGAAAGTATGGCACGGGGTGGGTGCTCCATGACTAGTAGGTGCTACTGTCATAGCTCCCTCTCCAGCTGCACAAGCTCAGAGTCTGTGTTTATTAAAACTTGCTGGGAGGACCTGCAAACTCCCAGTGTGGATCAATCCCGTGGGCTAGTGTTGAACCTAGAGAAGGCAATGGCACCCCACTCCAGAACTCTTGCCTGGAAAATCCCATGGATGAAACGGCCTGGTGGGCTGCAGTCCATGGAGTCGCTAAGCATCGGACATGACTGAGTGACTTCACTTTCACTTTTCACTTTCATGCATTGGAGAAGGAAATGGCAACCCACTCCAGTGTTCTTGCCTGGAGAATCCCAGGGACGGGGGAGCCTAGTGGGCTGCCGTCTATGGGGTCACACAGAGTCGGACACGACTGAAGCAACTTAGCAGCAGCAGTGTTGAACCTGGGGACTGGTGGTCTATCTCAGAAGCTGAGTGAATGATCTGTAGTTATCACAATTTAGAGAGTCTAATCACAAATTAGGAGCCTAATTTTACTTTACACATCTGAAGTAAAGTGAAGTAAAAGTCACTCAGTCATGTCCGACTCTTTGCGACCCCGTGGACTATACAGTCCATGGAATTCTCCAGGCCAGAATACTGGAGTGGGTAGCCTTTCCCTTCTCTAGGAGTTCTTCCCAACCCAGGGATC
>NW_011494935.1:24488-32991 GCF_000754665.1 Bison bison bison | reverse complement strand
GCCCTGGGATTTCTTTGGAAGGAATGATGCTAAAGCTGAAACTCCAGTACTTTGGCCACTTCATGCGAAGAGTTGACTCATTGGAAAAGACTCTGATGCTGGGAGGGATTGGGGGCAGGAGGAGAAGGGGACGACAGAGGATGAGATGGCTGGATGGCATCACTGACTCGATGGACATGAGTCTGAGTGAACTCTGGGAGTTGGTGATGGACAGGGAGGCCTGGCGTGCTGTGATTCACGGGGTCGCAAAGAGTCGGACACGACTGAGCGACTGAACTGAACTGAAACTATAACTCATGTGGCCTTCGGGGCCAAAGAACAAAATGGTCATTAACCATTGAGTAATTAGGAAACAGTAATCAATAACAAATCAGTAACTAAGACTAACATTCTTATCTATAGATTTTCCACCAGATACGTAAAACGTGATTTTGAGACACCAGTTGAGAAACAGGCTGGGGTCAGTTTTCTGACCCCAGGATCATATCTTATTTTCAAGATTATGAACTGTTCCCTCTGGACTTGTTCCAAGAGTCTCATGCCTTATAGCATCCAGTTTATCAATGATTATAAATTTCTTTTGTGGCCCTTGCTGGGGCCTGCTTTTCTTTTATTCTTCCTGTCTCCTACATCTCCCCCTTTTTGATTTTGCACATGATGAGAAATGGTGAGAAATGTTAGTTGCTGTTGTTGGCTTCGTTGTCTCTTGATCATTCTTCTCCAGACTATACAGAAACATAAACACATAATTAATAGCACTCCCATAACCAGAGCAATTCCATATCCAAATGTCTTGATCTGTTTTAAGGGATTAAAAGAAAAAAGATTATTAGCAATAGTATCAAGAAAATCTGATCCAGAAATTACATCAAGATATTTATTAAAAGCTTTTAATATATCTTGTTGTAGATATTGAATATCTACAAAAATATTATCTTGGTTCAATAGGTGTTGTTTAACTTTATCCCATTTGAATTCAGTCTTATTATATTTGAAAGCCGTTACACAAAAGGAAGTATAGTTCCAATCACATCTTAGTCTCACCTGTTTTTGTAAACTGACTAGTTGATCTCCTAATAAAATAACAGATTTTTGAAGGTCAGCCACTTGGGAGGCCAGCTTTCCATCAATTTTTTGTTGAGTGGTCCAAAGGAAATCGGCATCTTTATGTCATTCTTATACAAAATGAACTGTTTGTACAGGTGTATGAAGAGCCGTTCCAGCTACGGCTGCCGTAGTGGTAATAGCTATAATGCCTAAGATGGCAGCAATTAGCAATCCCAGAAAATGTTTAACACGTTTAAGATTTTTCAATATTTCTTCAATAACATATAATGTAGGTTCTTGCCAAGGTCATTGTAAATCAACTGGAACCCATATGCCAGTTCTGGTTTTAAGAATGTAAATACCCTGCCAACTTTCATTAAAAGGAATGGTATTATTTATACATGTATAAAATGAACAGTTAGACATGTTACTAATCCCAAATTGGGATCATATTTTGCTGGTCTGATCATAAAAACAAAAGGAATTCTTACACAAGTCTGAATAGTGTGGGTAGAATTTTTTGTAAAATTAAAGGTAGCTTTTCGGTCATTTAAAATATATTCAGTATATTGTTCCTTCCAAGCAATTAGTTCTTTTAATGCCATGGGTATTTTTCATATTTCATCATGAATAGGATAATGATCTAAAGGAGGCACAGGGGGAGCTAATCCTATCCCATGCCGTATGAGGAGTTGACTACCATAAGTACTAATTGTCTTATCTTTATATACCCATGGAGAAGACACTTTAGATTCTACAAGTTTAGGGGTTCCTCAGGGTCCATAATCGATAATGGAGCATTCTGCAACATTTAATAATAAGTGACTTTCTGATCCTTTACATAATTTCCATCTTAACCAATTTTCAATACCATGGCTAATTTCAGTAACACAATCAGGAAGGTCAGGTGAATTCATCATGCTGGAAGTTTCTTCTTTTTCTAAAAAAAAGTAAGAGCAGTTAACAGAAAGAGGGAAGTCTTATCATCATTTGATTCTTTGACAACTGACAGCCACTTTTGATATCCTGTTTTAAGACATATAGTTCCAAAACCAACACAAATAGGAGTGGCATCAGAGCCAATAGTATAATTTATCAACTGACCATCTTCTTCCTTTAAAGTCTTTTTTAATGTGTCCCAATTTTCCATGTTGGTAACATCTCATATCTGTCTTTTTATTAGCTTTAGATAATACTTGAGCCAGAAGTTGCATTTTATATGGTTCTGACCCAATATCTTGGCAAACTTTAAGATATTCTTCTAGAGGGGCACCCTGTGCTTTGAGAGGCTGAATCACCTTTTTACATTCTGAGTTAGCATTCTCATATGCAAGAACTTGCATCAGCAAATCTCTCAAACCAGGTTGTGCAACTGTTTTATTTAAATTTTGACATAACCTGGCAATAAAATCTACATAATGTTCCCCATTTGATTGTTTAATTTGAGTAAATGAAATCGAGCCTTGTCCAGGTGGATTTATTCTCTCCCAGGCTTTTAAACATATCATTCTCACTTGAGTGAGTAACTGATCATCAAATTGTAACTGAGCTTGAATGCCAAAATGTGCCCCACTGCCCATTAATTGATCAAGTGTTATATCAACTGGCAGGTTGGCTGTTGCATTTCTGCGAGCTTGTGATTTGCTTCGTCTTGCCACCAGGTCCTAAATTGTAAAAATTCTGAGGTGGATAGGCAAATTCTGGCTATCATTTCCCAATCATAAGGAATTAACTGTTCAGCTTGTAAAAGTCCCTGAATTAGTCCCATGGTATAAGGAGAATTAGTTCCATATTAGGTACATGCCTGTTTTATCTCCTTTATAGTTTTAAATGGTATGGCATTATAATCGTAATGCATTCCTCCTTGTGGGAATTGAGGATCTGGTGGGAATTGAGGATCTGGTGGGATTTGGGTTACAGCCACAGGGAGAATTAAAGCGTCTTCATCCCCCTGCAATTGTGCCATTCAAGCTCACTTTTATAAAGGCGTCATTTTATTAGGCACATTTATCTGTGGTTTAAAACCAAATCCATCATCCCAAGGGTTTTCAGGATTGAAAGAAGAGGGCTCAACAAAAGGTGCATTTGGTCGAGCAAGAAAGATCTGTTCTTGACTTCTATCATTCTTTTGGCTCTTATTTTTCATTTTTATTGTTTCTCTTCCTCATCACCTATGTTATCATATAAATTCATTTCCTCCGTCTGTTCTTGTATTGTTCTACAGAATCCCCTGAATCTGAGGTTTCAGATTGCAGCAGTCCTAAAGCTGTGCTAATAAGATTCCCTACTGACCCTACAGACAAAAGAATCTTTTCGTTGCGTTGGTAGGCACTGCGCAGGCAACGCATAACTTTGTCCCATTCCTCATGCCTCAAAGTCCCTTTATCTGTATCTGCTGCTGCTGCTAAGTTAGTTGATTCAGTCGTGTCCGACTCTGTGCAACCCCATAGATGGCAGTAGCAGTATTTTTTAATGGCAGAAAACAATTCTTTAAAAGAGGAGTGAGATATCTCAACCCCCGAACTTTTAAACGAAGTTTTTAACACTTGCATATAATCACTATGCTTAGAAGGATTTTGCCCCATCATTACCCTGATTGACAAATCCGCAGGGGTGCACTTACCAAGTACTTTCCTCTTCCGCCTAGCTGGACAGATTTCCCTACGTTCACCTCGCTAGGAACTAGCTTCTCAGGCTGGATTTACTTTCGGGTCCCTGTTTCGGCACCACTTGTCGAGACAGGCTTGACAAGCAGTGTTTCTGAAAGCGCGATACGGCGAGAGAATGAGAAGTAAGACACAAGAATTCAGAGAAAAGCGAGGATCAGGGGACGAACACCGCTCCAAGGTGAAGGTGCAGAAACTGAATCCAAGTCTACTTTATTATACTTCCAGCCGTGAGTGAAAGAATATGTGGGGAGTTAAACTATAACTCATGTGGCCTTCAGGGCCAAAGAACAAAATGATCATTAACCATTGAGTAATTAGGAAACAGTAATCAATAACAAATCAGTAACTAAGACTAACATTCTTATCTATAGATTTTCTACCAGATACGTAAAACATGTGATTCTCAGACACCAGTTGAGAAACAGGCTGTGGTCAGTTTTCTGACCCCAGGATCGTATCTTATTTTGAAGATCATGAACTGTTCCCTCTGGACTTGTTCCAAGAGTCTCATGCCTTATAGCATCCAGTTTATCAATAATTATAAATTTCTTTTGTGGCCCTAGTGGGGGCCTGCTTTTCTTTTATTCTTCCTGTCTCCTACAAGACACCAATCCCCACCGAGGCAATTGTAGGTCCACCCAGCCCCACATTTCCAACTTCCTGTTAGACATCATCCAGGGGCACTTCAAACTCAAGATCACCCAAATAATTTTCATTCTTCCTTCTGGGGTTCCTTTACCAGTGAACCCATCACAACACCTACAATCCCAAGTACAGAGAATCAGTCATCCTTCCTTCTTACTCCAGTCACCAGCTCCTCTCAATTCCAAGTCCTAAATGGCTCTGACTGTGTCCCTTCTCTGCTGTTACCGCTGCCATCATTCTAGCTGACACACTCCTCTCCTGTCTGAATAACAACAGCAAGAGCCTCCTGGGGAGTCTCTCTGCCTCCAGGTTTACTCCTCTCCAATACGGCTTCCACAGTCTTGCCAGCACAATATTTCCAAAAAACAGAGTTGAAAGTGCCATTCCCTTCTCCAAACACGTGAACAGTTTCTTAGGACCCTGGGGTCAATTCTAAATTCCTAAGTCCATCAATCAAAGCCTTTAAGAACCTAGGCTACTCCTAGCTTCCTGTCTCCATTAGATTAAACTAGACTTAAACAATCACAGAGATTCCATGCTCCTATAAGTCCCCCTATCCCTGCTCAGACTGTTACCCTGCCTGTTCACTCTGCTCAATGAAATGCTCTCATCCATGAAGAGCCAATTCAAGGATCTTTGGGAGAAATCATCCTGGCCATCCTTTCCCAGTTAGACACCTTCTCTCCTTCCTTTGGGTCCCCAGGGCACTTCTTCACACTTCTACCCCAAAACAAAGCCCACTGAGTGGTTATTTGCTCCATCCAAGCCTGTGTATCCCACACCTTTATGGACAGAGGTCAAGATTTCCTCATTTTGATATGTTGTGGTCCCTGCATAGAGAAGCAACCAGGTAAGCCATGCTTAATGAATCATAGATTCAAAAGGCCTTTACCGAGTATCATGCTACATATTTCTATGTATCCAAATGAAGTCCCAAGAAAAAGATATACAATCTCATCTGCAACCACTTTTCCCTCTAAGAATCCCTTGATTTGCTGGAAAGGCCAGCTTGCTCAGACCGTGGAGCTTTGGCTGGTTTTGTAAAACAGAGATATACGGCAAGAGAACAAATGCTCCTGAGTTCCTCATGCCCACTTTTCCACCATCCAACCCTGAGACCAAGAAAAACCTATTGTAAGAACCCCAAGGAAAGAAAAATGTGACTATTATCAGAGCAGTGTCCAGTTTTCCTGGGTTGACAGCCAAGTCCTCATGTACGTTTGGGTGCATTAAAAACTGCTTGGACTTCATACTGTTGATGAGCATCATGATCCAATTCAGGGCTGAGAAAAAGTAAATCCTGATACTTGAGGAGCAAATAGGAAAACTGCTCTCCAGGAGCTCTCCTGAGAGAGAGTTGCTGCCAGTCATGGGACAACAGTAACTGCACGTGGGATCAGAAGCACTGGCCTCTGGGCTCAGCAATCTCCCTGACTCACTGCAAGCCCTCTCTCACCCCACTGGCCTTTTCTGGGCCTCAATTTAATATCAGTTTTTTACTGAAAACATCACCCTCAGGGGTCTATGGGCCCAAATTTAAAGCGTCTGAAACCGAGAAACGAGTCTCAGCTCTCCCTCTGCTTTGCTGCGTGATCTTGGGAAAGTCACACCATGTCTCTCAGCTCCATTTCTGGGCAGCCACAGAGTGGAGGTAAGGATTTGCCTACCTAGGTAGGGTTTCTTCAGATGATGTCTGCAGACCAAACACATTCAGAGTAGAGGAGGGCCCTGCAGCAGGAGATCCATACTTGGAGATGTCTTATAAATAATACAAGTCAGGAAGCCCTTGCATGGCATACTTGACCACAGCTCTTTTCAAAAAAAAAAAAAAAAATACAATTTCTGAGCCTAAATCATAAAATAGAGCCTCTCTATTGAGTGATGTAAGCAGGAAAAAACAACTGAGAGGCATCAGAAGATTAAAGATGTCCAACCTAGAGAGAAACAAAACTGAGAGTTCTGTAGAGCCATGTAAAAAGGAGTCAGTGGAGCTTTCAGAATCTCAGATTTATTCTAATAGTGAGTTTGTTTTTTTTTTTTTACTTTTTGTCTCTTCTCCAAATTTGTAATTTCGCCACTCATCAGCTGTTCTCCTGATGTGATGAACAGTGAAAAAAAAAATCATAAAACCAAAAATTGTCTCTGTACTTGGAAGGAACCAAGTCAGCTGGGAGCTGGTAGATGTGGCCTCTTGCTCCCCAGCCAGCCTGGCCTGAGAATGAAGGTGTGTGCATAGGAAGAGCAGCAGAGATGCAGTGAGGAGAGGGAATGGGAGTCCCGCCTGAGGGCTCTGATTCACCACCAGGAATTATGGACCAGGACCGTCCTCATGCATTTCCTAAGTCAACAGCCCTGTGAAACATGTACTGTCATCTCCATGGTACATTTTGAGGAAAGAGATTTAGAAAAGCTTAGCATAAGAACTTGAGATTTTAAAAGAAAAAATAAGGCATACAATGATGGAGCTGAGACTTACTCTTCCCAGCAGAGGTCTTTTAACCTCCACTTGTGCTACCAGAAGTCTTGGAGGGAAAAGGACTAGAAAAAAAGAATTTGGGATGTTATTGAGGTAGTAAAAGTGAGGTTGAGGCATAAACACAAGGAATTTAATCTCAGGCCCCTGGATTTTGTTTAGGAAATGACTTAGTCGTGTGCATCTCCTCATGCTGGCTTCAGACTCCTGACTCAGTAGAGATGTTGAGTCTGAAGGAAATAATTTGGGACCATTTCGCACATCCTGTGGCCAAATGAGAAAAGAAATTAATCCCCAGGCTCAATGGAATGATCTGAGTTCCCATCTAACTGAGGTGTAACAGTTCATATTCGCCTAACAGACTGCATTTACCTGGGTCTAGGAAACCTATGAGAATGTTAATTGTGTTGTTGTTATTGCTGTTTGTTTGTGTTTGAACTCGGTTCCTAATCATTTGGGGCTTTGCAGAATTCTTGGAGAATCTAATAAGAGTTCTAGACTTTTATACTTACACAATTATATGTGTGTATGTGTGTGTTTATGTTTAAAGTGGCCTTCAACCATCCACTTGCCACCCAAAAACTAAAGGAAGAAACTAGGAAGGAATTGGGAATATTTAGCCAAGGTAAGAAAAATCCCACAGAGGCATGCAGGGTCTCTGAATAGGTTGAAAGCAGTTTCATGCAAATGAAGAAGTTTTATTCAGTAAGTGGTTCCAGCGTGTAGATGGGGCAGGGGCCCTGTGGCATGATGTCAGAATGGCACCAGAATCGAGCAGACATGAGTTAAATCAAGGCCTGTCATCTACCAGACAAGTTGTATAACCCTCATGGATTCTAAAATGTAAATGATAATGATATCTATTTCATAATATTTTGTGAAAAATCAAATGAGCTAATAAAAATAAAATGTATAATGTTGAAACAAAGATAGACTTCAGTATGTGTTAGCTTCTCTAATAAACTCTTTGATCCTCCATATCTTTACTTGTAAAGTGGAAATAATATTTGCACCTGGCTAGAAGGTCATTGTGAGATGTAAATAAGAGAATACATGTTAAAACCCTTATACAACAGCTAACACCTACCTAAATCCTTAGTATGGATTATAAATGTTTAACTGCAAATAACATAGGGGAAAAGGAAGGTCAATGACAAAAATATGATGTTTTATTTCAGACTGGAAGATAAGGCAAAATAAAATAATATCTAAAAGTATGGAAGTTCACAGTTCACATATTGCTGAAGCCTGGCTTGGAGAATTTTGAGCATTACGTTACTAGTATGTGAGATGAGTGCAATTGTGGGGTAGTTTGAGCATTCTTTGGCATTACCTTTCTTTGGGATTGGAATAAAAACTGATCTTTCCCAGTCCTGTGGCCATTGCCGAGTTTTCCAAATTTGCTGGCATGTTGAGTGCAGCACTTTCACAGCATCATCTTTCAGGATTTGAAAGAGCTTAACTGGAATTCCATCACCTCCACTAGCTTTGTTCATAGGGATGCTTTCTAAGGCCCACTTGACTTCACATTCCAGGATGTAAGGCTCTAGGTGAGTGATCACACCATCGTGATTATCTTGGTCATGAAGATCTTTTTTGTACAGTTCTTCTGTGTATTCTTGCCACCTCTTCTTAATATCTTCTACTTCTGTTAGGTCCATATCATTTC
>NW_011494935.1:23739-24388 GCF_000754665.1 Bison bison bison | reverse complement strand
GTCTAGTCAAGGCTATGGTTTTTCCTGTGGTCATTTATGGATGTGAGAGTGGGACTGTGAAGACAGCTGAGCGCCGAAGAATTGATGCTTTTAACTGTGGTGTTGGAGAAGACTCTTGAGAGTCCCTTGGACTGCAAGGAGATCCAACCAGTCCATTCTGAAGGAGATCAGCCCTGGGATTTCTTTGGAAGGAATGATGTTAAAGCTGAAACTCCAGTACTTTAGCCACCTCATGCGAAGAGTTGACTCATTGGAAAAGAGTCTGATGCTGGGAGGGGTTGGGGGCAGGAAGAGAAGGGAATGCCAGAGGATGAGATGGCTGGATGGCATCACTGACTCGATGGACGTGAGTCTGGGTGAACTCCGGGAGTTGGTGATGGACAGGGAGGCCTGGCGTGCTGCGATTCATGGGGTCACAAAGAGTCGGACACGACTGAGGGACTGATCTGATCTGATCTGATCTGTGGCTTGTGTTTATCCCTACGTGGCAAATACCAAAACAGCTAAACTATTTCATCTTCACAGATTCTATATGTGTACATGTGTGTGTGTTATCCTTCTTTCTGGGAAGGGACCAGGTATATTGAGGAAAGCTCAGACTTTAAAAAATCTGTGTCTTTAAAGTTACTGAGAAAACTCGCTGAAACTG
>NW_011494935.1:23115-23639 GCF_000754665.1 Bison bison bison | reverse complement strand
TCTTGATAATGTCCTTTGCACAGAAGTTTTTAATGTTGATGAAGTTCACTTTGTCTATTTATTTTGTTGGTGGTTACTTAGTGTCATCTTTAAGAATCCATATCCAAACCCAAGGTATGAAAACACACCCCTGAGTCTTTTGGCTTAGTCTTTTGTTGTTGAGATAGAGTTGATTTACAATATTGTGTCAGTTTCAGGTGTACAGTAAAGTGGTTTAGTTACATGGACATATATTCCACTACTTGAAGTCTTTTCAGCTCTTTTTTTGTTGTCCTTTGTCTCTGTGGGTTCTTACTCTTGTTGTCTTAATTTCTCGTATGCCTGGCTATCTTGATTGTATGACCCCCAGTATAATGTGATCTTCTCCAGAAAGAACTTTTTGAATTTGCTTTTTCTAGGCTTTTTGTCAACAGTCTAGGGTTACCATAACTCATCCTCAAAGCTTGAAGTTTCATGAATGACTTAGATGACTTGGTGACAGTTGCAAGCCTGTTTGACCACAGGTTCATGCTTATCCTGAGGGT
>NW_011494935.1:18987-23015 GCF_000754665.1 Bison bison bison | reverse complement strand
TTTTGTACAGTTCTTCTGTGTATTCTTGCCACCTCTTCTTAATATCTTCTACTTCTGTTAGGTCCATATCATTTCTGTCCTTTATGGATCCCATCTTTACATGAAATGTTCCCTTGGTATCTCTAATTTTCTTGAAGAGATCTCTAGTCTTTCCCATTCTGTTGTTTTCCTCTATTTCTTTGCATTGATCACTGAGGAAGGCTTTCTTATCTTTCCTTGCTATTCTTTGGAACTCTGCATTCTGATGCTTATATCTATCGTTTTCTCCTTTGCTTTTCACTTCTTTTCACAGCTATTTGTAAGGCCTCCCCAAACAGCCATTTTGCTTTTTGGCATTTCTTTTCCATGGGGATGGTCTTGAACCCTGTCTTCTGTACAATGTCATGAACCTCCATCCATAGTTCATCAGGCATTCTATCTATCAGATCTAGGCCCTTAAATCTATTTCTCACTTCCACTGTATAATCATAAGGAATTTGATTTAGGTCATACCTGAATGGTCTAGTGGTTTTCCCTACTTTCTTCAATTTAAGCCTGAATTTGGCAATAAGAAGTTCATGATCTGAGCCACAGTCAGCTCCCAGTCTTATTTTTGCTGACTGTATAGAGCTTCTCCATCTTTGGCTGCAAAGCATATAATCAATCTGACTTTGGTGTTGAACATCTGGTGATGTTCATGTGGAGAGTCTTCTCTTGTGTTGGTGGAAGAGGGTGTTTTCTATGACCAGTGTGTTCTCTTGGCAAAACTCTGTTAGCCTTTGCCCTGCTTCATTCCGTATTCCAAGGCCAAATGTGCCTGTTACCCCAGGTGTTTCTTGACTTCCTAGTTTTGCATTCCAGATGTTCAAGCTGGTTTTAGAAAAGGCAGAAGAACCAGAGATCAAATTTCCAACATCTTCTGGATCATAGAAAAAGCAAGAGAATTCCAGAAAAACATCTACTTCTGCTTTACTGACCATGCCAAAGCCTTTGACTGTGTGGATCAGAACAAACTGTGGAAATTACTTCATGGCAAATAGATGGGGAAACAGTGGAAACAGTGTCAGACTTTATTTTTCTGGGCTCCAAAGTCACTGCAGATGGTGATTGCAGCCATGAAATTAAAAGACGCTTACTCCTTGGAAGGAAAGGTATGACAACCTAGGTAGCATATTCAAAAGCAGAGACATTACTTTATCAACAAAGTCCATTTAGTCAAGGCTGTGGTTTTTCCAGTGGTCCTGTATAGATGTGAGAGTTGGACTGTGAAGAAAGCTGAGCACCAAAGAATTGATGCTTTTGAACTGTGGTGTTGGAGAAGACTCTTGAGAGTCCCTTGGACTGCAAGGGGATCCAACCAGTCCATACCAAAGGAGATCAGTCCTGAGTGTTCTTTGGTAGGAATGATGCTAAAGCTGAAACTCCAATACTTTGGACACCTCATGAAGAGTTGACTGATTGGAAAAAACTCTGATGCTGGGAGAGATTGGGGACAGGAGGAGAAGGGGACAACAGAGGATGAGATGGCTGGATGGCATCACCGACTCGATGGACGTGAGTGTCAGTGAACTCCGGGAGTTGGTGATGGACAGGGAGGCCTGGAGTGCTGCAATTCATGGGGTCGCAAAGAGTCGGACACAACTGAGCGACTGAATTGAACTGAACTGAAACAGTCTTGATTTCAAGCACATTCATTCATCTAACAAAATATGCTGGATGTCTCCTATGTGCCAAGGGTCCTATCGGGTGCTGGCGTCTAAGAATGAACTAGAGAAACCTGTTCCTCATTCCAAAACACTTATAGTCTCTAAAGCCATTTATTAGGCTAAGTGCAGAATATAGAGACTTGAATCACTTCTAATGTACCTGAGAGGCAAAAAGAAGGAAGAGAGGTAAAAGAATGAAAGTTTGGAATTCTGCCTGCACACTTCCTTGCAGCTGTGACTTTGATGCCAGTGTCTGGAGTCAATGGAGGAAGGAGGAAACAGTCCACCCTAGGAGTTGAAGGCAAATTATAGCAACAGTTCTTAGCTACAGTGAAAGTTGATAAGCTCAGTAGTGAGTGATCAGCTTGGTAAAAGTGCAGTGTTAGAGTAATGGAAGGGACCACTTCTGTATTTCTATGCTGTCTCATGCTTTCCTAAGCGTTTTAAAACACACAGCAGTCTGTGTCAGAGGAAGGGCAGAACTCCGTTTTATAGAGGAGATAAATGGAAGCACAGAGAGGCCCAGTGACACCCCTGTTTCCCTTGATGGTAAATGAGATAGAATTAGAATCAAGCATCCTGACTCCTCAACCCAGAGGGTCAATATCATCCTCATGGGGTGCCTGCCATATGCACCCAACTTTGCACTTGGACCTACTAACAGGCCAGCAGTCAGACGAACACAATTTGAGCACTTCTGTGTGCCAGGCACTGCCCTAAGCACTGTAAGTGCATTATTTTATTTCATCATAACAATCACTCTGTGAGGGAGCTGCTAGTCTTATCCCTGTTTGAGAGATGAGGAAATGGAAGCTCAGATACAGAGTAACTCCTCTGCAGTCGAGCTGGGACTCAAGCTGTGGAACAGCTCCAAAGCCAAAGGCTCCACCCTGTACTCTGGCTCCTCCAGGCACACAAAGTGCCGGGTGATCTCCCAGTGGTTATGCTAGTGTGTGAGTGGGAAGGACTAGTCAGCTGGGAGTTGTAGGTCTCCCCCTAATAACCTCAGTAAAATCAGGTGTTCTCCCTGCATATGTTTGTCTGAATACGACCAACCTAGAAATGGGGGAGTGGAGAAGGCAATGGCACCCCACTCCAGTACTCTTGCCTGGAAAATCCCATGGATGGAGGAGCCTGGTAGGTTGCAGTCCATGGGGTCGCTAAGAGTCGGACATGACTGAGCAACTTCATTTTCCCTTTTCACTTTCATGCATTGGAGAAGGAAATGGCAACCCACTTCAGTGTTCTTGCCTGGAGAATCCCAGGGACGGGGGAGACTGGTGGGCTGCCATCTATGGGGTCGCACAGGGTCGGACACAACTGGAGCCACTTAGCAGCAGCAGCAGCAGAAATGGGGGAGGGGGGTGATGCCATGATGTAAAGGACATGATGCCAGAGGGTCTTGAGCCCGGGTCTCACAGTCTTGAAGAGACTGGTTTAGATTTACCAGCAAATGTGCTATGTTTTCAGGCACAGAGACTGAGTGATCAGAATTGAACCTTTAAGGTATACTGCAAATATACTACAAATATGGCCTCCTTTCTCCCTTTTAAGATATATTCTGAGAGACAAACAAGAAAAAGAAAGACAGAGTCCTGGAGAGCCTGCAGAGAATCCAGTCTTCCTCCCTGGCCTTGCCTCACCCTGCCTCTTATCTCTGCTCTCCACCCGGTTATCTCTTCCTTCTTCTCGGTTCTCTTTCCCAACCCAGCCCCCCTTTCCCTCTGAGATGCCTTTAGTGTCTTATCTTCCTTCAGCCACTCCATCAACAAAGTTCTATCATTTTTTTCCCCTTGTGACTCAGGATGCCTCAGCATCATTTTAATCTATTCCTCTGAACTTTGGTTTTCGATCTCTTCCCAAACTTAATCTCAGACCCTTCTTCACCGAAATGAAAAAAAAAAACGGCCGATCAAGATTACATAACCTGACAATCCCTTCTGGCTGGGGAATCAAGATGATTAGAGAAGACAATCCAGTCTTGCTTACCCATAATGCCCTGGGCTTGCCATGGTGAAAAAGGTTTTTCCCATTAACCAAAGACTCAGCTTCAGTTCAGTTCAGTTCAGTCCAGTCACTCAGTCGTGTTCGACTCTTTGCGACCCCATGCACGCCAGGCCTCCCTGTCCATCACCATCTCCCAGAGTTTAGGAGTTCATTCAAACTCAGGTCCATCAAGTCAGTGATGTCATCCAGCCATCTCATCCTCTGTCGTCCCCTTCTCCTCCTGCCCCCAATCCCTCCCAGCATCAGAGTCTTTTCCAATGAGTCAATTCTTCGCATGAGGTAGCCAAAGTACTGGAGTTTCAGCTTTAGCATCGTTCCTTCCAAAGAACACCCAGG
>NW_011494935.1:17735-18887 GCF_000754665.1 Bison bison bison | reverse complement strand
ATGGACGTGAGTGTCAGTGAACTCCGGGAGTTGGTGATGGACAGGGAGGCCTGGTGTGCTGCTATTCATGGGGTCACAAAGAGTCGGACACGACTGAGTGACTGATCTGATCTGATCTGTGGCTTGTGTTTATCCCTACGTGGCAAATACCAAAGCAGCTAAACTATTTCATCTTCACACATTCTATATGTGTACATGTGTGTGTGTTATCCTTCTTTCTGGGAAGGGACCAGGTATATTGAGGAAAGCTCAGACTTTAAAAAATCTGTGTCTTTAAAGTTACTGAGAAAACTCGCTGAAACTGAGTCCGAGAAATGCAGACCAGCAGGCCCCAAGTAAACGTAGAGTCTTGTGGCAGAGTGATGGGTGGGTGGCTTAAGACAACCAGGGAAGTCAGAAAGAGCTAAAGAGGCTTTCCCCACAGGGCTCTGTGCAATCCAGGGATTAGTAATGGGGGGAGATGGGAGGGCATTTTTATCTGTGATCTAGAGACCTCTTAGTGGAGATTCTTTTTCTCAGTGAGAGAACTATAGACCGTCACTGCCTAGGCAAAGGCTGAGAAGACTGTCTAGTTCTGAAGTCTTCATGTTACTGATGAGGAATGTGTGATCAGAAAGGACATAGGACTTGCTGACAGCAGGCCAAGTTCGAGATTCAGCTTTCATTGCAGATTTCCCAACCTTTCTTCCCTGGATGCACAGTGAGCTGGGGATGCTATGCTTCTCTGCAGGAGTATCTTCCCAAAGTTAAGATTTGAGAAAATAGTAAGGTTTGAACATTTTGTAAGGTGAGGCTGAAAAGGGGAGGGCCTCCACCTCTTTCCTGCTTCTTTGAATTCAATGCAGCCAGTGTTTCCCATTCGTGCTGCTCACCCTCAGTGCTCCTCACACTGTGTGTGCCTGTGCATTGCTTGAGCCCAGACTCAGCCCTCTGTTCTCCAGCCTCCTAAGGACCTGCATCTGGTGGACTCACCTGAGGGGAGGCGTCGAGGGGGCATGGATCTCACGTGAACTCATTAGGGGAAGGTGAGGTGGGGCAGCCATTTTCAGTCAGTCCGCTTCTCTTTCTGCAGAGAGAGCTGCCCAGGTCAGAGTTTGGTAACAAATCTCCTGTTGGATGTTCAGAAGAGGCTCCAGGTAAGTTAATTTGGCA
>NW_011494935.1:8344-17635 GCF_000754665.1 Bison bison bison | reverse complement strand
CGCATGAGGTAGCCAAAGTACTGGAGTTTCAGCTTTAGCATCGTTCCTTCCAAAGAACACCCAGGGCTGACCTCCTTCAGAATGGACTGGTTGGATCTTCTTGCAGTCCAAGGGACTCTCAAGAGTCTTTTCCAACACCACAGTTCAAAAGCATCAATTCTTCAGCGTTCAGCTTTCTTCACAGTCCAACTCTCACATCCATACATGACCACTGGAAAAACCATAGCCTTGACTAGACAGACCTTTGTTGGCAAAGCGTCAACTAATGCTAAAACCTCCTCTTCTATCCCCTACATTTGTAAAACAATTGTTGAAACGGTTTGTAAACTGTGGTACATGGAAAGAGTATAGGTCTTGGAGTCAAACTGGTCCAGGACCTGAAGCTAGTAGGTGCTACTATCATAGCTCCCTCTCCAGCCGCACAAGCTCAGAGTCTGTGTTTATTAAAATTTGCTGGGAGGACCTGCAAGCTCCCAGTGTGGATCAAGCCTATGGGCTAGTGTTGAACCTGGGGACTGGTGGTCTATCTCAGAAGCTGAGTGAATGATCTGTAGTTATCACAATTTAGAGAGCCTAATCACAAATTAGGAGCCTAATTTTACTTTACACATCTGAAGTAAAATGAATTAAGAGTTGTTCAGTCGTGTCCAACTCTTTGCAAACCCATGGATTATACAGTCCATGGAATTCTCCAGGCCAGAATACTGGATTGGGTAGCCTTTACCTTCTCCAGGAGGTCTTCCCAACCCAGGGATCGAACCCAGGTCTCCCACATTGCAGACAGATTCTTTACCAGCTGAGCCACAAAGGAAGCCCAAGAATACTGGAGTGGGTAGCCTATCCCTTCTCCAGCGGATCTTTCTGACCCTGGAATTGAACTGAGGTCTCTTGCATTGCAGGTGGATTTTTTTACCAACTAAGCTAGCAGGGCAATGACAACCCACTCCATTACTCTTGCCTGGAAAATCCCATGGACAGAGGAGCCTGGTAGGTTGCAATCCATTGGGTCGCTAGGAGTCAGACATGACTGAGTGACTTCACTTTCCCTTTTCACTTTCATGCATTGGAGAAGGAAATGGCAACTCACTCCAGTGTTCTTGCCTGGAGAATCCCAGGAATAGGGGAGCCTCGTGGGCTGCCATCTCTGGGGTCACACAGAGTCGGATACAACTGAAGCGACTTAGCAGCAGCAGCAGCAAGCTATCAGGGAAACCCATAAGAAGCATCTGGGAACAATGCTAAAATGCATATTGTTTGTGGTTCAGTCAGTAAGTAGTGTCCAGCTGCTTGTGTCTGATCCTGCAGACTGCAGCACACCAGGTTTCCTGAATTTTCTCAAACTCATGTTCACTGAGTTGATGACATTATCCAACAATCTCATCCTGGGTCGCCCTCTTCTCCTCCTGCCCTCAATCCTTCCCAGCATCAGGGTCTTTTCAAATAAGTCGGCTCTTCACATCAAATGGCCAAAGTGTTGGAATTTTAGCATCAGTCCTTCCAATGAATATTCAAGGTTGATTTCCTTGAGGATTGACTGGTTTGATTTCCTTGCAGTCTAAGGGACTCCCAAGAGTCTTCTCCAGCCCCACAATTTGAAAGCATCAGTTATTCAGCACTAAACTTTCTTTATGGTCCAGCTCTCACATTCATACATGACTACTGGAAAAATCATAGCTTTGACTAGATGAACCTTTGTCAGCAGTTATCTCTCTGCTTTTTAATATGCTGTCTGGAGATGCTGATTTAGTGAGTCTGGAATTGTGTCCTATTACTTGTGTTCTTTTTTTAAATTTTTTTTAACTTTAAAATATTGTATTGGTTTCGTCATATATCAACATGAATCCGCCACAAGTATACACGTGTTCCCCATCCTGAACCCTCCTCCCTCCTCCATCCCCACACCATCCCTCTGGGTCGTCCCAGTGCACCAGCCCCAAGCATCCAGTATCCTGCATCGAACCTGGACTGGTGACTCTTTTCATATATTATATTATACATGTTTCAATGCCATTCTCCCAAATCATCCCACCCTCTCCCTCTGCCACAGAGTCCAAAAGACTGTTCTGTACATCAGTGTCTCTTTTGCTGTCTCGTATACAGGGTTATTGTTACCATCTTTCTAAATTTCATATATATGCGTTAGTATACTGTATTGGTGTTTTTCTTTCTGGCTTACTTCACTCTGTATAATAGGCTCCAGTTTCATCCAACTCATTAGAACTGATTCAAATGTATTCTTTTTAATGGCTGAGTGATACTCCATTTTGTATATGTATCACAGCTTTCTTATCCATTCATCTGCTGATGGACATCTAGGTTGCTTCCATGTCCTGGCTATTATAAACAGTGCTGCGATGAACATCGGGGTACATGTGTCTCTTTCAATTCTTGTGTTTTTTATAACTTCTCTCAGTAGAGCTCTGAAGCAGGGTGCACGAGACCCTCCAGGGAGGCTCAGAGGCCACATTCACACAGTTCTCCTACTACCTTCCCAACCCCTGACCTCTCTGCCTGGACAGCCTCTTCTGAACGCTGACCTTGCTTTATCTTTATCTTTGTGCCTGGTGCTGGCCTCTGATTTTGCTCTTCTGTGGTCTATCATGGTCGACCCCAGGGCGTTGTCCTCTTGTCTGTGGTTCTTTCTCTCAGCTATCACTCCTGGTTCACAGCTAATTTTCTTGAGCACCTCTGAGGTTTGGCTTTTGACTTAATTCTGTTTTCCATCCTAAATTCCCCCAAGGTAATGCTGGCCCTCTTGTGACTTCAGTACACCTGTTGATGGTTGTCATTTGCTGTCCTTTCCTGCCTCACATTTGTGCCTTTGGTACCTACCAGCCACCCCTTTGGATTCCCAGTATGATGGAGAATTTTGGACTATGGTAAGAGCACCATTTTTAACTATTTTAAAAGACCAAGAATGTGGACTGTAGACAGTGCATTGAATGTTTATGTTACTGTATGCTGAGTTATTTTCTATTTGAATTTTAAATCCATCTTATATATCTTGGTTCATTATGGGGGTTTTCCACCCCTACCAAATGGTGAAGACTATAAGAAAATTGCTCTGGTTTCCATCTGGATTCTTTCGTTAAAAAAATTTGTCATTAATATATATATATATATATATACACACATATATAACAAAATTTGCTATTTAGTCCATTTTAATGTATAATTCAGCAGTATAATTCCATTAACAGTGTTATACAATAATATGTACATTATATATTTCCAAAACTTTTTAATCATCCCAAGCAGAAACATGGTAACTGTTAGGCAACAACTCCCCATTTCCCCTTCCCTCAGCCCCTGGCAACTGCCTTCTACCTTCTGTCTCTCTGAATTTGCCTATTCTAGATATTTCATGTAAGTGAGATCATATGATATTTGTCCTTTCATGTATGGCTTATTTCATATAGTGTAATGTTTGTAAGTTTCATCTATGTTGTAGCATGTATCAGAACATCATTCCTTTTTATGGATAACTCATATTCCATTGTATGTATACACCTGTTTTGTTATCCATTCATTGCTGATGGACACTTGGCTTGTTTTTACTGTTTGGATATTGTGAATAATGCTGCAATGAACACTGGTGTACAAGTATCTGTTAAAGTCCCCGCTTAATATTTTTGGGGGTGTATGTCTAAGATGAATTGCTGGGAAATATGGTAATTCTACATTTAGCTTTTTGAGGAACGACCATGCCATTTCCTCAGTGGGTGCACCATTTTATATTCCCACCATCAATGTACAAGCATTCTAGTTGTCCTACTTTCTCACCAACACTCTTTATTTCCTTAAAAACAAACAAGCTTAGCCATTCTAGTAGGTATACAGTGGTATCCCCTGGTTCTGATTTGCATTTCACTAATGGCTAATGACGTTGAGCCTATTTTCATATGTTTATTGGTCATCTGTGTATTTTCTTTGGGGAAGCATATGTTTAAGCTCTTTTCCTATTTTAAAATTGGATTTGTCTTTTTGTTATTGAGTTGTAGGCATTCTTTATATATTCTGGATATTCATTTCTTATCAGATATGTGATTTGAAAATATTATCTCCCATTCCATAAGTTGTCTTTTCACTTTCTTGATAATGTCCTTTGCACAGAAGTTTTTAATGTTGATGAAGTTCACTTTGTCTATTTGTTTATTTTGTTGGTGGTTATCTTAGTGTCATCTTTAAGAATCCATATCCAAACCCAAGGTAATGAAAATATACCCCTGTGTTTTCCTGTGAGAGTGTTTTGGCTTAGACTTTTTGTGCTGTTTGATTTACAATATTGTGTCAGTTTCAGGTGTACAGTAAAGTGGTTTAGTTACATGGATATATATTCCACTACTTGAAGTCTTTTCAGCTCTTTTTTTGTTGTCCTTTGTCTCTGTGGGTTCTTACTCTTGTTGTCTTAATTTCTCGAATGCCTGGCTATCTTGATTGTGTGAGCCCCAGTGTAATGTGATCTTCTCCAGAAAGAACTTTTTGAATTTGCTTTTTCTAGGCTTTTTGTCAACAGTCTAGGGTTACCATAACTCATCCTCAAAGCTTGAAGTTTCACGAATGACTTAGATGACTTGGTGACAGTTGCAAGCCTGTTTGACCACAGGTTCATGCTTATCCTGAGGGTATAGCCCATTTTGTCCTAGTTTATGCTGGATAGTGCTTTATCAAAATCCCTAACTTTGGTGAACTCTAGACCTTGACACTTTCTCTCTGACTTAATCAGGCAGCCCAAACAAAATTGCAGATATCCCTTCCAGATCAGAAGATGCTTCTATGGCAAAAGAAGCTTCAAGTTGTACTATTATGTCTCTGGTTTGGCATATTCTTTAGTTTTAGATCTAGTGGTTTTTCATTATTTTGTTAGCTCTTTGATATTTTAAAGAATATTTTTAAATGTTTTGTTCAGGCTGTTTTGTGTCCTCAATTGGCTGGTTGGTGTAAGTTACCTAATTGATATTACTTAATCAACTGTCCTTGAAAATGTTTATTTTCCCCAGTAGTCCTGCCAGTGTTATTAATAAAACCAGTTTCTTTGAAACAAAGGTAAACAGCACAAAATGTTATGTTTAGTTTCACAATAAGATTATAAAATCTGCTTAATAACATACCTTGATTTATTCTCAGTCTAAAAAGTCTATTTCCTGGTATGTTATACATTTAATGTGGAGGACAGCAGACCAAAGGGGATTCAATGTCTATCTACAAAACAGTTGAAGAACTGCCAGTGGGAAGAGAAAATTGTCTTGTTCTATGTGATTCCAGAAGGCAAAGGACTGGGGATGGAAATTCCAAAACTCAGTTTACATCTAATTAAAGGATTGCTTTCCTAGGACAAGTTAGAATAATGGTCAGTGGTGAATATTGTGTAGAATAGGATTTTGGTCACTAAGCATTCATTTGTTCTGCTTTTCTATGTGGACCGATTCCTTCAATACCTCTCTTCTTCCCTGTCATTATCATTCCCTTGCAGCTGACTCATCCCCCTGCCAACTGTGGCATGTAAACTGAGCCTGGAGTATCAGAGCACTGCACAGACCTGCCCCACTTCTCACAATAATGAATGAATCAGGGACGGGCACAGCCCAAGTTAGGCCAGTTAGAGCCAAAAACAATTCTGGGTTTCTTTGAATTATCGAGGTGTGGATCTTTACCTACTGGCTCTGAAGGACAAAACAGAGGGCTGCAGCTGCCGTTGGGGCACCACAAGGGGAGTCTCCTTGAGAAGAAGAGGAGAGCTCAGAGCAAATATGGGAATAAAGATTAAACCCTGGTGACATTGATGGAGTCTTGATTATGCCAAGACTGAAAGTATGAAGTTAGATTATTCATGTTCTGAGCCATGATGCAATAAATCCCCATTTTGCTTAAGCTAGCTTGAGTTGAGTTTTCTGCCACTTGAAATAGAAAGAGCTTTATCAAAAATGGGTAGTAAAGCCCCCACTCACAGCATTTACGCTGAAGAGGATGACCAGCCTTCGGAGTAAGTTGGAAGGGGCGCCCAGGTTGTGTGAAAGGTTGGCTTTGAGGACTTTTGGCTTTCAGTCCTTGGCTTCTCCAAAACTTTCCATTATTTGCTTTTGTTCTACTCAGTAGGCTGGTAGTTTCATAGAGACTCCCAGAAGACTGTATTAGCTATCTCTCAAGGCTGGCTAATATAGAAGTTAATACATACCTAGGCCTGGGATGCATATTTAATGGAGAAATCCATAATGTTTAATCCTGAAATGAATGATTTATAGAGAGTTGGGTTATTCACTTTGCTCTTAATTTACTTGTCTTGTTTAGCCAAAGTAAGGCTTCCTAACAGGATTTTCATCATAGCCTTGGCTGAGTAATGAGTTTCTTTGCCAAGATGAATTATTGATTAAAACTTTGTATCATCTGCCTAGCAAATTAAGGAAGCTGTTTCATTTTAATGATGTCCATATTCAGACATATATGCACAAAAGAAGTTTTGAGTATTGTCATTTACTTTTCCATCATTTAATCATCAAAAGAGTATTTATAGAAACCGGATCTGAGTTATATCATGGTGGTGTGTTATTTTTAGACCCCAAAAATAATAGTCCCCATCTGTGGATACAAATGTTTTCTCTCCTTTTGTTGTTATAATTATGTACATTTTAGGTCCAGATGTTTAAAAATAGGACAATTTCTTTTCAATTCAATAGAATACCAAGTACTTAATAATGATGACAACACTTTTATGATGTATTTAATTATTTTAAATGTTTTATCTCAATTTCCTCAATGTTTAATAGTTAATTAACACTTAGCATGTACCAAGCATGTTGCTGGGAACATTACATGAGTTATGTTATTTAATTTTCATGCCTTCCTACAAACTAGCTACTGTTATTACCCCCATCTTAAAGTTAAAGAAATGGAAGGACTGAGAGCTGGGAGGGTAGCTAGCTTATCCAAAACCACACAGGCTCACATAGAGCTAGGGTGTAAACCCAGATGTTCTGACCCTGGAACCCAAGCTTTTAACCAATAGCCTAAACAAGTTCCACAAATCCCATGGTTATTAAAAATATATGGCCATCTGCATGGGAATCTCACATACTATCAGTAGTCTTTATGAAGTTATGTCCTTATTATCTCTATTTGTCAGAGGAGGAGAGTAAGACACACAGAGACAAAATGATAAGTAGTCACACTGCTTTCCATTTGACTATAATTCCTTTCATTATCAAGCGAAATCGAAGTGTTAGCTCTAGATTAGATAGGACTTTCACTGAGGCAAGAAATTATTATTTTGAGTCCCTTCACAATACTTCATACAGTTATAATAGAAACAAAATTTAAACAATAAGTGCAGATATAAAACAAAATCAAAGCATTTCATTTTCTCTAAATCAAACTAAACCTATAACCTAGGAGGCTGTAGGGAGAGTACATGTCAGTCATTTCTGGAGGCTCCATTCCCTTTCCCTCAGTCACATCCAAGTTTTGGAGACGAGTTATTGCTGGAATGTGAGGGAAATATTTATTTTCAATCCATCCTAGACTGCACTGAAATCCCCATTACCAAGCCTGAGTGGGGAAAGTGGAATCTCTTGAAGACAAATATCTCAGTTCCCTTTGTGCCAAGCTTATTCCAAGAATATTTGTTTACCCAGGTGAGATCTTCAAGGACTGGAGTCCAACTCCCCCGGTCCCCTCAGGCAGGCACTCCACTCTCCAGAAACAAACCATGTCTATTGAATCTAACACAGCAAAGGCCTCCACAACGTTGTGGATTATCTCCATCTCCTGCCCATACTTGGGGCATCTCGTCTTTTCTTTCCTCTTGCTTTAGCGTTTCTATTGATTGGCACTGCCCTATCTCTGCTTTTTTTGCATGCGTGCATGTTAAGTCGCTTCAGTAGTGTCCAACTCTTTGTGACCCCATGGACTGTAGCCTGCCAGGCTCCTCTCTCCATGAGATTCTCCAGGCAAGAATACTGAAGCAGGTTGCCATGCCCTCTTCCAGGGGATCTTCCTGGCCCAAGGATCCAACCCTCATCTCTTATGTCTCCTGCATTGACAGGCAGGTTCTTTATTACTAGTGTCACCTGAGGAGCTCTCTGCTCTGCTTGCCACCCTACAAGTTTGCCAAGTACTAGATCCTGGAAAAGAGAAGTTAAGAACGTTCAACTTCTCTTAACTTTGCAATGCAAACTTCCCCAGAAGCATGGGAGAACAAAAGTCCCATTACCTGGTCTGGGTGTCGTGGTGAGACAAACAGAAAGAACAAAACATGAACTATATCTCAGTAAACATCCTGCCATATGATGTGATCCTTTCACTTCCTTTCAAAGAAGGGAACCAGCAAAACAGCCCTAATTAAGTCCTGCCCTATCCCACTTCCAGAATATTGATTTCAAGTCCAGGTGCTATGCTTTGAAAGGGTTGGGAGCCTACTAAAGAAATGCTAAACAACATCTTAAGAGGAACTGGGAATGCTTAATTAGGGAGCAGAAGCTGAAAGGCTATGCTAGAGAAAAGGGGTGCTGAGGGGCTTTATAAGGAAGAGACAGTCCTGGTAGGTAGAAGACCAGAAAGTTGCTCTGTGGTCCCTAACCTTAGGGAAACTTCTAGAGAGCAAGTGGAATGGTGTGGCTGTTATTGGTTTTACTAATAATGGTGATATTCAGAGCCTGAAGGACAATATGTCAGAATATTATAAAAGCGATATTTAAATATAATATTTTTGACTTCTCTGGTGGCTCAGTGGTAAAGAATTCATCTGTCAATGCCCAAGACTTGGGTTCAATCCCTGGGTCAGGAAGATCCCCAGAAGGAAATGGCAACGCACTCCAATATGTCTTGCCTGGAAAATCCCACGAACAGAGAAGCCTGGTGGGCTACAGTCCCTGGAGTTGCATAAGAGTTGAACATGACTTAGCAACTAAACAACAACAAAAATATAATTTAGGGTACTTGATCTTTAAGGATCAAGTTTAAGGAGACATTTTACCCCAGGATTCTGTGTTAACAATAATCATCTGTGTTGAAAAGGCAGAGGAACCAGAGATCAAATTGCCAACATCTGCTGGATCATCAAAAAAGCAAGAGAGTTCCAGAAAAGCATCTATTTCTGCTTTATTGACTATGCCAAAGCGTTTGACTCTTGGATCACAATCAACTGTGGAAAATTCTGAAAGAGATGGGAATACCAGACCACCCAACCTGCTTCTTGAGCAACCTATATGCAGGTCAGGAAGCAACAGTTAGAACTGGACATGGAACAATAGACTGGTTCCAAATAGGAAAAGGAGTATGTCAAGGCTGTATATTGTC
>NW_011494935.1:6429-8244 GCF_000754665.1 Bison bison bison | reverse complement strand
CAAAAGCAGAGACATTACTTTGCCAAGAAAGGTCCGTCTAGTCAAGGCTATGGTTTTTCCTGTGGTCATTTATGGATGTGAGAGTGGGACTGTGAAGACAGCTGAGCGCCGAAGAATTGATGCTTTTAACTGTGGTGTTGGAGAAGACTCTTGAGAGTCCCTTAGACTGCAAGGAGATCCAACCAGTCCATTCTGAAGGAGATCAGCCCTGGGATTTCTTTGGAAGGAATGATGTTAAAGCTGAAACTCCAATACTTTGGCCACCTGACTCATTTGAAAAGACCCTGATGCTAGGAAAGATTGAAGGTGGGAGGAGAAAGGAATGACAGAGGATGAGATGGTTGGATGGCATCACTGACTCAATGGAGATGAGTTTAGGTAAATTTGGGGATTTGGTGATAGACAGGGAGGCCTGGCATGCTGCAGTCCATGGGGTCGCAAATTACTCGGACACAACTGAGTGACTGAACTGAACTAAACTGATGTAAGATGTTTATGTCTTATTGCAATGTAGGTCCCTTTTGGGGCTTTCCTGGTGGCTCAGGAAATGGTAAAGAATCTACCTGCCAATGCAGAAGATGCAGGTTCAATCCCTGGGTTGGGAAGGTCACTTGAAGGAGGGCATGGCAACTCACTCCAGTATTCTTGCCTGGGAAATCTCATAGACAGAGGTGCCTGATGGGCTACATACAGTCCATGGGGTCTCAAAAAGTTGGACATGACTTAGTGACTAAACAATAAGCTCCTTTTCTAAATAAAGAAAAGTCATCTTTAAGGCACAGTGTGTGGGAGCCATAGGAAATCCTGAATCCCTGTAGCTATCACATACTTCTATGGAAAAGAGAAAGAAGAGAAAGAATTTTTGAGCTAACAGGTTAAGACAAGAACATAAGACAGGCTTGCATTCATGACTCTTTTACACATTAAAACTAAATT
This sequence comes from Bison bison bison, assembly GCF_000754665.1. NCBI lineage: Eukaryota > Metazoa > Chordata > Mammalia > Artiodactyla > Bovidae > Bison > Bison bison. The sequence goes on along the minus strand of NW_011494935.1, from coordinate 7,308 downwards.
GATGAAAAGAAAAACCCACAAAAAACAAGCAGATGCTCACATACATGACATCCATCCAAGAAACGCCCTTTTTTTTTCATGGACTTTTAAAAAATTTGTTGCTCTTCTGTCAAAGCAAACTGGAGCAGACAGCAGTTAAAATGCTAAAAACATATTTACTGAGGAACTATTGCAGCAGGTAAACAGAGACATCAGTGTAGTTGTGTTCAATTCTAAATTGGGTTAGGGTTTAGAATTAAGGGGCTGAAAGGGAGTCAGTGGGTGGGAGGTTACTAAAAGTCAACATCAGGGGCCAAGAGGGATTTCTGGCTAGTCCCATTTAATAGGATTTTTGCTGAAGGCAGGCCAGATTGATGGATTATCACCTGGTAGATGGAAGGGGATGAGGAGTTTGATCAGAAAACACTTATCCTCAGAGGATGGGAGGTAGTTCTAGGAGAGTTAGCGAGAGTCTCGCTCTTGACAACAAGGTGCATGGATGAGGCTGAGTTGAGAAGGGCTTAGAGGAGCTTGAGTGCACTGTGGTTAAGAAGAGAGTCTCTGTCAGTTTCTTGCCTTTTTTCCCACAATGTTTGTGATGACTGTTTTTCCAAAATGGCTTCCTACTTTGCCCTGGATATGAATGTGGACAACGGCCCCCCTTGAGTATGTATATATGTATGTGCGTGCTAAGTCCCTTCAGTCGTGTCCGACTCCATGTGATGCTATGGATGGTAGCCCGGCAGGCTCCTCTGTTCATGGGATTCTCCAGGCAAGAATACTAGAGTGGGTTGCCATGCCATCCTCCAGGGGATCTTCCTGACCCAGGGGTCGAACCTGTATCTCCTTTGACTCCAACATTGCAGGTGGATTCTTGAACTCCTGAGCCACTAGGGAAAC
>NW_011494935.1:3924-6329 GCF_000754665.1 Bison bison bison | reverse complement strand
CCATCACCTGAGCCCAGACTCAGCCCTCTGTTCTCCAGCCTCCTAAGGACCTGCATCTGGTGGACTCACCTGAGGGGAGGCGTCGAGGGGGCATGGATCTCACGTGAACTCATTAGGGGAGGGTGAGGTGGGGCAGCCATTTTCAGTCAGTCCGCTTCTCTTTCTGCAGAGAGAGCTGCCCAGGTCAGAGTTTGGTAACAAATCTCCTGTTGGATGTTCAGAAGAGGCTCCAGGTAAGTTAATTTGGCAGCAGCTACTGTCGCCATTTGTTCCTACTTCATTTAATTCTCCAGTCTCTCAGATACTATGACTTAACAATGTTTGTTGCGTGGAATTAAGGCAAATTCACAGATCGAGGCTTTGGGGGCATCCTTCCTATGCTGTACAATCAAATTGAGTGTGTCAGACCTTCAGACTATTAATGCTTGCCTTTCCCCTCTCTGCCCACCCTTCACCCCACCAAGAAAACCTATTTGAAGCCCACAGAAGTTTGTTCTGAGAATTTCATTATCACTGTGCCATTCATAATTCACTGCTTAACCTCTGTGGATGGCAGCAAGTGCGGTTTTGAACAGTCCCCACTGGAATAAAATCATCGGGTTAATAATCTCTGCTCTTTGTGAGTAATTGGAAAAATGGTATCCTGGAAACAAGCCATTAGCAGAAAACTATTTTTTAACCAATTTCCATAGAATAGAAGAAGTCATACAGTGACTAGAATAATTTCATTGTAAGTGTTGTTTCCCCTGATGCGTGCAAATCTACGGGCACTGCATTTCTGAGACTGACCACTTAAAATTTAAAAACTGCATTCAGCCAGAGCTGTTTGATAAAAGTACAGCCACCTACAGCCCCTTTCCTAGCTGAAAGAGTGCAGTACACAGCACTCTGTGTTTTTCTTCTTTGTGGCACTGAGTGTAGTGGTGGTTCCATCCCAGCAGGCATAGATGAGCTCCATTGATCTTTCTTTTAAGTGTTGAATGGTGCTGAACGGCATGGAGAGTCCGTAATTGAAGAACCACCACAAATTGGGTGGGCTTTTTGGATGTTCCCCAGTATTTTGAGGAATCCTTAGGAATATATGTGCTCAGTTGTGTCCGATTCTTTGTGGCCCCATGGACTATAGCCTGCCAGGCTCCTCTGTCCATGGAATTTTCCAGGCAAGAATACTGGAGCGTGTTGCCATTTCCCTCTCCTGGGGATCTCCCTGAACCCTACGTGGCACATCTCTTGTGTCTCCCGCATTAGCAGGCAGGTTCTTTTACCAGTGGGCCACCTGAATGGTGCTGAACTGTATGGAGTCCATAATTGAATAACCATCACAAGTTGGTGGACTTTTTGGATGTTTCCCAGTATCTTGAACTTGCAGTTTCAGGGAACAGAGTGGGAGACACGGGAGGAAGCTCATGGTTCCCTGAAGCTAGATGAAATAACAGTCTGGGTGAAAGCTGGTCAGACACAAAGTTTTTGGAGTTATCTAGAAGTTCTCACTGAGAGAAGACGTTTCTCCCAAAGTTGGAGCCATGAAGACAGAGGGGAACTAAGAAGGCTGTTGTAGAGGCAGAGGGATGAACCACCAGGGTTGAGGTTCTGGGAGATGGGCTGAGAGGCTGTGGCAGAGTACAGTGCTCTCTCGGGGCTGGGGGAGAGCTGCTGTGGCATCAGGGGCAGCATTCACGAGCTAGCAGTGTCTTCACCTAGGGAGAGGGGCCCTAGGGTATCAGGTTAACCTAGCAACTGGCTGGCACTGTTGCTGAGCAACCCAGGTAGAAGGGGAAAGCGTTTGCTAAGGGAGGGAGGCTGGGAATACGTAGAACCATTTCCAATCCTGGCTTACTGAGCAGGGCTGCTCCTAAGAGCCAGCTGTGGGTTTTGCTCTGTTTTTGCAGCAGGTTGCATACAGTTTAGTTGTGTGGATGAATCTGCTGTTTCAATACCTCATGTATAGTTAAAGCGGTCTGAAGTCTGGCGGGAGCCTGGTGAATTTTAGCTCTTACTTGGGTTCTGAATTTGCAACAGCCTGTTACCTATGTTAGCCCTCGTGTTCTACTGTTGCAAGAAGCTGTGTCCAAATGTCATTCCTGAATGCATGTTCCAAGCAGAGCATCTTATGCCTGACCTCTCCTTCTGGGGCTTCCTCATATCCATCATCTCTCACCCCTGCTGGCTCATCTGCTTCAGGCCCTCATTACACACTGTCTATCACAGTAGCCTCCTGACTGGCTTCTGTGCCTATGGTGCTTTCCCCCTCCATTGGTTCATCAAAGACCAAGGCTTACAGAGAACTGTTTAAACTACCACTTCAATCAAGGTCCTTACTTTCTTCAAAACCTTTGATGGCTCACTTTGCCCAGAGATACCATCACCGTGCCTGAGCTGGACATTTAATGGGTTCTGTGGGCTAT
>NW_011494935.1:3362-3824 GCF_000754665.1 Bison bison bison | reverse complement strand
ATGGGATTCTCCAGGCAAGAATACTAGAGTGGGTTGCCATGCCATCCTCCAGGGGATCTTCCTGACCCAGGGATCGAACCTGTATCTCCTTTGACTCCAACATTGCAGGTGGATTCTTGAACTCCTGAGCCACTAGGGAAACCCCGTATATGTGTACACACACACATATTTTGGTGTCCTAAGGCCTTGCCCAGGCCTCGTAACACACTAATGTTGGTCTCAAGGGAATACAAAAAGGATTTTTTTTCTTGCTTGAGGATTTTGGTTATTTTCAATTGGAGGAATTTGAGATCTTCCTTTATTAGTCAAAGAATATTGAAGCCAAACTGAATTTGATTCACTTAAGCCTTGAAAACTCTTCTGTCCACCTTCTGGCAAACTTTTCAAAATAAGATCATTTACTCCTTTACCAACTGCAGTTTGCAGCAAGACAACACCCCTCTCCCTGTTTTCTGATGACTA
>NW_011494935.1:2959-3262 GCF_000754665.1 Bison bison bison | reverse complement strand
CCTGCTGGCTCATCTGCTTCAGGCCCTCATTACACACTGTCTATCACAGTAGCCTCCTGACTGGCTTCTGTGCCTATGGTGCTTTCCCCCTCCATTGGTTCATCAAAGACCAAGGCTTACAGAGAACTGTTTAAACTACCACTTCAGTCAAGGTCCTTACTTTCTTCAAAACCTTTGATGGCTCACTTTGCCCAGAGATACTATCACCATGCCTGAGCTGGACATTTAATGGGTTCTGTGGGCTATCTTTCTACCCCCTCTCCCTTTCTGAGCAGATATCTTTAAAAAAAAAAAAAAAAAAAA
>NW_011494935.1:664-977 GCF_000754665.1 Bison bison bison | reverse complement strand
TATTGATTTTTGTCTGATGCAGTTATTTTGATTTGTGTCCAAGTTGTTATTGTTTTTTCACCACCAGCAAGTTTTACTTTGCCAGGATGCTTCACAGGAAAGTACTGAAATCGAGTTGGGGGTGTGGAAAAAGGATAATGCATTTTTTTTATGGTATAACTTTACTGTAGATGTATAACTCAATCACTTCAGGGCATTTCTCTTTTTGGGGGAGGGGGTTACGTTTACCCATGGGGATAACTGGTATTTATATGCGAAGTAATTTAAAATAGTTATGACTAGCTTTAAGGCATGCCAGATAACTGCATTTTTT
>NW_011494935.1:0-372 GCF_000754665.1 Bison bison bison | reverse complement strand
CAGTAGGGAAAACCACTAGACCATTCAGGTATGACCTAAATCAAATCCCTTATGATTATACAGTGGAAGTGAGAAATAGATTTAAGGGCCTAGATCTGATAGATAGAGTGCCTGATGAACTATGGACTGAGGTTCGTGACACTGTACAGTAGACAGGGATGAAGACCATCCCCATGGAAAAGAAATGCAAAAAAGCAAAATGGCTGTCTGGGGAGGCCTTACAAATAGCTATGAAAAGAAGAGAAGCGAAAAGCGAAGGAGAAAAGGAAAGATATAAGCATCTGAATGCAGAGTTCCAAAGAATAGCAAGGAGAGATAAGAAAGGCTTCCTCAGCAATCAATGACAAAGAAATAGAAGGAAAACAACAGAAT
>NW_011494934.1:5782540-5783885 GCF_000754665.1 Bison bison bison | reverse complement strand
CTCAGCCTTCTTCACAGTCCAACTCTCACATCCATACATGACCACAGGAAAAACCATAGCCTTGACTAGACGAAACTTTGTTGGCAAAGTAATGTCTCTGCTTTTGGATATGCTATCTAGGTTGGTCATAATTTTCCTTCCAAGGAGTAAGCGTCTTTTAATTTCATGGCTGCAGTCACCATCAGGGACACTTCAAATTTTAAAAACACAGTTGGTTTCACCCACAAATATGATCTTTCCTTTTAAAAGGGTTCTGACCTGAGTGCTCCATCTATGAGCCTTACTTGATTTTTGCATTCACTACATTTGCATATTTCTAATCTCCATATGTGGTTGCAGGATTTTGAAGGGCACTTCATCATTTCATCACTTCTGGCCTAAGGGTCTTGACACAAAGGCTGTTCTGCAAGTATTTAGTGAGTTGAAGAACATTTCAAGGCCTTGGAAATGTTGCACTGTAACTATTTATTGGTCTCTTGAGGTTGACACAGAACGATTTCAGCAAATGGAGTGGCAGGCCCATCACCCCCTACTCGTGCCCCTAGTCACTAGCTTCTCAGAAGGTACTAGCTTCTCAGGAAGAAAGGGCACATACTCAAAGACAAGAGCTTGGACCCCAAAATTCAGCATTAAAAAAAAAATGGACTGTGATGGGACTGTATACTGCCCTCCTACAGTACACAACTAAGGAACCAGGCAAATCCTGTGAAACTACTGATTCAGACTCTGGCACAAGCAGTGCAGGACCCTAATTGAGGAGAGAAGGAAACAAGTGAGGTGAGGGACTTCCCTGGCGGTCTGGTGGCTGGGATTCTGTGCTCCCGATGCAGGGGGCCTGGGTCCACCCCTGGTCAGGGAACTAGATCCCACATGCCGCAACTAAGATCCTGCCTGCCACGATTAAGGTCCAAGGCAGCCAAAGTAATGAATTAGCTAATTAAATGTTATGTGCTTAACCGTTTATAAAAAAAAGAAAAGAAAACAAGTGAAGTGAGACTTATGACATCTCCAGCCTCTACAGATTTCCAGGCCTAAAGCTCAGGCAACAAGAACCCAAACAGACCATCAATTCTTGTGAGTCGAAGAGAGTGGGGTCAAAGTTCAGAGAGTGCAGGCATCTTCACTTCTGGACAGAAAACCAGCAATGGGCGTCGGAATCAGGGGTGTCTGCCTGTGTGCTAAGTCGCTGCAGTTGTGTCCGACTCTGCTACTCTGTGGACTGTGGAGGTGCTGACCTTTTGTGAGCCCATGGACTGTAGCCTGCCTGTGTAGCCTGCCTAAAATCTCTGTGCTTTTCATTCAATTCTAAAACTGCTCTGAAAAATGAAGTCTATGATACTAGATG
>NW_011494934.1:5781692-5782440 GCF_000754665.1 Bison bison bison | reverse complement strand
GGAAGGATTTAAAGTGGACTCATTCCAATTACAGGGCCTCGAAAGAGTCCTGTATTGTTATTTTTCGTCACTACCTCCCCGGGTCGGGAGTGGGTAATTTGCGCGCCTGCTGCCTTCCTTGGATGTGGTAGCCGTTTCTCAGGCTCCCTCTCCGGAATCGAACCCTGATTCCCCGTCACCCGTGGTCACCATGGTAGGCACAGCGACTACCATCGAAAGTTGATAGGGCAGACGTTCTGAAACACTTCCTTTGCCTTCTGTCACCCATCTGAGCTTCGCAGTCTGTCCATCTGTCATAGCATCTCCCCACCAAATCCATCTCTGAAACTTCAGGGCATCCCTGAGGGTCTTCCCAAGTCCTTCTGAGCACTTTACAGCTCAGAGATATGGAGAATCTGGCTCTTCCTCGACTCTGCCCTCGGCTTTCCTCTCACTCTTGCCTCTGTTCTGACTGAACTCAGGCCTGGATGAAATCTCTCCTCCAGCTATGTGTCCAAACCCATCTCTCAGATCAGATCAGATCAGATCAGATCAGTCGCTCAGTCGTGTCCGACTCTTTGTGACCCCATGAATCACAGCACGCCAGGCCTCCCTGTCCATCACCAACTCCTGGAGTTCACTGAGGCTCACATCCATCGAGTCAGTGATGCCATCCAGCCATCTCATCCTCTGTCATCCCCTTCTCCTCTTGCCCCCAATCCCTCCCAGCATCAGAGTCTTTTCCAATGAGTCAACTCTTCGCATGAGG
>NW_011494934.1:5767275-5778768 GCF_000754665.1 Bison bison bison | reverse complement strand
GTCGGTGTTTATAGGGGTGGGTCATTTCATAGGCTAATGAGTGGGAGGAGTATTCCAGCTATTTTGCAGAAAGGGTGGGGATTTACAGGAACTGAGTCAGCACCCACTTTTTGACCTTTATGGTCAGCCTTGAAATTGTCACAGCGCCTCTGGGTATGTCACCTAACTGCTGTGTTACAAAGGGATTTAAAAAAATATATTTACTTCAGGTCTTAGTTGTGGTATGCAGGATATTTATCTCAGCACACTGGCTTAGTTGCCTCACGGCATGTGGAGAAGGCAACCCATTGCAGTATTCTTGCCTGGAAAATTCCATGGATGGAGGAAGCTGGGGGCCAAGGTCCATGGGGTCGCAAAGAGTCGGACACAACTGAGCGACTTCACTTTCTTTCTTTGGTGTGGAATCCTAGTTCCCAGGCCAGGGACTGAATCCACATCCCTTGCACTGCAAGGCAGATTCCTAACCACTGGACCACCAGGGACGTCCCTGTCATTCTTTTAAAGGTTGTGCCCCACCCAATTCCCGTCTCATTAGCACCAGATAGCTGGCATTTGACAGCACTATTCAAGCTTTCGTGTTAATAGGAGAATGTCCTGGTAAAGCTCTCAGGACACTGTGGTGACTGCAGGAGGCAGGCAGGAACATTGGAAGAGAGGTTGATTTTGCTCCAAGTTACATCACTGCCACTTAGTAGACTGCGGCCTTGGACACATCTTTTTGTTGGATTTGCAGCCAATTTTAATCGACTTTTTAAGTCAGTTTTGCCTGTGGCCTCAGACATGGCTTTCTAGTCCTCGGGATCATCTTGTATAAACCTTGGGTCATACCTACCTGGTGGGTTTGTTTAGGGGAATTCAAAGAGATAATTTGAATAAAAGTGGCCAGCTACTGAGCAAGGCTCATTGCAAAATATAATTGTGGGACAAGTTCAAAGAAGAAACTAGTAAAAGTGTCAGTGGGGGAGCACAGCATTAGACCCAGCCCTGGTCCCCTTTTGAGGGCAGGTCCCCACGTGACTGTCAGAATCCATGGTGCCTGCCCGTCCATGGGAGAAGGGAACTGGGGACAATGGCCTCTGCCCATTAACACCCAGGGCTCCGTGATGAGAACACCTGTTTGTGGAGTCGTAGATGTGAAGGGCTTTGCTCTTCAAAACCTTATCTGTAGGACTGGGACCCCCCTTCTTGCCTGAGGAACTGAGGTGCTTTCCCACAAAGAGCCTGCCTCAATTTCCTACTCACAGGTTAAATGTTTGGGGACACAGCATTTATCTTCCCTTTGAAGAATGAAACCATGAGTTACCTCTCAGCCCAGGCATGAAGCAACCACGATCCACATGGCCTTGTTTGGCTTTGAACCTGGGAAAACTAATAATTCGTGTAGACTTGACCTAAAATTAACCCTTCCCTCTATCCTATATGAACTCATCTCTGGTTTCTGGTGAGCCACCCCATGGTGTCTTGGGTGTGTGACCTCATTGCTGAGGCAACAGGACCCTTCCCTGATGGACAGAATGCCCCTGGGCACTATCTCCAGGATTAACATAGCTGCAAAACACTCACTTTAGACCTTGCCAAGGAAAATAAGCCACTGCAATTGTGCAATTCCTGACAAGGGCCGTGTCCCACTGGTGAGGAACCATGGCAAGAAACTCCCTTGAAACTCACCATGGCACCCTGACCAGCCTTTTGGAAACGCCTTTCTATGAAAAGTCATGCCTGGTCTTGCACATAAAACTGCATCATCAGCTTCCTTAAAAGAAAAAAAAAATCTGCTGTGCTGCAAACCATAGATCACTAAAACACACCAATTTTTGTTTTGTTTATTTATTTAGGCTGCAGCAGATCGTAGTTGTGGCATGTGGGATCTAGTTCGCTGACCTGCTGTGCTTGGGAGTATAGAGTCTTACCCACTGGACCATCAAGGAAGTCCTGTAAAATAGCATTTTTAAAAATTACTTTTTAAAAAAACTTTGAATTGGAGTATAGCTGATTAATAATGTTGTGATAGTTTCAGGTGGACAGCAAAGAGACTCAGCCATGCATATACATGTATCCATTCTCCCCCAAACTCCCTTCCTGTCCAAGCTGTCACATAACATTAAGCAGAGTTCCCTGAAAAGCAGCATTTTTCAATGAAGAGACACAGTAGACAATGATTTAGTCGCACTTCTCTCTTAGTGTAGTATTATAGCATGTATGTAAATTGACCCTGTAGTATAGATTTTGCCTGCAAGGTCTATAAGTAAACAAATATATATATATATGTATATATAAATGTATAGATAATTATATATATAGGTTGATGATGTCTACCTCTCTCAAATATCATTTAGAGCTAAAGCAGAAGGAATCATGATCAAGACCACTTATTTTCCATCAGAAAAATCCTATCCCTGGGTGCCAGCCAGGGACTCTGTCTGCTTGAGGCAGCCTCCATGGCTTTGCCGAGTCTCAGATGCGAGACTCTGAGCCACAGCGGGGGACCTGAACAGGACTGAAGCTCCGGGGGCTCCTTCAGGATGGGGTCCTCCCGGGTACCCACATTTCTAAAGGGCTTGGAGTTCTACTCAGAGCTTCATGGCGAGTTCCATCCTGAGATTTAGCGCTTCTGAAAAGCCAGATCAGTGTCTCTCCAACACTGAGATGGACAGAGGTTACTAAGTGAGGGATGTTACTTAGTGATGGAGGCCCCCCAAACCCAGTGAAGGGGTCCCCACTGTTGGGCCTGCTTCGTGATACTAGGCTGGGGAGATGCGTTCAGTGGCAGCGTCATCCTCCCGCCCTGTCTCTGATGAATGGAAACAGAGCACCCCTCTGCCCATCACGTGTCCCACTGAGATTTCATGAGACTGGTGTGTGATTGTGTTGCAGAGAATTAATAAAAGTTTTTTTTCCCCTCTTTCTTTTTTCCCTTTTGTGTCTTTCTCCACTTTAACTGTTCCTAACGTACAGTCTGTATTGATAACCAAGTTTCTTCTATGTAGAAGACTAACCTATTATGGGAACTACACCTGACACCTATGGCCCTCCATTTCTGCAGGAGCCACATTCTACATCTATTATCCTTTAACTTATTCTAGCCACATCCTGATACTTTACTTTATTGCATCATAAACCTCCCCTTGTAGTTTGTTTTTCCCTTCCTTTGCTCTATGTTACCTCATGTGGATGCTTAACTTTATGGTGCACTCTCTTTGGAAGCCACCCCTAGTGGATTGCTTTCCCCCTTTGTATTACAGGAAGAAAGTCACCAGGAAATCCCCAAAGGACAATGGACCCAACCACCAGGACCAATTGCCAGACCCAAATACCTAGCTACCTGACACTGGCCTGGTGACTGTTTCCAAAGAGTGCAAAAGAGAGAATTCAGGACCCCTACACCTTTTGTGCTGTATCTCCAAGCCCTGACTGTGAGCCCTGACTGTATGGTCCCCTGGATTCCCGATGGAGGGGAGACAGGCTCCTTGAGGCAAGAACCAATTGTGTTCTCCCTTCTGCTGGCTTAAGGGTTAAAGCCATCTTTCCATTTGTCCAAAACTCTGTCTCTACAATTTTTGTTCAGATCCAGTGGGCAAAGAAACCAAGATTTTGGCAGCGACTGTTGCTGCCATCCCATAACAGGCTAGCTGGCGTGGGGAGCAGGTCGCGATCACTGGGTCTCTTCCCTCAGCGCCCCCGGAGCCAGAAAGAGCGTGGCTGTCACTGCAGATGCTGGGAGTCAGCAAGTCTTGCCCAGGGAGTAAAACTGCCTCTGAACAAGTTAGTCCCTATTTGGGCCTGAAACAGCCTTTCATGGAAACAGTGTATGTGTATGCTTAGTCATGTCCAACTCTCTGCAACCCCGTAGACTGCAGCCCACCAGGCTCCTCAGTCCATGGGACTCTCCAGGCAAGAACACTGGAGTGGGTTACCATTTCCTTCTGCAAAAGGAACTATAGATATAAAGAAAGTGAAGTCGCTCAGCCGTGTCTGACTCTATGCAACTCCATGAACTGTAGCCCACCAGGCTCCTCCATCCATGGAATTTTCCAGACAAGAGTACTGGAGTGGGGTGCCATTTCCTTCTGCACAGGAAAACACTGGGCAGATTCAAAGCCCTAAGCGAAGGTTCAGCAAGAAGTCTGTGCCCCTGCCAGGGGAAACAGGCAAGTCTGTGCCCCTTGCCACACCCCTGCCCATCAGCTGAACTGACTGCCAGGGAGAAGCTTCTTGTTAAAAGGGCAGCAGGAAAGCTTTTTCTGGGGATTTCCACAGCCTCATTAGCATACGAGTGACTGACCCTGCTTTGTGCTATGAAGGCCACTCCCATGACACAAAGGGAAGAGGCTCAATAAACCAGTTCCTAATAACTAAATCCACAGCCAGCGTGGAATTCCTCCCGAAACCTGGGACCTTTATAAAGCAGCAAACGCAGCCTCTTCTCCAGCATCAGCTGCAGAGCTCGGGACGCCAGCATGAGGCTCCATCACCTGCTCCTTGCGCTCCTCTTCCTGGTCCTGTCTGCTGGGTCAGGTGAGCTCGTGGGAGCCCCAGGGAGAGCTGCGGGCTCTCTCTCCAATTTCTACCTCCTTTTGTCCTGCTAACCCCATCCACACGTGGTCAGACTAAACCACCGTATTTGATGCTTCTGAGAAGCCAGCGCTGAGTCCTTAGTAGCGAGAGGGGTCTGAGAACCGCCCTGCAAAATTCCTGGTTGTTTCTAAGCCACTCTAGCGAGTCAAAGCTTCTGAGCCCATCTCCTCATTGGTTTCATGAGGAGGAAACAGAATATGCCTCTGTTAAGTGACTCTCCTTCTTTTCTTTTTCATAAAAGCAAGAAATTTGATTTTGTCCCATGACAGAAGCACAGAATGTCGCTTTATAAATCTTTCTATTTGAAGGGTGGCGGCTCTGGGGGACCAGAGAAGTCCAGAGGAGAGTCAGGCCGAGCCTGGGCTTGGGGAGTTGCCCTTGGGACGCTCAGTGCTGAGTCTCCTCAGGGGGAAGGTCTTCCAAGACACGTCGCTGACGATGCGACCCTCTCTCCACAGCTGGGAGGCAGCACATCCAAAGCAGTGTGCTGGATCGGCTGTCTGATTTTCATCTTACCCTTGATATTTCCGGAAATAGGAGGAAAATATGTAGGAAGGAAGGAGGGAGGGTGGGAGAGAGGGAGAGGCTGCGGAGACTGAGACCTGAGACAACTGATTAGATGTCAAAATCAAGTTGAAAAGGCCTTGTCTGATCAGTGTTGTTTATGCCTGTAACCCAACTCTTAGCCCAATGGCAGGGAGAGAGGACAGGGGTGTAAGGCATGTGGCCTCTCAGTGCTCGGGCCCCGGGTTCAATCCCTGGACGGGGAAGTAGAGAGGGACCAGATGTGCCTTTTGGCCAAAAGAGAAAAAGGCCTGTGAGGAAGACGGGAAGGCCCCTGGTCGGGAGGAAACCAAAAAGGGAGGACGAGAGGGGTTGACTCCCACCAGCGCTGAGACCGTTCTGAGTCAGCAGAGACAATGATACAAAACTTTTTTTCTGAACCATTGTCACTGTCAGCTGTAAGTTACTTTGAGAGTAAGTTCTATTTAAACAGTTCTTACACTTTCAGCTGCATCTTTTCCTCCTATCTCAGCTCCATTACTTGACTGACTCCATGAGTTGGAAAACAACTGTGAAAATAGACCCCTGTGGGCCACTTCTGACTCCTGGCAGGAAGGTGGATGTAGCAGAGCTTCCCGGTCTTTGCCCTCGTGGTGGAGCTGACCCCGCACACAACCGGGGTCCTCATGCCCCAGTCCCTCAGCCTCTGGTTCTGGAAACGGGAGGGTCCACCAGAGCCTGGGCAGGGTCAGCGTCTGTCTGGAAGCTGGTCCATGGGGTCCTGGACTCACATCTTTTTGTCACGAGGCTGTGTCCGCATCTCAGCACAGAAAGCCCCAGGGCCTCGCTCAGAGGGGACACAGCTGGCCTTCTTGAGATGCCACTTTCCTGCTGACACGTTTTTCCCTCTTCCTTCTCTTTTTAGGATTTACTCAAGGAGTAAGAAATTCTCAAAGCTGCCGTAGGAATAAAGGCGTCTGTGTGCCGATCAGGTGCCCTGGAAGCATGAGACAGATTGGCACCTGTCTCGGAGCCCAAGTAAAATGCTGCAGGAGGAAGTAAAAGAAGGCGAAGACGTGGCCAGGACTGATGCGGAGTCAGAAACTGTGCCCTTGGACAGAGAGTTTAAAATTTAAACCAGAATAAATTTTGTTCAAAGTTAAAGAATCTTGCCCACTGGTCACTGAGGTTGTTGTGTGGTGTCTGATCCCAGGTGAATTCTGAAAGCCCTGAGGATGCTCTCTGAGCTCCCCACGTGAACCATCGGGGAATCCTGGTGGGGTGCTCTGTGCTCCCAGGGGTGTGACCCTCTGTTCCTCGGGGGTCTAGCCTTCCCCAGCCCCTCTGTCTACTGTCCTTCCTGCTTCCCAGCCCCGGGCACCCTGTCCTGCCCTGCATCTCCCCTCAAACATGCACCCCAGGGGTCCAGAATCACCAGCACACCAGTCCCATAGGAAAGCCCCCCCCTCGCTCCAGGAGGAAACCCCCCTCCTCTGTCCCCTGCAGCCCTCACTTCCATTTGGTTTGTGCTTCTTACTCCTGCCTTGTGTGCACATGGATACACTTCTGATTCCCTTTTGGGCTGTAAGATCTCTATAGGCATGGATTGTCCTATTCCTGTAAGTGCTGGGCATTGAGACGAGACATTGCTTCACAAATTGTCATCAACTGAATGACAGAGTTGACATGGACAAAGCATGTCTCTCTGTGTGTACATGGTATGATGCAACTAGATGCTATGGACAAACAAGTCCTATGGAACGTCCACAAGTCCTGTGGAAAGCACAATGCAGTGAAGACAACACAGCACAGGACACAGAGACCGCAGCGGGCGGGGCGAGCATTCTGACCTCAGCCTGCTTGCAGTTTCTTCAGAGGGTTTGCTAGTCAAACCAAGAGCCTTGCTGGTGCTTGCTGTACGTGTGAGCAGCTCTCTGGTATTTGTACTGACTCTTCCCTTGGTGCAAGCTGAGGTCACCAAGGGGATGTTGTTAGGAGACAGGGCCTTTGGGAGGTGCTTTGGTCATGAGGGTGGGACCCTCCTGTGTGGAATGAGGGCCTTTATGAAAGAGACCCCAGAGAGATGGCTCACCCCTTGTGCCCTCTGAGGACACAGGGAGAAGACCGCCATCCACCAGCCACCTGCTCTGTCTTGATCGTGGAACTCCCAGCCTCCAAAACTGAGAAGTAAAGGTCTGTTGTTAGTAAGCCACCTATTACAATACCACATGTAAAATAGATAGCCGGCAGAAATTTGCTGTGTGACTCAGGAAACTCAAACAGGAGCTCTGCGACCAGCTAGAAGGGTGGGATGAAGTTTCGGGAGGGAGGGGACATGGGTGAACCCATTGATGATTCTGTTTTTCTATGACAGAAAACCACAAAATTCTGTAAAGCAATCATCCTTCAGTTAAAAAACAAAGCGTAAAACAAGAGCCACCTGGCCTATGGTGTTTCTGTTTCAGTAGCCTGAAAGGGCAGACACATGACAAGTGAGAATTACAGCACAGGTGGAATTAAGATACCTAATCATTCAGCCTTAAGATAGGGAAATGATGTGGAGTATCTGGCTGTGCCCAATGTCGTCTCATTACAAGGAGCTTTAGACTTGGTGGAGGGTTGCAGACCAGTGCCAGAGAGATGCGTGCTGAGAGGCTAAACCAGCTCTGGCTCACACTGATGTGGAGAGGCCATAAGTCAAGGAGCGCAGGCAGCTTCTAAGCGTGAGAAGGAAGGAAGCCTCCAGAAGGAATGGCATCCTGCTGACACCGTGATTTGAAGCCAATGAGACCCATTTGGGACTTTGGACCCTCAGAACCACAATAACAAGTATGTGTTCCTTTAAGCCATGTAGCTTGTGGCAATTTGCTACAGCTGCAACAGGAAATCAATACAGCAGGAGCTTAAAATCATGCCTTGAGCTTAAAATTAGCAGCTCAAGAGAGACAAACCTGTGTGTGTTTAATGGAGGAAAAAAATGATAACATTTTATTCAGCTTTATATTTCTTTTTTCGCAGAAATGCTCATGGTGCATCTGCCAACTCCTTTTTATCTCCAAGGTTGTATTTTGGACTCAGTCTTACACCTCATATATTTTATATCCCTTTTATCCTTTATTTTTAATTTTTTTATCATGGAAAGTTTATCTGATATTGAGTGTGGTTTGGTGGTACCTCAATTAAACTTTTATCATATTTTTTATTGGGATTTCAATTTTTAATTTTTGCTTAACTTTTTAAGTTTTATTCTAAATGTATCTGCTGATGCTTTATTGCCCTAACATTTCTGAGTGTCGTGTTGGACTCTTGTGTGAGAGGAATGCTCTTCTAATTTCAGCACCAAGAAGAGGGTGGCTTTTCCATGTAACTTATGAACCAAACAGGTTCCCACTCTGGTGTTAGGCCAACCTTTCCACTTGGGTCTTGGGTCTCATTTCTCTTGCTTACTTGTGAGTGAGGCCCAAATCAGCTCTACCTCTTGCCACCATCTACTCAGTCTATGGAGAAGGCAATGGCAACCTACTCCAGTACTCTTGCCTGGAAAACCCCATGGACGGAGGAGCCTGGTAGGCTACAGTCAATAGGGTAGCTGGGAGTCAGACATGACTGAGCGACTTCACTTTCACTTTTCACTTTCATGCATTGGAGAAGGAAATGGCAACCCACTCCAGTGTTCTTGCATGGAGAATTCCAGGGACGAGGGAGCCTGGTGGGCTGCCGTCTATGGGGTCGCATAGAATCGGACATGACTGAAGCGACTTGGCAGCAGTAGCACTGAATCTATAAAAACTAAAAGCAGGGATTTACCCGGCAGTCCAGTGGTTAAAGACTTCATGCTGCCAATGTAGGTGGCTGGATTCCATCCCTGGTTGGGGAATTAAGATTCCACATGCTAAAGGAGAGGCCAAAAGTTATAAAACAGACAAATAAAAAACACCCCAAAAAGCCAGTGTTTTTAAAAAAAAACAAACCTAAAACAACGAAACAGCTCTTCTTTGACATGATAGTACCATCAGCTCGGTCTTCTTTGCACTTAGTTCTTCAGCAAAACTCTTTGGAAGGAGTGTCTGCAGCCCCCACTTCCTCTCATCATTCTCAGGGGTATTGGTACCATCAAGTCTGTCTGGTCCCCCCTCCTCCCCCAGGATGACTCCTGCCAATGGGGATCACAAGGCATCCTGTGTGACCTCACTCACCCCTTCCCCTGCTCTTTGTTGACCTGGCCCCTAATTGTGTAGCCATGGACAGGGGCTCTCAGGTGTCTCTGGCTGAGTGGATGGGTCGCAGTCCACCTGAGAAGGGCAGAGGAGACAACTGCAAGGTAGGTTTTCAGGAGCGAGAGAGACATCTGTGGTTGAAGAAGGGGTGGGAATAGATGCGTAGTAACATTTAGGGAGTCAGTGTAAAGGATCACTTTGAGTATAAAAGTACAAGAGAGGAATGTGGCCAATTGCCTTTAGCCTATACTTTCTTTTCTATTATTATAAAAGTACTGTTGCTGGGGCCAAGGAAGTAAAACCCTCACAGATATTCTGTAGAATTAAGTAAGGCTTATTTAAACAGCTTGCTACAAACACTCTATTTTTAGGTTGATGTCACTAAAGTAAAATAGATCTCCACTTAGTGAAAGATTCAAATGCAGATCAAAAGACTAAAAGTGAAAACATTTTATTGCTAAGTTGCCTCAGGACAGAGAGAAAAACGTCAGAACATATAGTTCACGTAAGATGGAAGAGAGGTGGGTGAGTGAAGGCTAGAGACCATGACGTATTATGACCTGCTTTGACCTGTTATGTTTGGAATGGGTGAGTGGGTGCTTGTGCTCGGGAACGATAAAGCAACTTAATGGGCTCTCTCCAGATCCTCAAAACCCTAAGGATCAGGCCCTAGCCTTCCTTCCTTTTCTCCTTCCCTCCTTCCCTCCCTGATTCCCTCCATTCATCTATTTATTCATTCACCCACAGGTTGACTTTTCCATACTAGGACCTGTTCATACAAACGTTTGACTGACTACCTGCTCTATGCCAGGCACTGTTCTAGGTACTGAGAATGTGAGATAATAAAACAGGACTTGTTGCTTTAGAAATTTACATATAAAGAAAAAGAGAGATATGAACACTGTAAAGCAAAACTGAGTGGAGAGAAGGAAGAGATGGAGAAATTTTTCAGTTATTTACCTGGTATGCATGTGTGCTAAGTCACTTCAGTCATGTCCAACTCCTTCCAACCCCATGGACTACAGCCCATCAGGCCACTCTGGCCATGGGATTTCCCAGGCAAGAATGGTGGAGTGAGTTGTTTGACATCCAGGGGATCTTCCTGACCCAGAGATCAAAACTGCATCTCCTGCATTGGCAGGTGGGCTCTTTAGCACTAGGACCACCTGGGAAGCCCCACAGCTAGTACCCTTCTATGCTTTTAACTTAAGAATATGTTGATATAATACCTGTATTAACAAATACTCTAGCCTGTAAAGCCTCACCTGGTTGTGGTCTATGCAAGAGATGGCATGGTAAGCTTGCTTAGGATGGATCAGTCTCTCTGGAAATGGTAGCAATAAATATGTTGAGAGTGCAAAAGGAGAGAAGATCATTTCTGTTTTCAAAATTCTTTTTGCTTTTTAATTGGAAAAGGTGTGTGTGTGGAGTGGGGGCAGTATTTATTCTGAAAGGACAAAGAGATAGATGCAGAGATATGCAATAAAGCTGAATAAATAGATGAATAATTTGTTAACAGAATTCAATTTTAAATTATTTTTCTCAAAAAAAACAGCCCCAAACCTCAGAGCCATAAGCAGAAGTGAGCATCAATGTGGAAACCCTGACTTCCTGCAAACTTCTTCCTTTACAAAAAAGGCAAACACTTGGGTCTGTGACCTTGTGTCCATAGATGAAACACCCTCAAATTACTCCCAGGCCATAACTGAATACCTCTAGTAGGGCTTCCCAGGTGGCGCAGTGGTAAGGAAACACAAGAGACTCAGATCTGATCCCTAGATCAGCAAGATCCCCTGGAGTAGGAAATGGCAACCCACTACAGTACTCTTGCCTGGAAGATTCCATAAACAGAGGAACCTAGTGGGCTACATTCCACAGCATTGCAAAGAGTCGAACCAGACTGAGCACAGTACCACCACCAGTCAGAATACAAGTCTTTTCTCTCTGTTTTTCAAACTCTTTCCCAGATCGCCTGCCCGATTCAGGTGTGCCATCAGACACTGCCGGGTCAACTTGGAATCCAGAAAGCTCCTCTTCCATCATGAGGCTCCTGTACCTTCTCTTCCTCTTACTCATATGTCTTATCCAGACGGTATCAGGTAACTGGCAGCTATAGCTGGCTCCAAACTTGGAGCCTGGAGTAGGGAAAGTCAGGTTGATTCCTCATTCAGTGATATGCTGAAATACATAACAACGG
>NW_011494934.1:5764904-5767175 GCF_000754665.1 Bison bison bison | reverse complement strand
ATTTTTCAAATAAAGAAAGAGAAGCTTAAAGTGAAAAATAGTCTCCCGTGATTGCCCTTAACTAGTTGGTACTAAGTCCATAAATTCTAATGGTGATAGATAACATTTACAGGAGACTTTACAGCTTACAAATCATTTCCATGTGACTAACAGTAACACTAATAGTAATAGTAAATGATATTGACCACTTCCTCTTTATTGAGACACTGAAATTTTTAATGTTTTATCCCAAATGTATTCCTCATAGCAGTATTTACAGGATAGGTGTTTTTAGCACCGTTTTACAGCTGGGATTTAGAAATAAAGTAATTTGTTCAAAGTTGTGCCGGTTGTGTGTAGGGAGGACTTTAACTCAAGCCCAAGCGGATCTGATTTCAAAGACCATGTTTTTATTAAATATTCAACAATCCTAAAAAACAAATTTACTTGCTGAGTTATATAAACAACAAATTTATATATTTGTTTATATATTTATATATATATAAATTTATATATTTGTTTATATTTAAACAACAAATACTTTACTTGTGATCTGTGCATCACTCGGGACATACTTATCCTGCAAGGTTATGTGTTGCTCAGCTGCAATCCAAGCTAAACTGGGTGTCCTGCATTTTCCCTGCAGCCCTTCTCAGGTGACAGCATGCTCCAGGCTGTGCTGTGGTGACAGCACCTCCAGATCTTAGCATCTTCAAAGAGCCAAAGTTAATTCTCGCTGAAATGATGCCAACCCGGGAGGGCCTGGGTGCTCTGATCAGACACCGCACCCCCGAGGAGCAGCCACCACCATGGGTGCTGCTGGTCCTGTGTCGGAGCAAAGCGCTCTCAGGACTCTTGTGCTAGAGATTAAGGGCCCCAGCCCTGAAGGGAAACGTCAGTTCTGCTCAGAATTCATTAACCAAGCAGGTCCAGTTGTTTAGTCACTCGGTTGTGGTCCACTCTTTGCGACCCCATGGACTGTCGCCCACCAGGCTCCTCTGTCCATGGGATTCTCCAAGCAAGGATACTGGAGTGCGTTGCCATTCGCTTTTCCAGGGGATCTTTCTGACACAGGGATTGAATCTGCATCTCCTATGTCTCCTGCATTGGCAGGTGGATTCTTTACCACTGAGCCATCAGGGAAGCCCAGGGGAAGCCCCATAGACCCTGTTTAAATGAATGAGCATGATCACCTTCCTATAGAACAATTTATGGCCCCTTCTCAGCTTTTCTACAATTTAAAAAAATATGGAAAAACATTCTAAGCTTTTAGGTCACACCAAACTGAGGAGAGTGCCAGTTCTGTCCCTGTGGCCTGTAATTTGGAGTTCCTTGCTATACAAGATGAATTCTGGTAGCTTTAGTTACACATGCCTTATTTATTTGTTTCTTTTTCACCTCTCCTTCCTTTATAGGGAAAGGAAAAAAGAAAAACCTTGAATGTGAGAAAATGGGTGGTGCCTGCAAGTATCAGAACACCCATGGGTGTGTCATCCTGCCTGGAGAATGCAGGAGTCGGAAGAAACACTGTTGCAGAGTCTAGTTTCAGCATCGGAGCATCCACAGCAGCAGGAGACACTCCCCACCGATGAGTCCTGTTTAAAAAGAGCCACTGCTCACTCGGGTCCTGTGGGGTCTTTCTGAGTGCATGAGGTCATGAACTGGATGGGAAGATTTCAGTTGGAAGTCTGGTCACACCACTTGTTAGCTGATTAACTCTGGACAGGCCTTGCCTTTCCTAGGTCCCAGTCTCTGCTCCTGTGACTGTTGAAATGGATGTTCTCCACAACCTCATTTTGTTGTTGGTGGGTTTAGTTGCTAAATCGTGTCTGACTCTTCTGTGACCCCATGGACTGAGGACCCATTTCGTGCGATTTTCCAGGCAAGAATACTGGAGTGGGTTGTCCTTTCCTTTTTCAGGAGATCTTTCTGACCCAGGAATCGAGCCCGCATCTCCTGTGTCTCTCGCATTGGCAGGCAGAGTCTTTAGCACTGAGCCCCAGGAAAGCCAACCTGTTAATATATGTCTACAAATGTATGGACTTGGGGAAAGAGCTTTGAGTGTGTGTGTGTGTGTGTGTTATAGTATGAAAAGTCACCGAGGTTTTGTGTCTCTTTGTGGAAGGACGTCTGTGTTTCCATTGGCATATGGGTTTCCACATGGTCAACGTGTGCTTAACGTCACAAGAAACAGCAAACTGCTTTCTGAAGCAGCTGTGGTCGCTGCTGATAATCTCAGTGGCCTCTGAGTTTCCAGTCTCTCCATGTTCCCATCCCTCGTCACACCTCCAT
>NW_011494934.1:5761866-5764804 GCF_000754665.1 Bison bison bison | reverse complement strand
TGGTCAACATGTGCTTAACGTCACAAGAGACAGCAAACTGCTTTCTGAAGCAGCTGTGGTCGCTGCTGATAATCTCAGTGGCCTCTGAGTTTCCAGTCTCTCCATGTTCCCATCCCTCGTCACACCTCCATGTAAAATTCTCAGTGTTTCTCTGTTAAAAGGATGAAGGACAAATTCTCTAGTGTCTCAGGTCCTTCACCCGTTGGCCATACTTTCTCGAGTTTTATCTTATCTCAGCCTGGTTCTCAAACTAACCCCTGACACAGTGTCAGTTGTCTTTCTGGCGTATTGTGTTCTCCTCACACTGAAACACACTTAAGCTACTTGTCCTCCGACTTTCCCTGCCTGATTTGTACTCGCTTTTTATAGTCTCAGCTCACACATGGCCTTCACTGGGGAGACATCCTTCATTCACCCAACTTGAGTAAGAGAAGAGACTTTGGGTTCCATGGCCTCAGCTACCAGTACAGTTTCTAGCACACAGTAGGTGTTCAATAGATGTTGACAGAATAGTCGATGAATAAAGAAAACGATAGAATGAGGCTTCAGCTTTCCAATATAATTCAGGGATGATCCATTAAATGTGAATTCCTCAGTTTACTTAATTCATGAAGTTCCATCAAACATGAGTCCTTCGGTTCCTCCTTAAACAGCAGAAGCTCCTACCAGGGCACACCCCTGGTATGGGAATAAGACAATTTATTTCAGTCACACAAGTTTAGCATTCTACTACTGTGTAATGGCAACCCACTCCAGTACTCTTGCCTGGGAAATCCCATGGACGGAGGACCCTGGTAGCCTACAGTCCATGGGGTCGCGAAGAGTTGGACTCTACTGAGCGACTTCACTTTCACTTTTCACTTTCATGCACTGGAGAAGAAAATGGCAACCCACTCCAGTATTGTTGCCTGGAGAATCCCAGGGATGGGAGCCTGGTGGGCTGCCGTCTGTGGGGTTGCACAGAGTCGGACCAACTGACGTGACTTAGCAGCTTAGCAGCAACTGTGTCCACAACCTGCAGAAAGAACAAAAATGTCTGTTTTTGGAAGAAAGTATTGAGATTACTATCCAAGGGAGGAAATAATTCAGTCCAACCAGGAATCCCCAAAATATACTGCCAGGAAAGT
Organism: Bison bison bison; assembly: GCF_000754665.1. NCBI lineage: Eukaryota > Metazoa > Chordata > Mammalia > Artiodactyla > Bovidae > Bison > Bison bison. Next base: position 5,763,677 of record NW_011494934.1, on the reverse strand, counting down.
ATTCTGTCTTATGCACTGCTTTTTCCTCACTTGTCCCTCCTATTTACTTGCTTGTTAAGTTGAAGGACAAGGCCAGATTTCAAGAGTCTGTTATAAACAGTAATTTTATGCTGCAACTTGGAAGCTGGGATCAGGGACTTTAAACATCTCTCTTGCACTGACATTTACAGCCTGCCACTGTGCCCTCTGAAATGGGCCATTGTGGAGTTCTCAGATAATGTCTTTCGGAAACACATTAAAACTTCATACTTTGTGTTTCTATCTTCCTGGAAAGGGATCCCACCAAAAATAAGATGGTAACGCAGCCCTCAGATACTTACTAAAATGTGTAAATGTACTCACACAGTATGCCATGCACTTGAAGAGTGTCAGTAATACTCTGAAGGTCACTCACCATTCCCAGGCTAAGAACATACCCCTGCTTTCAGGGTCTCTCAGATAAGTCTTAAAATTAAGATTAAAGATCTAAACATTAAGACCCTGAAGCCAAGGACCTAGAATGATCAGGGCACCAGCTGAGGGGAGAAAGGTTTCTAAAAGAGAAAAGGAATAGCCCACCTGGCTCCAAACCAGGACTAAGGTTGATTTGGGACTTCTCTGGTGGTCCAGTGGCTGGGAGTCCACCTGCCAGTGCAGGGGACACAGGTTTCATCCCTGGTCCTGGAAGATCCCACATGCCTCGGGGCACCTAACCCCATGTGCCAAATGGCTGAGCCTGCGATCTAGAGTCCAGGACCCGCAACAAGGGAGGCCACTGCAATGAGAAGCCTGAGGACCACAACTAGAGAGGAGCCCCCAGTCACCGCAACTAGAGAAAGCTTGGGATCAGCAGCAAAGACCCAGTGCAGCCAAAAATTAAAAAAAAAAAAAAAAAGATTGCTTTTCTTACCTCTTAGGAGGTGGGGGAGATAAGCAAGTGCCCCCCAAGGACCCTCTAAGTCCAGCCTGTCCACTCTGGGGCATTAGTAGAGGTCACCAGCTTTGGAGCCCAGGTTGAGTGGTCAGAGGGCTGGCTCTCATTGGCCTCAAATTGTTGAGGGGTCAACGCCCTGTGGGGTCAATGCCAGGGCTGGGGACAGGCTCACACTCCCTGCTCTGCCCACTCAGGGACGTCAACCTTGTTTCCACTTTCTTGAACTGCCCATTTTCCCACAGACTGGAGGGAAGGTGCTAGCATTCAGCCTCTAGCAGAGAGCTTGCTCATCACGGGTCCTTGCACCCCCAGCCCTGTGCCACATCATGGAGGCTATCCTGATGCCCACCCATGCCACCCTGGGCTTCATCACAGCAGCTGTGACCCAGGAGCTCTGACCTCTGGACTGCCCATCACTGGGACCCACGGATGTCCTAGCGCCATGCCGAGAATCTCCCACGAGTTCTGTGGCTCTCTCTTCATTCTTCACGAAAGCCCAATCCCGTTCTCTCTGATTGAAAGTTAGCCCAGTAAGGAAACTGACTTGGGGTCACTCATCTGAGTGAGGCCACAGAATCGATGACTGTCCCCAGTGGGCGCACAGCAGACAGTGGCTTGTTGACCAGAAGCAGACAGAGGACAGGGTCTGGGGGTGGGCATCGGGGGAGCTACTGTATCTATCCAGCCTCTGCTTGCTTAGCTCATTAATCTGTCAGGTTTTGTGAGCTAACACCCTGGGAAGCACGGGGAGGCCTGAGCAGTGAGACCTAGGAAAGCAATGATTGGTCAGATGAGTGTGTTTACATTGAGGGAGAACATTGGAGGCAGACGAGAGTGAGGGAGAGACAGAGACTGAAGGTGGGTGAGCACAAAGCACAGCAGGGCAGCAAAAGACAAC
>NW_011494934.1:5758545-5761554 GCF_000754665.1 Bison bison bison | reverse complement strand
AAAAGACAACAGCGGACTCCCTGCAGGAGGTGAGGCGCCGGCTCTCAGGGACCCTCCAGCCCCTTGTGGTGCTCACCCACACCAGCCGCTTTTCTCCCCCAAATCCAGGTAGCTGTAGTGTCCCCTCAGCTGTCCCGTACATTCAGCTTTTCTGTCTTGAGGCAGGGGCTTCGGTGCCCCATTGGAGGATGAAAGGAATGAAAACAGCTCACCAATCTGACCAGGCATCTTGAGACCAAAAAAAATGAGGCCGCTGAATATAATCAATGAGTAAGTTGATTACCAGGTGAGGGGTTGGGAGCACCTTCAGAGCAGGATTCCAAAGCATTCAAAGCTCACGCTACCCTCTAGGAGCCACTGGGACCATTTTATTGCTAACCTGGTATATGTGGGTAGGGGGTTGGAAATAGGAATGTGTTTTCCTAAGATTTGTGAAAGGGTAACTGCTCACATGGGAATACATCAGGGAAGGTTTTTATCATCGTTTGGGGACTAACAGAGCATAGAGGTTGCCTGGTCCTAATGGTTATTAAACAATATCTATTAACTACAAGACCCTGACGACAGAGACGTGATTCACCACACAGGCCAGTTCCGGGCGGGGTCAACAGAAGGGCGGTGGGAGCTGCACGAGCCCAAGATGGCATCCGCGATCCTAACAGACATACAGGCACCCTCCTGGTTTTCCTTAATCTGCTGTTTCTCTCCTCTGTCCCCGGGCTTTGGCTGAGCCGTCCCTAACTTAGAGTCTCAGAGGCTGAGTGTTGGATTTCGTTTCCTTTCTCACCCAGAAAATCTTGGGCTTCTCATAAGAAATGATCCCCCTTATTCTGAATGAAGCATTTTCTGTAAAAAAAAAGTCTTCAGAGTGACTGACTCAAGGATTCTCGTACTTTCCCTCTCATCCCAAGATGATGGCTGATTACTCATCCTACATTTATGTAATTAGTCAGAATCCATCAAGTGAAGTGTATTGAAGTTGATTTATGACGGTCTTCATACAACCAGAAAAAAAATTAGTCTTACCTTACACAGATTCTAATATCATCTCTAATGGTAGCCATGAGGAAAAACAAGGCTAGAGATATTCAGTGTGGTGTTCAAGTTTGTGGTGAAATCAAAGTTGGATTCAGGAATCTAACTCCAGATTCTGAATTCTTTATTACTGCAGGATGTTCTACTGGTCTCCTTCCTCAAGGATTAGGTATTAGAATCAAGTGAAAATTATTATACATTTTTAGAACTGATAAATTGGCTCATGACTTTTCATAGACTAGTGATAATCTAGAAATTAGGATTTAAAAATAAAGATGTTTATGTTAATGTGCTGACTTTAAAATTCCTTGTAAAAGGAAAATGTGTGCAAGAATAGATAAAAGTCTATTTATAAAGAGCAACATAGTGACTTTCACTACCAATTATTATAATCTATGATAATGGCTAGGCTCAAAATACGTGGCATTGGCAGAGGAATTAAAAAAGAATCCCTGAGACAAAAAAGAGCAGCCACAAACAGACTATGCAGACACTGACCACTAGTTTATGATAAAAAGTGACCTTTACATGAGTGGCGGGGGCAGGGGGAGTGGGGGAAGTGAGCTGTTTCTTTAATAAATCATGCAGAGCTGATTGATGATCTATTTGGAGAAAAACTATTTTATGCTCTAAAGGAAGCATGAAGTGGATTATAATGGGGTTTTAAATAAAATTTTTAGATTCAGGATATTTTGTAAAGAGTCAGTATGCATTATTTGTTTTATGGAAAAATTAGAAGCCCATTCCAATAATGGAAGATAAACTGTTCTGATAGAGCACACAGTGGGCCAACATCACAGACACAAGGTATACGCAAAGTTCTGTGATGACCTCGGTCGGCAGACCATACAGGAAGAGCAACTGGAGAAACTACATTTGTATTTGTATCTGGATATCTTTACAGACACTGACGTACACTGATCATAGCCCATTGTTCATCCACAAGGCTGCTCTGAATTTTCTTTAATTATTCACTGATTGGGACCCAGTTACAGAACTGGTCCTCGTCACATCACTGCAATGCCAGTCACACTCTTTCCCGTGAGATTGTTCAGGTTTTGGAAGAATGCTCGTGTCTCTTGTCCTTCCTCTTTGTCTCCCGCTTCCTGGGCATCTTGCCTCCTGTTTCTGTCCTCCCGCCCTAAACCTGCTCTGTAAACTGCAGAGAGCTGTGGTCCTGTCAAGGCCTGCTCCCTCCCCAGAGGGAGGAGAGTGACACCTGTATGGAGAGGCGGCCTACTCAGCAAACTACAGATGGGGCCACGCCTTGGACAAGACAAGTGAACAAGGAAGACACCGAATGATCCCACCTCTCTCAGGACTCCAGCCTCGGGCCAAAGTGGCTTAAGGGTCACATTTGCTCTGTGAATGAAAACACTTTGCAACATTTAAAGCATAATATAAATTTAATTCTTATAACTGTCTCCCCCTACTGCCTACCCTGCCTACCCTGAGAACAACTTTAATCAGTCCTAATGATAAAACATTCGATTGTGTAGATCTGAGAACTGTCTGCTTTTATTTGCACAAGAGGAGACTTGCTCAGGGTCTCTCACCGGCTTCCTCAGCTGAGCTGCCTCCATCAGCTCCACTTTATTTTGCAGCAAATGGTGAATGCCTGGCAGGGTCCTCTGAAGGGCTCACAGCTCAGTGTCCCTCGCTTCAAACAGATTCCACCCCGAAGATAGCAGGGTCTTTCAAAATTGAGCGCCCTAGTGCTGTCTGGAAAAGGAAAAGACATTTATATGAAGCCTTGTGGAAGTCCCATGAGGAAATCTGGGGGTCTCACCATCTGACTGGGATCCCCTTCTTTCCCAGCTAAACACCAATAGCAAACATCCCCCTCATATCCCTCACTGTCTATTCTGACGTAAGATGTCAGTGTTGCTGATGAACCTGGTTCTAGAAGATTCCACGTGTGGCAGCAACTAAGCCCCTGAGACACCACCATAAGCCTGTGCCCCGGAGCCTGGG
>NW_011494934.1:5752849-5758445 GCF_000754665.1 Bison bison bison | reverse complement strand
ATATATATATATAAACCCTTCCTGCCACAGGAATACCTGGGTGTTAACCACAGGGTCAGTAACCACTGCCCCGTGTGCCTCACCAGTCACCCCACCTACCCATCATGCAAAACCCACCCAGCTCTCACAGGCTCATCAGATGGAAGCCTTGTCCAGTGGAACTCAAGGTCACACTGTGACATGTGGCAAGAGATCTCTGGTCCAGGCCTGAATAAAGGAACTTTGTCTCATACTGGGTTATACCAGCCAAGTGATTCAACTAATTTAGTTTACAAATCATCCAGCTCATTCAAGGGAAAGGAGAGGAGGGAGAAAGTTACCACCAACAGGACGTTTAAAGTCATGAAGACGCAACAACATGCTTTGGAAAGAATTCTCTCATCACTCAATGCCTAATTTGGGGTGTGGAAGTGACCTACTAGTAGCTCTGTCATGCTTTACTTTCTGATGATGGTTAACTCAGGGAAGGAAAAACCGAGTAATGATAAGAAAGGGCATCATGGCTGGTATTTACCAGGCAGTACCTGGAAGAGGATCGAGAGAGCAGTGAGGAAGACATGGAGGAGCCTCACTGTCTTGGAACTGAGGTCCCGGAAGGCCTGGTGGGAAGAATCAAGGACACAGTCAAAAGTCTGAGGAGCTCAGGGCCTCCAGGACCAGAGCAGACATGACCTCCTGCCCCAGGGCCCTGCACCTGCCTCGGCAGGAGGAGTGTGACTGCTCCATCCTTTCTGGCTCCCTGAGCCCCAGCTGTCACTCGCCTTGGGTTTACTCAGACCTGGGGTTTCAGATCTGGGGTTGAGGCCCTCCTGTGCCCACATCTATGGAGGCGGCGTCCCCGTGAGGCAGAGGCTGGAGCATCCAAAGCCAGTGGTAGGGTGGGAGTCCGGCTGTCACAAAAGGAGGGTAAGGCCAGCCCCTTGCGGGTGAGAAGGTTCATTGGAAAAGATTTAGAGCCCAGCTCATTGGATCTTCAGGGCTACTTGAAAGGAAGAGCCAGAATGGTGGTGGGTTATAACCTTCCTGGAGAATCCATATTAAAGGAAGAAAGAGTGCATATTGGTTAAAAATTAGTGGAGAAATATGTCTAATTTTTTCTAGGATTTGAATTTCAATGTTTACTTCCATTTAAATCTATCATAATCTTTCTGATTATAAAGAATAATACATATCAGAAAATTTCAACTTAAAAAAACAAAGTTTCAAGTCATAAAGAAATGCAAAAATGGAAGATTTAATAAAAACCCATAGCCCCACACTTCAGTTATAACTACTACCTACAATTCAGAGTATTTCAGCTCTTTTCCTTTGCAAATGAAATTGTGTAAATATTTCTTTTTAATTTAAAATACAGAATCTTATTTCACAACCAATGCCAATGTGTGTTTTCACCACTTAAATATTATCTTGGAAAATTTTTAATATCTATTCAAATAAATTTGCCTCATATATTTATATGACTACACATATATCTTGAGAAATTTCTGTAACACTTACTTTGTATGAATTCCTATAAGTGGAATCTCAATATATATGTACTGTTCAAATTTTAAAGGGTTTTTCCCAATTGCCCATGCTAGAAACTGTTGTACCACTTTATCCTCTTACTGACAATGTGAAAAAGTATATTTGACATTCAATATTCTCATTAATATTGGTTTTTATGAATTGTTTCAATTTTTGCAAATTAAATGAGTGAAAAATATTCCTTTTTTATTTTAATATATCTTTTAAAAATTGTTTCTGATGTTGAACATTTTTTTAATGTTCACTGGTCATTCTTGTCTCTTACACTTTACCATTTTTCTATTTTTCTATTCATCTTTCTTTGCTGACTTCTAAGAATCCCATGTATATTTAAAATCATTAATCCTTTCTTATATGTGTTGCAAAAAGTGTTTCTGGCTTGTTTCTGGCTTTGTGCTTGCTCATCTAATAGCTGAAATTTATAGGTACCCTCAATTATTACTTTTGCTCATGTTTAATTTCCTTAAAGATATTTGTTTGTATATTTACCTAATTCTATGTGTATTCCTGATCAGTTTCATCCTTAATCAGCCCTAGAATAGAGGCTCTTCTGAAAAGCTGTGACAGACGAGTTCCCAGTGTTGTAGCCACATGTTCCGGGAAACAAACTCACTCAGAAGGACAATGCAGATAGTGGAGTGCAGTTTATTACACCAGCGGGCCCAAGGCAGAGTCTCCTCTTAGCCAAGGACCCTGACCAGTTTTTGTGAAAACCTTATATACCCTAAGTGTACTTGCTCAAACCCACCTCCCCAAATTCTTTGAAACTAGTCTGGACAAGGTAAAAGAGAGAGACGATCAAAGTTAACTCATGATTCATGTGTCGTAAGCCTAGAGAGCTAAACAGTGGACATTTATCAATAGGCCTGTGGTCATATCCCAATAAACATAATAGAATTTATGACTTTGTTCTGTTACAGAGATAATTAGCATATTCTTTTAGGTGACGGAGAGTCCAAGTCCTGAGGCTCTTTTATCGGGGTGGGGGTGTCTGGTTTTCCATTGGTAAGCCATTTCTATAGACACTGGGCACAAAGTTCAGAGTCCATTGGGAGGGTGACCATGTGTGTAGCCTAATGTTCGCAGCCTGGCCTATGATGGAGTCCAGCTCTGTTTGTTTCCTCCTTCACCAGCAGTGACCTGAGAACTGTTTCTTGCACCATTCAGCACTATGAATTTCCTGAGCCCACAGACATGCCCTCGCTCCCACGTGTCTCATATGGAAGGCTCATGTCTGAGTTCATGTCTCTGTCCTCTTTGGAAACCAAGTCTTGCATAGAAGGGAAACAAGCTCATACATGATTGGAAGGAAATGAAAATGATCAGGGCCACCCGGGTGGTCCAAGTACAGCAGGCCATCCGGGGGAGGATGGGGGGACACATTTTGTACACCCATCAGAGCACCTAAACCACACAGCCTGCTTGGCACCTACCTAGTCCTGGTCAGAGACAGTTCTCTTCCTTCTGCTCTTCTGTTTATCTCTGCCGGAGGCAGCACTAAGTGATCTGAGCTATTAATAACACAGCTTCTCGAGTTCAAGATAATCAAATCTCCCTCTTCAGTCTCTTTCAGAGGGCATGGCTACACTCAGTGATTCTCTATTACCAAATAACATTTAAATTATTCCATCAAGTTAAACACAATGTTATTGCTTCACTGAAATTACAGGTTTTACTAAAGAAAAAAAAAAATGATATGTGGGTGATTGAGTCTAAGAACTAGATTTCCCTTTAGATGTTTTTGCCTCCTCTTAGTACAACCTTTTGTACTAAGAAACTTACCTTCAGTAAGTTTCTTTCTGGGTCCTTCAGAGTGTTTTTGTAACTGGACTCCTAGATATTTCATGGTTTTTCTTTTTGAGCCACATTCTTCTTTCATTACATTTTATAACTGCTACTGTCTGCATAAGAAAAGCTCTGGATCTGGGATAATAATGCATCACTAGACCACAAGTTGAACTCTTATTCATTTAGATGTTTTGTGGTTACTTCTCAGTGGTTTTGCAGTTCTAAAATTATAGGTCTGTAAAAATTATCATTAACTTCCTTGATTCTGAACTGTAGGATTCTTCCTTTCTGCTCTCAATGAAAGACATTGACTCACAATGCCTGGAACTGTCAGAGATCCTCGAAGCCAGCTTCCTTACTTCACAGAAGAGGAAATTGTGGCCAAACAAGGTCAAAATCATGTCTAGCGGTTATCCTCTGGTAAATGTCTTTTATGCTGTAAACTCTTTCTCAGTTATGACAATGTAAAAATTAACTTGTTTCTATCCATTTCCCCTGTCTTCCTGTTTCTTTTATCCCTTCTTTCTCCTGTCAAAGATCAACTTCCTCAATCTCCAAAAATGAAACAGTTTTTCAAAAACAGTTTTTAAAGATAGTTGCTGTTTTTTAAATAGATGCTTCCACCTTTTTTTCTTTATGTGTAATTTCTTCTGTAAAAACCTTTGATTTTTCTTCCAAGGCTTGATGAAGAATTTCAACTCATGCATGAAGCACAAGTTGTAGTTTCAGTCAAGATGTCCTTGGGTGGTCAGAAATGATTGTGTCCAGTGAAGAGATGGAGGGAATTTTAATGACAACACCAACACCCAGTGCTTCTGTGACCCTGGGATTAAGTCTACCACTCTTGCAGGGTCAAAATGGAGATGATTGAGTTCGTGTCAAGATTTCTGTTTAAAAGTTAGAGCGAGATAAACATCCACATTGGGTCTAGTAATGTGGGCTAATTCTGATTATGGGCCCTGAGTGAAATCTCTGGAGGATGTATGAGCTGTGAGAGTAACTGTTCAAGGCAAGGACGGTTGCTACTTCAAAAGAGAGAAAATAGAAATGGAGGGAAGAAGGGAGGGAGAGAGAGCAGTCACAAGAATCTCATAAAATTCTTCTTCAGTTTTGGGGCCATAAAAGGCCCCAATCTGCTCCCCACGTGCTCCTCCAGCAGAGCAGGCCAGGGAGCATGTGGCCCTGGGTAAGCACATCTCTTCTCTGTCGGGTCCTGGCAGCTCTGTTCCCACCTGGCTCTGCTCTGAGGAGCTTACTGACTGCACTCTGACAGGACAGGCCTCACTCTGAGCCCTTGTTCTCTCCCTAGAGAAACAGAATGATGTCCTTGAGTCATGAACGAGTTGGGAGTCCTGTTATGTGTTGCCCTTGTTTCACCTACAAGACTTCGAGGTCTTGAAAACCCAAGACTGAGACTCCTGAGCATTGAGCTGAGGTGTGAACCAGACGAAGAATAACTCCAGCCTGGAAAAAGGAAGCACCTTTGACAGAACCATAGGACCGTGGGATTCTTCTCCTTCTTCGCCTGTGCCCAGACTTCTCCCATCCGAGCCCAGGCTCCCATGCCTTCCACGCTGGACCCTGAGGGGGCTCATTCATCGCTCCTGAATCGGGGGCTCAGGAAGCCCGGCCCCCGGCCTCACACCTCTGCACACACTCCAGTCTCGCGGTCGTGCTTCCAGTGAGAATAAGAAGGGGCCCTTCAAGCCCCAGACGCTCTGCCTCAGGTCGGTCTGGGGGAGGCACCATCCCACGTGCGCATGGGCGGCTTTGCGTCTTTGGCCGCGGTCGGCCCCCATGAGCGTCGATTGTGCCCGGAAGTGTGTCGGGTATCCGGCGGAACCGCGCCGGCTTCCCACGGAGCTCCCCAGGACCCTCTCCGTGCAGAGTGTGCTGGGACCCTCCGTGTGGCCTCCGGGGGACGACCTCGAGTGGCCGTTCCCTCTGCGGGGAGGAGGACCACACCGAGGTCAGGAGGACTAAGCCCCGGGTGGACGCAGAGCCAGGCCCCGCCAGTGCGTGTGTCCCGTCCCGCAGCCCTCGCTCCCTTAGAAGCTGCCTCAGACACCTTTGGGATGTCGTGGAAAGATGACGCTGGACTGAGGCTTCGGACCCTGGCTCCGGTCCCCGCTCCGCCTCTGACTACAGGTCACGTCCCTTCGCGGCGCCTCCGGGCCCTTGTCAGAGAGATGCCAGAGCTGGGTGAGCTGACCCTCAGGTGCCCTGGTTCTGAGGTGCGTGGCTCCAGGCGCTTCCGAGAGGCACGCGTGCCCGACGCAGA
>NW_011494934.1:5752368-5752749 GCF_000754665.1 Bison bison bison | reverse complement strand
AGGGCACCAGCTGAGGGGAGAGAGGTTTCTAAAAGAGAAAAGGAATAACCTGCCTGGCTCCAAACCAGGACTAAGGTTGATTTGGGACTTCTCTGGTGGTCAGTGGCTGGGAGTCCTCCTGCCAACGCAGGGGACATGGGTTTGATCCCTGGTCCTGGAAGATCCCACATGCCTTGGTACCTAACCCCATGTGCCAGGTGGCTGAGCCTGTGATGTAGAGTCCAGGACCCGCAACAAGGGAAGTCACCACAATGAGAAGCCTGAGGAGCACAACTAGAGAGGAGCCCCCAGTCACCGCAACTGCAGAAAGCTCAGGTTCAGCAGCAAAGACGCAGCACAGCCAAAAATTTAAAAAAAAAAAAAAAAGGTTGCTTTTCCTGC
>NW_011494934.1:5751896-5752268 GCF_000754665.1 Bison bison bison | reverse complement strand
TTAATCAGAACCCACAAGTGAAGCATATTGAAGGTGATTATGATGGCCTTCCTACAACCAGAAGTAAACTAGTCTTACATTATACCAATACTAATATCATCCCTAATGGTATCCATGGGGGAAAAATAAGACTAGAGATATTCAGTGTGGTGTTCGAGTTTGTATGTGGTGAAATTAAAGTTCGAATCAGGAATCTGACTCTAGATAATGAATTCTTTATTACTGCATGATGTCCTACTGGTCTCCTTCCTCAAGGATTAAGTATTAGAATCAAGTGAAAATTATTATACATTTTAAAAGAATGATAAATTGGCTCATGACTTTCCATACACTAGTGATAATCTAGAAATTAGGATTTAAAAATATTTTTAT
>NW_011494934.1:5748304-5751796 GCF_000754665.1 Bison bison bison | reverse complement strand
CGAGACCCCGTCCGTCCGGGCCCTCAGCTTCACTCATTCACCTCCTCTCCCTGCTGTGGGCAGCGGTGCCTGAGGAGCCTCTCCTTCACCCTCCAGGGCCTGTTCCTGGAAGCGCCCTGACAGCCTGCCGTGTTCCCATCACTGGGCGCTAGTGAACAGAGAAATCACTGAGTGGGCACTGGCGGACGCGCGGCGCCTCCTGGCAGGGACCTAAGGGCCAGCGCCTGGCGCCCAGGGCCTCTGTACCCAGGCCTGGCTCATCGGCAGAGACTGGAGGGGACGCGAGGCTGCAAAATGCGGGGGGCTCGTCACTGCCCCTCCCTCTCAGCAAGCTCAGGGAGCCAGTCACCCGGACACCCAAGAGCTGAGCTGCTGGGCGAGTGGACGGTGTCGGAGGGTCCGAGTGCTGCTGCAGCGCCAGGAACACTGAGGACTGGAGGGCACAGAAGGAGGAGAACAGCTCTGTGTGACACCGTGGCATGGCCTTAGGGCTCAGATGGTCAGATCACCCTGCAGAAGGGAGGAAATCAAGAGGAAATAGGGTGGAATGCCAGCAAGAAAAAGAGAGAAAACCTGTCTGGGGAGATAACACAGTGAATCATACCTAGACATGTGCTTTAACCATCACATCAGCGGGGAAGTAGTGGGCAGGGGCAGGGAAGCAAGGACTCAGCTGAGAAGAAGTGAAGAGTCTTGGGGTTTTCAGTACCTTGCTCTGTGGAGGGTGCTTCATCAGGTGCATTTGAAATAGGGAGACAAAAAAATGGTTTAGGTTGAAAATGACAAAAATACTTTGGCAATAATATTAAAGTGTCCATAAACGGAAATAGCACAACATAGCTTAATTTCACTTTTTTACTCTTTTATTTTCTGAATTCTCCTCTGATTATTATTCAGAACTCTAGACATTTCCTCCATGAAAGAGTGTCACTAATGAGTCTTAGGATTAACTGAGAGAACACCAATTTTAGAGTCAGGAAACTGGGCCTGTGGCTCCAGATATGACACTTGCCCATGGACCCCTGGGAAGTAAGTACCCTCTCTTTTCTGGACCTTAGTTTTCTCATCTGGAAAATGCGATGATCACTTAGGTCCCTCCAACTCTGAGATGCTACAGCATCGGAGCCCAGGGCTCACACCTGCTGACACTAGGCTCTGATGGATGGTTTCTTAGCAAAAAGATACTTCCTGCACTAAGTAAAAGCCAAATTATCTGCCTCTGGAGAAAATACGTTTGTCCCTCCTGCTTAATATAAGGAGGTAAGTTACTCAGAATGTAGGCTTATCTTCCTGCTTCATGTTACACGAGTATAGTAATCTAACATCCTTGAAGTTTCTGGGCAAAGCACTCAAGTGAGAGGAATTACACAAAGATAGGAAACAGTCAGATGGGTCCCTTCGGGCATCACCTGGTTCTCAGTTTCTAGCACTCTCCTGGCCCCCTTTCCAGGCACAGGGCAGCTTGGTTCAGCACCATTCTTCCTGAGACCCATTTCCTCTGCTTCCACAATTTCCAGTTCCTAGGCAGAATCAGGTACAAAATGAACAAAATATGCTCCGAGAATGCAGGGGCTTTCAGCTGGATCAAACAGATCCACACTGTAACAGTTCATCACTATTCACTGCAGTGAGGAGGAAGGGTCTTAAAGGAAGGAATGGCTGTTCCTGTTCCTATGGTGTGGGGGTGGGAGTAGGGGGAGAAGTTGAGAATACTTTGCTGTGAGGTCAGTTTTTGATTTATGGTCTAAGGGATGAGTCAGTATTTATGAGGCAGACACACACACAGTGGTGAAGCCAGTCCTGGAAAAAGAAAGCTCATAGGCAAAGATAGAAAGGTGTAGATTTCAATGTGAATTTGGGAAGTCATGTGTCCTTTGGTAAAGAAAAAGGAAACACTGTAGGATATGTAGACTCAGGTTTGGATATTTGAATTTGTCTTGTAAGCAAAGAGGAGAAACTGAAGGACTTTAAATGAGAAAATAACACTGTCAAGTTTGTTATCTGGAAGTAACTCGGTAGCTATATATAGACTGGATTCAAGATGTGAAGGTAAAGGACTGTTATAAACCCACCATATATAAAACAGCTAGCTAGTGGGAAGCTGCTGTATAGCACAGGAAGCTCAGCTTCAGGAAGGAGAAGAGATGTGCTGACTTGACCATCACATGAGGGAACCACACTGGTAGGAAGCAGTCTGCTTAGGAGGCAGCAGTTGTGAATCTGGTTATGAGAAAGTGGATGGTCCATTTGTGTTATTCTCATTGGTTACCCATTGAAAGAAGGTATTCATAGTAACAATCATGCATCATAGGGAGAAATCCCTGTAGCCTGGGACCCAATTCTGTCTACCTACCCTACAAAACCTCTTTAAAGTAGATTGTACAAGGACAGCCCTGGTGGTCCAGTGGTTAAGACTCTGAGCTCCCAATCCTGGGGCAGAGGTTCGATCCCTGGTCAGGGAACTATATCCCACATGCCACAACTAAGAGTCCACGTGTTGCAACTAAAGATTCTGCATGCAACAGCTAAGAGCCGGCACAAATTAAAAAAAAAAAACAAAAAAAAATCAGTATAAAGCAAGCAGTTAAATACAATAAATTAAGAAAAATAGCACAGGAATATTTCACCTGGACAAAGAGGAATCATCATCAAACAAAAACCATTCAGAATCTCTCCAAAGATGCTGAAAGAAAAAGGAGGTGGTGGGCACCAGGGAAGGGGGGCAGGGAGAAGAGACAGGAAGGTGTGCAGGGAGCTTGGAGAGAATCACACGCCACACGTGGGCACAGACGTAGACACACCTGGGGGCCGCAACTGGGGAAATTTACTTCTGGTTGCTTTGATTTTCTTTGAAAACCAGGCATGATGTCTCTCAGCTGAGAGTGGGTGTGGGGAGCTGATGGGAGCTTTGGAGGAGAAGGTGCCGCGTGAAGCAGTTGTGGGGAGTGAAGGCGAGTGGAGGGGAAGGAGGCATCCAAGCAGGGCCAGTGGGGAGACAGGACCCGCTGTGCATGAAGTGTCCTGAAAACAGGCTGAATCCAGGGGCGTGCGAAGGGGCTTAGCAACATCAGGTCAAGGATTCTAGGTTCTGCATCTACAAAGAGTTGAGCCAGAAAGACAGGAGGTGGAAGTCGAGAGCGGTTGCTTAGCACTGAGATTTCAGAGGGTTCACAGGTCCTGGCTGAGAGGGTTTTGTGTGTTTTCCCTTCTTGACACCAACTGTGTGTCCAAGGCTTCAGCTCAGTTTTAACACTAACCACCCCAGAAGGAGGGTCAGCCTCACAGGTATGATCCCAGTTCCACAAGACTGTCCCCACCTCAGATGCCAAATCTTGGGTCCCCAGCTCCCCCACACTTCTGCCCGACTTGGCTACAAACTCAGAAATCCCAGTACCTCCCCCTTCAGGTTGTATGATTTGCTAGACTGACTCACAGAACTCCAGAAAACGCCAGAGGAAGGGCCAGGCCAGGCCTCCCCAGGCTCCTTTGTTT
>NW_011494934.1:5747404-5747760 GCF_000754665.1 Bison bison bison | reverse complement strand
CTTCAGGTTGTATGATTTGCTAGACTGACTCACAGAACTCCAGAAAACGCCAGAGGAAGGGCCAGGCCAGGCCTCCCCAGGCTCCTTTGTTTTAGAAACCTTGGTTGATTTCTGTAACTGACCATTTGGGTCACTTATTTGTTGGTTTCTCTTCCTACACTTTAAATTCTCCCTTGTATGTTTTAAATTCACCAATAGTGCATCCTTGAATGGAGAAGGCACTGGCAACCCACTCTAGTATTCTTGCCTGGAAAATCCCAGGGACGGGGGAGCTTGGTGGGCTGCCTTCTATGGGGTTGCACAGAGTCGGACATGATTAATGCGACTTAGCAGCAGCAGCAGCAGCAGCCTTGAAA
>NW_011494934.1:5746384-5747304 GCF_000754665.1 Bison bison bison | reverse complement strand
CTTATTTAACTTATATGCAGAGTATAATCATGAGAAATGCTGGGCTGGAAGAAGCACAAGCTGGAATCAAGATTGCCAGGAAAAATATCAATAACCTCAGATATGCAGATGACACACCCTTATGGCAGAAAGTGAAGAGGACTAAAAAGACCTCTTGATGAAGGTGAAAGAAGAAAGTGAAAAAGTTGGCTTAAAGCTCAACATTCAGAAAACTAAGATCATGGTATCTGGTCCCATCACTTCATGGGAAATAGATGGGGAAATAGTGGAAACAGTGTCAGACTTTATTTTTGGGAGCTCCAAAATCATGGCAGATGGTGATTCCAGCCATGAAATTAAAAGACGCTTATGAAATGCACTACTTGGATGCAATCTCAAAAACCACAGAATGATCTCTGTTTCCAAGGGAAACCATTGAATATCACAGTAATCCAAGTCTATGCCCCAACCAGTAACACTGAAAAAGCTGAAGTTGAACCGTTCTATGAAGACCTACAAGACCTTTTGGAATGAACACACAAAAAAGATGTCCTTTTCATTATATGGGACTGGAATGCAAAAGTAGGAAGTCAAGAAACACCTGGAGTAACAGGCAAATTTGGCCTTGGAATATGGAATGGAGCAGGGCAAAGACTAACAGAGTTTTGCCAAGAAAATGCACTGGTCATAACAAACACCCTCTTCCAACAACACAAGTGAAGACTCTATAGATGGACATCACCAGATGGTCAACACCAAAATCAGATTGATTATATTCTTTGCAGCCAAAGATGGAGAAGCTCTATACAGTCAGCAAAAACAAGACCAGGAGCTGACTGTGGCTCAGACCATGAACTCCTTATTGCCAAATTCAGACTTAAATTGAAGAAAGTAGGGAAAACACTAGACCATTCAGGTATGACCTAAATCAAATCCCTTAT
>NW_011494934.1:5745838-5746284 GCF_000754665.1 Bison bison bison | reverse complement strand
ACCATAGGAACATGGGATTCTTCTCCTTCGTCTGTGCCCAGACTTCTCCCATCTGAGCCCGGGCTCCCACGGCTTCCGTGCTGGACCCCAAGGGGGCTCACTCATCGCTCCTGAATCAGGGGCTCAGGAACCCCGGCCCCCGTCCTGCCCACCTCTGCACACACTCCAGTCTCGGGGTCCTACTTCCAGTGAGAACAAGAAGGGGCCCTTCAAGCCCCCGACGCTCTGCTCTGGTCGGTCTGGGGGAGGCACCATCCCACGTGCGCATGGGCGGCTTCAGCGAAGTGCGTCAGTTGAGCCCGGAAGTGTGTGGGCGTCAGGCGGCACCGCTCCAGCTTCATGCAGAGCGCCCCGAGACCCTCTCCGTGTGGAGTGCGCTGGAACCCTCTGTGCGGCCTCCGGGGGACAACCTCGAGCAGCTGTTCCCTTCGTGGGGAGCAGGACCA
>NW_011494934.1:5741076-5745738 GCF_000754665.1 Bison bison bison | reverse complement strand
GGGAACTAGATCCCACATGCTACAACTAAGAGTTCACGTGTCACAACTAAAGATCCTGCATGCAACAGCTAAGAGCCGGCACAAATTAAAAAACAAACAAAAAGAATCAGTATAAAGCAAGCAGTTAAATACAATAAATAAAGAAAAATAGCACAGGAATATTTCACCTGGACAAAGATGAGTCATCATCAAACAGAAACCACTCAGAATCTCTCAAAGATGCTGAAAGAAAAAGGAGGTGGTGTGGACCGGGGAAGGGGGGCAGGGAGAAGAGACAGGAAGGTGTGCAGGGATCTTGGAGAGAATCACACGCCACAGGTGGGCACAGACGTAGACACACCTGGGCCCACAACTGGGGAAATTCACTTCTGGTTGCTTTGATTTTCTTTGAAAACCTGGCATGACGTCTCGCAGCTGAGAGTGGGCGTGGGGAGCTGACAGGAGCTTTGGAGGAGAAGATGCCACCTGAAGCAGTCGTGGGGAATGAAGGCAAGGGGAGGGGAAGGAGGCATCCAAGCAGGGCCAGTGGGGAGACAGGACCCGCTGTGCAACAGGCGTCCTGAAAACAGGCTGAATCCGGGGGCGTGGGAGGGGGCTTAGCAGCATCAGGTCAAGGATTCTAGGTTCTTCATCTACAAAGGGTTGAGACAATAAGACAGGAGGTGGAAGTTGAGAGCAGTTGCTTAAAATTGAGATTACAGAGGGTTCTCAGGTCCTGGCTGAGAGGGTTTTGTTTGTGTGTTTTCCCTTCTTGACACCAACTGTGTGTCCAGGGCTTCAGCTCAGTTCTGATACTAACCACCCCAGAAGGAGGGCCAGCCTCACAGGTATGATCCCAGTTCCACAAGACTGTCCCCACTTCAGATGCCAACTCTTGGGTCCCCAGCTCCCCCACACTTCTGCCAGACTTGGCTGCAAACTCAGGAATCCCAGTACCTCCCCCTTCAGGTTGTATGATTTGCTAGACTGACTCACAGAACTCCAGAAACGCCAGAGGAAGGGCCAGGCCACGGCCCCCTCCCCAGGCTCCTTTGTTTTAGAAACCTTGGTTGATTTCTGTAACTGGCCATTTGGGTCACTTGTTTGTTGGTTTCTCTTCCTACACTTTAAATTCTCCCTCGTATGTTTTAAATTCACCAATAGTGCAACCTTGAATGGAGAAGGCACTGGCAACCCACTCTAGTATACTCGCCTGGAAAATCCCAGGGACGGGGGAGCCTGGTGGGCTGCCTTCTATGGGGTCACACAGAGTTGGACATGATTGATGCAACTTAGCAGCAGCAGCAGCAGCAGCAGCCTTGAAAACCCAGACCCCCAACCCTATACCTGAACAAAAGCAAAAGCCTAGGCCCCCCATGCATTCTCTCCCTACCTGACAGCATGGTAGGGAGAGTATGCTGTGTACGTTTTAGGTCTCCTAAGCAAAAAACCTCTATTTTTTTTCTTTTTTCAGAGCTTCCTGAGTGCGTCAGACCCACAGGGGGCAGTCTGTCCACAACACTGGTGATTCACAGGCTGAGAATAGCAGAAAATAGTGCAGGCCACCCTGGGCTCCCTTTGCCACCCCGGTGGTGCTCCAGCTCCCTGCTGCAGAGGCCACATTCGTAATCTGAGCCCAGTAAACGACCAAGCCCTTCTGGGTTCTCAGTGTTGGCTCCACTGTCATTGAGGCAACAGACTTCATGCAGTACCTGTCAGGAGCCAAACACAGACAAGTTCATGGTCCCTTCCCCCTCTCAGAGGTCCTGTTGTTGTTCTTGTTATTGTTCAGTTGCTTTCCCAGTCATGTCTAACTCTGTGACCCCACGGATTGCAGCACTCCAGGCTCTTCTGTCCTTCACTATCTCCCAGAGTTTGCTCAAATTCATGTCCATGAGACTGTGATGCCATCCAACCATCTCATCGTCTGCCACCTCCTTCTCATGCCCTCAATCTTTCCAAGCATCAGGGTCTTTTCCAATGAGTTGGCTCTTTGCATCAGGTGGCCAAAGCATCGGAGCTTCAGTATTAGGCTTCTAATGAATATTCTGGGTTGATTTCCCTTAGGATTGACTGGTTGGATCTCCTTGTAGTCCAAGGGACTAATGCCCAACATTCAGTGAAGATGAGGGTAAATGTTATTTAAAGGTAAACTACAATGAAAAACCATGTGAGTTGAGAACTACTGGCATTAAACTATGGGAACTTATCAGAACTACTGGAATACAAAGCCGGAGGTCCTTGCACTGCTGAGAATGTGTCCTGACCCCACCACCCAAATTCCACAGAATTCTGCAGACGGGATGAGCAGGAGAGGGTCGGAGAGGAGGAGTGGAGGGGGTCAAGGTCACTTGGGGCTGGATGGGGCCGTCCCATAGTTTGACAGCGATGCGGGTTCCCGCTGGACACTCAGGATCTGTGCTCCTCACTCTATGCAAGCTCTGCTTCAATTGAAAATTGGCAAAGACAAAATGCAGGGTTTGTAATAAAAAGAGCCCTTTAGGTCTCATTTTAAAATGGATAAATGGGCCGGACAGGAGGGATGGAGGACCACTCCCATGTGTCCTCTCACCTCTAAGGGACCACAAATGCGAATCATGGTGAAGGAAGGTCAGTCCAGGGAGGAAACACACTACACGGAGAGTGTGGGCCATCTTAGAAGGCAAGCAGAGCACCAGGGTGTGGGGCTGTTGGTGTTTATAGGGGTGGGTCATTTTATAGGCTAATGAGTGGGAGGAGAATTCCAGATATTTTGCAGAAAGGGTTGGGATTTCCAGGAACTGGGTCAGCACCTACTTTTTGACGTTTATGGTCAGCCTTGGAATTGTCACAGTGCCTCTGGGTGTGTCACCTAGCTGCAGTGTTACAAAGGGATTAAAAAAAATATATTTACTTCAGGTCTTAGTTGCGGTATGCAGGATATTCACCACAGCACACTGGCTTAGTCGCCTCACGGCATGTGGAGAAGGAAATGGCAACCCACTGCAGTATTCTTGCCTGGAAAATTCCATGGACAGAGGAGCATGGTGGCCCAAGGTCCATGGGATCACAAAGAGTTGGACACACTGAGCGACTTCACTTTCTTTCTTTCATGTGGAATCCTGGTGCCAAGGCCAGAGACTGAATCCACATCCCCTGCACTGCAGGCAGATTCTTCACCACTGGACCACCAGGGAAGTCCCTGACATTGTTTTAGAAGTTGTGCCCTGCCCAATTACGGTCTCATTAGCACCAGATAGCTGGCATTTAACAGTGCTATGCGAAAAATCACATTATAGGAGAATGTCCTGGTAAAGCTCTCAGGACACTGTGGTGACTGCAGGAGGCAGGCAGGAACATTGGAAGAGAGGTTGATTTTGCTCCAAGTTACATCACTGCCACTTAGTAGACTGCGGCCTTGGACACATCTTTTTGTTGGATTTGCAGCCAATTTTAATCGACTGTTTAAGTCAGTTTTGCCCGTGGCCTCAGACATGGCTTTCTAGTCCTCGAGACCATCTTGTATAAACCTTGGGTCATACCTACCTGGTGGGTTTGTTTAGGGGAATTCAAAGAGATAATTTGAATAAAAGTGGCCAGCTACTGAGCAAGGCTTATTGCAAAATATAATTGTGGGACAAGTTCAAAGAAGAAACTAGTAAAAGTGTCAGTGGGGGAGCACAGCATTAGACCCAGCCCTGGTCCCCTTCTGAGGGCAGGTCCCCACATGACTGTCAGAATCCATGGCACCCGCCCCGTCCATAGGAGAAGGGAACTGGGGACAACGGCCTCTGCCCATTAATACCCAGGGCTCTGTGCTGAGAACACCTGTTTGTGGACTCATAGATGTGAAGGGCTTTGCTCTTCAAAACCTTATCTGTAGGATTGGGACCCCCCTTCTTGCCTGAGGAACTGAGGCGCTTTGCTGGAAAGAGCCTGCCTCAATTTCCTACTCACAGGTTAAGGGTTTGGGGACACAGCATTTATCTTCCCTTTAAAGAATGAATCCATGAGTTACCTCTCAGCCCAAGCATGAAGCAACCACGATCCACATGGCCTTGTTTGGCTTTGAATCTGGGAAAACTAACAATTCGTGTAGGCTTGCCCTAAAATTAACCCTTCCCTCTATCCTATATTAACTCATCTCTGATTTCTGGTGAGCCACCCCATGGTGTCTTGGGTGTGTGACCTCCTTGCTGAGGCAACAGGACCCTTCCCTGATGGACAGAGATGCCCCTGGGTGCTATCTCCAGGATTAACATAGCTGCAAAGGAGTCATCTTTAGACCTTGCCAAGGAAAATAAGCCACTGCAATTGTCCAATTCCTGACAAGGGCCGTTTTCCAACTGGTGAGGAATGATGGCAAGAAACTCCCTTGAAACTCACCATGGCACCCTGACCCCTTTTGGAAACGCCCTTCTATGAAAAGTCATGCCTGGTCTTGTACATAAAGCTGCATCATCAGCTTCCTTAAAAGAAAAAAAAAATCTGCTGTGCTGCAAACCATAGATAACTAAAACACACCAATTTTTCTTTTGTTTATTTATTTACACTGTACTAGGTTGTAGATGGAGAAGGCAATGGCACCCCACTCTGGTACTCTTGCCTGGAAAATCCCATGGATGGAGGAGCCTAGTAGGCTGCAGTCCATGGGGTCGCTTAGAGTCAGACACGACTGAGCGACTTCACTTTCACTTTTCACTT
>NW_011494934.1:5740631-5740976 GCF_000754665.1 Bison bison bison | reverse complement strand
TTTCTCATCCCTGCCACCGCTTGCTCAAGATATGGGGCAGAATAGACATCTGTGTTTTTTCCCAAAATGCTGTGGTTCTACCTATATGAATTATCTCCTAAAGAATACCTCTAAGCTTCCTCTTTTTTCTTGCTCTGCAGCCAGGAACAAAATGCCTCTGGAATGAGGCAAATGGTAAACTTTAGGTACTGCTCTCAGCTCAGACACACATCAGTAGGTGGAAGGTTTCAAAAAGGAGACTGTGTATGTTATGACTATGTCATCATATTAGACTTTAAAGAAAGCAGATGACGGTTTGTTTCCATTCTTTCCCATTGATTTCAGGGTTTCTTCTCTATGCCTCCA
>NW_011494934.1:5740188-5740531 GCF_000754665.1 Bison bison bison | reverse complement strand
AGGTGTGTGATTGTGTTGCAGAGAATTAATAAAAGTTTTTTTCCCCTCTTTCTTTCTTTTTTCCCTTTTGTGTCTTTCTCCACTTTAACTGTTCCTAACATACAGTCTGTATTGATAACCAAGTTTCTTCTTTGCAGAAGACTAACCTATTATGCGAACTACACCTGACAACTATGGCCTTCCATTTCTGAAGGAGTCACATTCTGCATCTATTATGCTTTATCTTATTCTAGCCAAGTCCTGATACTTAACTTTATTGCATCATAAACCTCCCCTTATAGTTTGTTTTTCCCTTCCTTTGCTCTATGCTATCTCATGTTGATGCTTAACTTTATGGTGCACT
>NW_011494934.1:5737580-5738924 GCF_000754665.1 Bison bison bison | reverse complement strand
ATTTTTAAACTTTACAATATTGTATTAGTTTTGCCAAATATCGAAATGAATCCGCCACAGGTATACCCGCGTTCCCCATCCTGAACCCTCCTCCCTCCTCCCTCCTCTACCCTCCCTCTGGGTCGTCCCAGTGCACCAGCCCCAAGCATCCAGTACCGTGCATCGAACCTGGACTGGCGACTCGTTTCATACATGATATTATACATTTTAAAAGAATGATAAATTGGCTCACGACTTTCCATACACTAGTGATAATCTAGAAATTAAGATTTAAAAATATTTTTATATTGACCAAGTTGATTTTAAAATACCCTTTAAAGGGAAAACTTGCAAGAATAAGCAGGATAATTTTTATAAAGAACAACACAGTGGCTTTCATTACCAGTTATTATAATTTATGATGGTGCTGAGGCTTGATATATGTGACTTTGGCTGAGGAATTAAAAAATATAAAACCTGAGGCAAAACAAAGAAGCCAGAAACAGTACACTGGTTGTTCATCTGCTAACCTGTTCTGAATTTTCTTTAATTATTCATGATTGAAAGTCAAGTGTAAGTGTTAGTTGCTCAGTGATGTCTTACTCTTCCCAACCCCATGAACTGTATCCCACCAGGCTCCTCTGTCCATGGGATTTCCTAGGCAAGAATACCAGAGTGGATTGCTGTCTACTCCTCCAGGGGTTTTGTCCAACCCAGAAATCTGCATAGCAGGCAGATTCTTTACCATCTGAGCCACCAGGGAAGCCCACTCATCACTGATTGGGACCCAGTTATAGAACTGGTCCTCGTCACACCAGCGCAATGCCAGTCACACTCTTTCCTGTGAGATTGTTCAGGTTTTGGAAGAATGCTCGTGTCTTTTGTCCTTCCTCTTTGTCGCCAGCTTCCTGGGCACCTTGCATCCTGTCTCCGACCTCCCACCCTAAACCTGCTATGTAAACTGCAGAGAGCTGTGGTCCTGTCAAGGCCTGTTCCCTCCCCAGAGGGAGGAGAGTGACACCTGTATGGAGAGGCAGCCTACTCAGCAAACTACAGACGGGGCCACACCTTGGACAAGTCACGTGAACAAGGAAGACACCAAATGACTGAACCTCTCTCAGGACTCCAGCCTCGGGCTGAAGTGGCTTAAGGGTCACATTTGCTCTGTGAATGAAAACACTGTTGCAACATTTGTGTTCAGTCGTGCAGAACTCTTTGCAACCCCATGGACTGTAGCCTGTCAGGTTCCTCTGTCCATGGAATTTTCCAGGTAAGAATTTAAAGCATAATAACTGTCTCCCTCCCACTGCCTACCCTGCCATGGAAAACATCAGTCCTAATGATAAAACACTCGATTGTGTAGAT
>NW_011494934.1:5736564-5737480 GCF_000754665.1 Bison bison bison | reverse complement strand
TAAAATAAATGAGGTGGTACAGGTAGCTCACTGGAACCTCCGTCTACACAAGCTTGGAGCTGGGTTACCTCTCCTTTAGCAGTTTCCTCTCCACAAGATGAGACAGGCTGAGGATATAGAAAGAGGGTGAGAAAGAGGAGGGGAGGGAAAGGGAGGGAAGCAAAAGGAGCCAGAGTGATGGAAACCTGCTCATAGAACCTGCATCACTGCCCCTGAAACATGCAGGAAAATTACAGGAAAGCTCAAAGGGGCTGGGATCTTCAGCAGCAACTAAAGCAAGGGGCATCATTCAGGAACATGCAGCTCCAGGAGAGAACAGGAATCTTGCCGAGGCGAGGGGAGTTGTTTACCTGAGTATATTCAGGGTTACAATATTATCTACATTTGACATATGGGGGACAACTTTTATTTTTGTATTACAAGCTTCAAGAAAGATTGGACCAACTCCTAGCTGATGAAAATATGTAGCAAGTTGAATGAATTCTTGGCAAGCATCCCCAGGAATCTTTGGGTGGAAAAGGGGAGGACTGTAAGTGTGGGGCTTTCTTGTTTATCAAAAGGAATGGAATCTAAGAAAGAGTACAAATGAACTAATTTAGAAAATGGAAAGAGTCACAGATGTGGAAAATAGCCTTATGGTTACCAGGCTGTCGTGGGGGTGAGGGAGGGAAGGTCTAGGAGATTGGGACTAACATATACACACTACACACTACATGTACAAGCTACCCACTACGTATACATACTACATATACACACTGCACACTACATATACACACTGCACACTACATATACAAACTGCATACTACATATACAAGCTACACAGTACGTATACATACTACACACTACATATACATACTACATATACACACTGCACACTACATATACAAACTGCATACTACATATACAAGCTACACAG
>NW_011494934.1:5735363-5736464 GCF_000754665.1 Bison bison bison | reverse complement strand
AACATTTGTGTTCAGTCGTGCAGAACTCTTTGAACCCCACTGGACTGTAGCCTGTCAGGTTCCTCTGTCCATGGAATTTTCCAGGTAAGAATTTAAAGCATAATAACTGTCTCCCTCCCACTGCCTACCCTGCCATGGAAAACATCAGTCCTAATGATAAAACACTCGATTGTGTAGATGTGAGAACTGTCTGCTTTTATTTGCACAAGAGGAGACCTGCTCATGGTCTCTCGCTGGGTTCCTCAGCTGGGCTGCCTCCATCAGCTCGACTTTATTTTGCAGCAAATGGTGGATGCCGCAGGGTCCTCTGAAGGGCTCACAGCTCGGCATCCCTTGCTTCAGGCAGATTCCACCCCGAAGATGGCAGGGTCTTTCAAAATTGAGCACCCTAGTGCTGTCTGGAAAAGGAAAAGACATTTATATGAAGCCTTGTGGAAGTCCCATGAGGAAATCTGGGGGTCTCACCATCTGACTGGGATCCCCTTCTTTCCCAGCTAAACACCAATAGCAAACATCCCCCTCGTATCCCTCACTATCTGTTCTGATGTAAGATGTCAGTGATGCTGATGAACCTGGTTCAAGAAGATGCCACGTGTGGGAGCAAGTAAGCCCCTGAGACGCCACGGTGAGCCTGTGCTCCAGAGCCCGGGCTCCACAATGAGAAGCCCCTGCAATGAGAAACGTGTGCCCTGCAACTGGAGAGTAGCCTGCGCTCTCCAAAACTAGAGAAAAGCCCGTGCAGCAATGAAGACCCAGCACAGCCAAAGGAAAAAAAAAAAAATATATGTATATATATATATATACACCCTTCCTGTCACAGGAACACCTGGGTGTTAACCGCAGGGTCTGTAACCACTGCCCCGTGTGCCTCACCAGTCACCCCACCTCCCCATCATGCAAAACCCACCTAGCTCTCACAGGCTCGTTAGATGGAAGCCTTGTCCAGCAGAACTCAAGGTCACACCGTGTCATGTGGCAAGAGGTGTCCGGTCCAGGCCTGATAAAGGAAGTTTGTCTCATACTGGGTTATACCAGTCAAGTGATTCAACTGATTTAGTTCGCAAATCATCCAGCTCATTCCAGGGAAAAGAGAGGAGGGAG
>NW_011494934.1:5733529-5734467 GCF_000754665.1 Bison bison bison | reverse complement strand
CTTTTATTATGTTTGTGTATGCCAGCCTGTGCATTTTTAAAAGATGTACAAATTATTAGACCTATTTTTTGTTATTAGATTCAACAAACATAACATTTCATTTCAATAAACATAGTCGGAACAAACCACACAGAGTAAAAAGGGAAATGAACTGCATGCATTGTCCACTGGAGGTGCGCTTACAGGCACTGAACACAGACAATCGCTGTTCTGTTTGGTCTTTCTGTCCTTCCTTAATAACAGAAATTACATGCGTAACATGATTACCCCGTAGGAGAGGCCTGTGACCATGCTGAGAGGACATGTCTCCTGAAGTTAGTTTGCCATTCGCTTGTACCACCAAACCAGGGTGGTGACGCTGCCACCTGCAGGCAGTACTGTGTATAACATCTAAACTATTTCTGTGCTTTGCTTCAGTGACTCTTAATGAGGCAAAACAGTCTCACCTGGATAGCCACAGAAAGGAAAGAAGGAATGTTAAAAACAAACTCTTCAACTAACTCATAATCTGTTCTTATCTTTTATTCAAAATGAAGGAAATGAGTCTATGTTTTTAGATTTTGTCTTCATCCCTTCCTCAGTTCCAACAAGCAATGGTTGCATGCAGATTATTCTTCCATGAAAGAAACAGACTCTGGGTCTGCACTTCGTACATATGGACTTTCTTTGAAGGAATTTAGAATGTGAGCATTCTACCTCCATCAGAAGCTGTTCAGTGATCCCTGTTTGCTGCTGGGCAGGTAACTTGTGGCACATGCCGTCAGGGTCTGCAGAACTCTGTCCTGCAAGTGTGTAACTTTCCTCTCTGCCCTTTGGTCTCATGACTTTATCACCTGAAAGTGTTAAGGTCGTTGAGAACATTGCCTGAACCAGGAAGAAGCAGTTCTGGCTGGTCAATGGGCAGTTGTAAAATACTGTGACTAAAATTGCTTTTTAAC
>NW_011494934.1:5732583-5733349 GCF_000754665.1 Bison bison bison | reverse complement strand
GAATGTGAGCATTCTACCTCCATCAGAAGCTGTTCAGTGATCCCTGTTTGCTGCTGGGCAGGTAACTTGTGGCACATGCCGTCAGGGTCTGCAGAACTCTGTCCTGCAAGTGTGTAACTTTCCTCTCTGCCCTTTGGTCTCATGACTTTATCACCTGAAAGTGTTAAGGTCGTTGAGAACATTGCCTGAACCAGGAAGAAGCAGTTCTGGCTGGCCAATGGGCAGTTGTAAAATACTGTGACTAAAATTGCTTTTTAACTCAGAGAAAAGTGAAGTGTCACTGATTAAACGTTTCCAACAGTACTTTTCCTGTGATTCACATGCAGTGACAGCTGTTCATGATCTTTGAGATTCTCAAATTGTAAAAATCATCATCTCAAATTTACCACACTGGTCTTGATGAGGCTGCATCTCTAGTAAAATAATGCAGATTTTCCTGAAGGGAGAGGGGACCCCACCTCCTTTCAGAGAGGAGGAAGGAGTGGGTCCTTCTGCCACTTCGGACAGGCCAGCGTCACCTCTCAGGGAGCTGAAGGGGAGAGTGCAACTCTTGGCCATTGAGGAAAGAGGACTTGTTCATTTAATGTAAGAAAAATGCCATTATTAACTCTGGAAAGTGATGTCAGGCTGACTTGTTTCTCTGATCTGAGGACCATATACATAAGCACACATACATGATTCCAGAGCACAAGGCAGGTTTCTTCACTAAACAACCTGTCTTGAGAGTTTCTAGGCTTCTGCTCTTTTTACCTTCTTTAAAAAGAAA
>NW_011494934.1:5731527-5732483 GCF_000754665.1 Bison bison bison | reverse complement strand
GAGAACCCCATGGACAGAGTAGCCTGGCCAAACAATGGGGTCACAAAGAGTTGGACACGACTGAGCGACCACATGGTGTGATGTGATGATTGTAGGAAGTGACTGAGGGGAGACAGAGGACGAAGGGTGCTGGGCACCAAGCTCAACATGGCGGAAAAAGACAAGACTCCCTGCAAAAGGCAAGGTGCTGGCTCTCAGGGACCCTCCAGCGCCTCTCAGCCACACCAGCCACTCTCCTCCCGCACATCCAAGTGATCTTACTGCCCTCTGAGATGTCCCGGGACATTCAGCACTTCTGTGATGCGGGGAGCAATCACACAGGGGCTCAGACCCCCGCCTCCCCTTCTTTTCTCATCCCTGCCACCGCTTGCTCAAGATATGGGGCAGAATAGACATCTGTGTTTTTTCCCAAAATGCTGTGGTTCTACCTATATGAATTATCTCCTAAAGAATACCTCTAAGCTTCCTCTTTTTTCTTGCTCTGCAGCCAGGAACAAAATGCCTCTGGAATGAGGCAAATGGTAAACTTTAGGTACTGCTCTCAGCTCAGACACACATCAGTAGGTGGAAGGTTTCAAAAAGGAGACTGTGTATGTTATGACTATGTCATCATATTAGACTTTAAAGAAAGCAGATGACGGTTTGTTTCCATTCTTTCCCATTGATTTCAGGGTTTCTTCTCTATGCCTCCAGGGCAGATAGCCTTCTGCAAACTCAGCTGGGAAACTTCCCTTTTCTACTCTTCCCACATTAGCATCCCTGAGGTGCTTTGGGGACACCAGGGTATCTCTCTGAAAGTGGAGCAGGTTGGAGAAACGAAATTGAACTCAGACATGACAGGGAAATGCCAGAGACCATTTACCTGGGATCACTTGAGAAAAGAAGACAACAAAGATGAGGAGGTAAGACAGCTTCAAGGCTGGTTCAGAAGAGACTCCTCGCAAGTTCCTGGAAAG
>NW_011494934.1:5730659-5731427 GCF_000754665.1 Bison bison bison | reverse complement strand
TCTCCAGCCTCTACAGATTTCCAGGCCTAAAGCTCAGGCAACAAGAACCCAAACAGACCAACAATTCTTCTGAGTCGAAGACAGTGGAGTCAAAGTTCAGAGAGTGCAGGCATCTTCACTTCTGGACAGAAAACCAGCAATGGGCGTCGGAATCAGGGGTGTGCGCCTGTGTGCTAAGTCGCTGCAGTTGTGTCCGACTCTGCTACTCTGTGGACTGTGGAGGTGCTGACCCTTTGTGAGCCCATGGACTGTAGCCTGCCTGTGTAGCCTGCCTAAAATCTCTGTGCTTTTCATTCAATTCTAAAACTGCTCTGAAAAATGAAGTCTTAGATACTAGATGGAATTT
Source organism: Bison bison bison (assembly GCF_000754665.1). NCBI lineage: Eukaryota > Metazoa > Chordata > Mammalia > Artiodactyla > Bovidae > Bison > Bison bison. The sequence goes on along the minus strand of NW_011494934.1, from coordinate 5,731,081 downwards.
TGGTTCAGCTTGATGGGATAAAGTGTGATGCTAAGATTCTAGACACTATCTTAAGGAAAGAGATGGTCATTTCAGTAAAAAAAAAAAAAACAAAGAATCCGATATAAACTAACTATTAAAAACCCACTTGAGATATCAAATATAAAGGCAAGTGGATTTAAAATGAAAGGATGGAAACAGATCTGCTGTTGTCATTGTTTAGACCTTCAGTCGTGTCCAACACTCTTGAGACCCCCATGGAATCATCCAGTCAAGATTACTGCAGTGTGTCGCCATGCCCTCCTTTGGGGAATCTCCCCGACCCAGGGATCAAAACCATGTCTCTGCATCTCAGGCAGATTCTTTACTGTTGAGCTGACAGATATGCTATGGAAACATTAATTTAAAGAAAACATGGTAGGCTGTATTGGTTGACAGGCTTC
>NW_011494934.1:5728041-5729113 GCF_000754665.1 Bison bison bison | reverse complement strand
ACAACTTTTATTTTTGTATTACAAGCTTCAAGAAAGATTGGACCAACTCCTAGCTGATGAAAATATGTAGCAAGTTGAATGAATTCTTGGCAAGCATCCCCAGGAATCTTTGGGTGGAAAAGGGGAGGACTGTAAGTGTGGGGCTTTCTTGTTTATCAAAAGGAATGGAATCTAAGAAAGAGTACAAATGAACTAATTTAGAAAACGGAAAGAGTCACAGATGTGGAAGATAGCCTTATGGTTACCAGGCTGTTGTGGGGTTGAGGGAGGGAAGGTCTAGGAGATTGGGACTAACATATACACACTACACACCTACATATACAAGCTACACACTACATATACAAGCTACCCACTATGTATACAAGCTACCCACTACGTATACATACTACATATACACACTGCACACTACATATACAAGCTATATATACACACTGCACACTACATATACACACTACTTTATGGAAAATAGATAACGAATAAGAACCTGCTGCGCTGCACAGGGAACTCTATACGCCAACTCTCCTCAGTACTCTATGATGGCCTATAGAGGAAGGAATCTAAAAGAGAGTGGATATATGTATATGTATAACCGATTCACTTTGCTGTACTCCTGAGGCTAACACAACATTATAAATCAAGTATACTCCAAAAATAATTTAAAAACTAAAAACGTTTAAAAAAAAAAAAAAGAACATTGTAAAATGAAGGGGGCAGGCAGGAGTTTTCTTAGGAGAAGGGCTAACTCCGGGAGGTGGAGTGTTTCTGTCCGACCACTAGAGGGCGGCAGCTCGCCCCACCCTGCGCCTGGACTCCAGGCCTGGCAGCTCCTGGGCTTGTGCAAGTGGTCCTTCTAGGCACCCTGCCAGGGATCCCAGGTTGTTTTTGCTTTTGTTTTCTTAACCACTACACTCTTTTAAAAGAGAAAGTCGTTTCAGAGAAAACAAATAAATCTAAACCCCAGAAAGAAACCCAAGTTGGTCAAAATATGCACACGGAGCTGTCAACTCTCACCCCATCTCCCTTGTGGTCAGAACTGGGGTTCTGCCCATCACCTCCCCTCCCCTCCCCCCCC
>NW_011494934.1:5727182-5727665 GCF_000754665.1 Bison bison bison | reverse complement strand
AGCTCGGCATCCCTTGCTTCAGGCAGATTCCACCCCGAAGATGGCAGGGTCTTTCAAAATTGAGCACCCTAGTGCTGTCTGGAAAAGGAAAAGACATTTATATGAAGCCTTGTGGAAGTCCCATGAGGAAATCTGGGGGTCTCACCATCTGACTGGGATCCCCTTCTTTCCCAGCTAAACACCAATAGCAAACATCCCCCTCGTATCCCTCACTATCTGTTCTGATGTAAGATGTCAGTGATGCTGATGAACCTGGTTCGAGAAGATGCCACGTGTGGGAGCAAGCAAGCCCCTGAGACGCCACGGTGAGCCTGTGCTCCAGAGCCCGGGCTCCACAATGAGAAGCCCCTGCAATGAGAAACGTGTGCCCTGCAACTGGAGAGTAGCCTGCGCTCTCCAAAACTAGAGAAAAGCCCGTGCAGCAATGAAGACCCAGCACAGCCAAAAGAAAGAAAAAAATATATATATGTATATATATATATA
>NW_011494934.1:5725863-5726943 GCF_000754665.1 Bison bison bison | reverse complement strand
GAAGGCCTGGTGGGAAGGATCAAGGACACAGTCAGAAGTCCGAGGAGCTCAGGGCCTCCAGGACCAGAGCAGACATGACCTCCTGCCCCGGGGCCCTGCACCTGCCTCGGCAGGAGGAGTGTGACTGCTCCATCCTTTCTGGCTCCCTGAGCCCCAACTGTCACTCGCCTTGGGTTTGCATAGACCTGGGGTTTCAGATCTGGGGTTGAGGCCCTCCTGTGCCCACATCTATGGAGGCGGCGTCCCCGTGAGGCAGAGGCTGGAGCATCCAAAGCCAGTGGTAGGGCGGGAGTCCGGCTGTTACAAAAGGAGGGTAAGGCCAGCCCCTTGCCGGTGAGGAGGTTCATTAGAAAAGATTTAGAGCCCAGCTGATTGGATCTTCAGGGCTACTTGAAAGGAAGATCCAGAATGGTGGTGGGTTATAATCTTCCTGGAGAATCCACTTTAAAGGAAGAAAAAGTTTGTATTGGTTAAAAATTAGTGGAGAAATATACCCAATTATTTCTAGGATTTTAATTTTAATGTTTACTTTTATTTAAATCTATCACAGTTTTTCTCATTATAAAACATAATACACATCAGGAAGTTTCAACTAAAAACACCCAGAATTTCAGGTCATAAGTAAATGCAAAAATGAAAGATTTTTTAAAAACCCATAGGCCCACCCTTCAGTTATAACTACTACCTACAATTCAGAATATTTCAGCTCTTTTCCTTTGCAAATGAAATTGTGTAAATATTTATTTTTAATTTAAAACATAGAATCTTACTTCACACTCAATGCCAATGTGTTTTTACCACTTAAATATTATCTGGGAAAAATTTTACATCTGTTCAAATGAATTTGCCTCATAAATTTGTATGACCATATATATATATATATATTGAGGAATTTATATAACACTTTTGTATAAATTCCTACAAGTGGAATCTCTCTCTCTGTCTCTCTCTCTCTCTATATATATATATATATATATATATATATATGCATTTTTCAAGTTTTAATGGGTTTTTCCCAATTGCCCATGCTAGAAACGTTGTACCACTTTATCCTCTTACTGACAATGTTAAAAAGTATAT
>NW_011494934.1:5725302-5725763 GCF_000754665.1 Bison bison bison | reverse complement strand
TGAAATTCATTGTTTTGGGATGAAATGTCCTATAGATATCAATTAGGTCTAACTGGTCTATTGTATCATTTAAAGTTTGTGTTTCCTTGTTAATTTTCTGTTTAGTTGATCTATCCATAGGTGTGAGTGGGGTATTAAAGTCTCCCAGTATTATTGTGTTATTGTTAATTTCTCCTTTCATACTTGTTAGCATTTGTCTTACGTACTGTGGTGCTCCCGTGTTGGGTGCATATATATTTATCATCGTTATATCTTCTTCTTGGATTGATCCTTTGATCATTATGTTGTGACCTTCTTTGTCTCTTTTCACAGCCTTTGTTTTATAGTCTATTTTATCTGATATGAGTATTGCTACTCCTGCTTTCTTTTGGTCCCTATTTGCATGGAAAATCTTTTTCCAGGCCTTCACTTTCAGTCTGTATGTGTCCCCTGTTTTGAGGTGGGTCTCTTGTAGACAACAT
>NW_011494934.1:5720642-5724227 GCF_000754665.1 Bison bison bison | reverse complement strand
TGTGGGGCTTTCTTGTTTATCAAAAGGAATGGAATCTAAGAAAGAGTACAAATGAACTAATTTAGAAAATGGAAAGAGTCACAGATGTGGAAAATAGCCTTATGGTTACCAGGCTGTCGTGGGGGTGAGGGAGGGAAGGTCTAGGAGATTGGGACTAACATATACACACTACACACTACATATACAAACTACACACTACATGTACAAGCTACCCACTACGTATATATACTACATATACACACTGTACACTACATATACAAACTGCATACTACATATACAAGCTACACAGTACGTATACATACTACACACTACATATACAAGCTACATATACACACTGCACACTACGTATACACACTACTTTATGGAAAATAGATAACGAATAAGAACCTGCTGCACTGCACAGGGAACTCTATAGGCCAACTCTCCTCAGTACTCTATGATGGCCTATAGAGGAAGGAATCTAAAAGAGAGTGGATATATGAATATGTATAACCGATTCACTTTGCTGTACTCCTGAAACTAACACAACATTGCAAATCAACTGTACTTCAGTAAAAATTTAAAAGGAAGAAAGGAAGGGAGGGAAGAAGGGAGGGAGAGAGAGCAGTCACAAGAATCTCATAAAATTCTTCTTCAGTTTTGGGGCCATAAAAGGCCCCAGTCTGCTCCCCACGTGCTCCTCCAGCAGAGCAGGCCAGGGAGAATGTGGCCCTGGATTAGCACCTCTTTTCTCTGTCAGGTGCTGGCAGCTCTGTTCCCACCCGGCTCTGCTCTGAGGAGCTTGCTGGCTCCACTCTGACAGGACAGGCCTCACTCTGAACTCTCGTTCTCTCCCTAGAGAAACAGAATGACGTCCTTGAGTCATGAACGAGTTGGGAGTCCTGTTACCTGTCGACTTTGTTTCACCTACAAGACTCCGAGGTCTTGAAAACCCAAGACTGAGTTTCCTCAGCGTTGAGCTGAGGTGTGAACCAGACGAAGAATAACTCGAGCATGGAAACAGGAAGCACCTTTGACAGAACCATAGGAACGTGGGATTCTTCTCCTTCTTCGTCTGTGCCCAGACTTCTCCCATCAGAGCCTGGGCTCCCATGCCTTCTGCGCTGGACCTCGAGGGGCCTCACTCATCGCTCCTGACTCAGGGGCTCAGGAACCTGGGCCCCCGGCCTGCCCGCTTCTGCACACACTCCAGTCTCGGGGTCCTGCTTCCAGTGAGAATAAGAATGGGCCCTTCAAGCCCCCGACGCCTCAGGTCGGTCTGGGGGAGGCACCATCTCACGTGCGCAGGGGTGGCTTTGGGTCTTGGGCCGCCATGAGCGTCGGTTGTGCTCGGAAGTGTGTTGGGTGCTGGGCAGCACCTCACCAGCTTCACGCAGAGCGCCCCAGGACCCTCTCCCTGCGGAGCGCCCGGGACCCTCCCTGCGGCCTCCCGGGGACGACCTCGAGCGGCCGTTCCCTCCGCGGGGAGCAGGACCACACCGAGGTCAGGAGGACTAAGCCTCGGGTGGACGCAGAGCCGGGCCCGCCACCGCACATGTCCGGTCCCGCAGCCCCTTTCCTCCCTCAGAAGCAGCCTCAGACACCTCTGGGATGTCTTGTGGAAAGATGACGCTGGACGGGGGCTTCGGACCCCAGGCTCTGGTCCCGGCTCCGCCTCCGACTACAGGTCACATCCCTTTGCGGCGCCTCCATGCCCTCATCAGCAAGATGCCAGAGCTGGGTGAGCTGAGGCATGATTCTGAGGCGCGTGGCTCCAGGTGCTTCTGAGAGGCATTGGGGCCTGATGCAGAGCAGGGATCATGGGAGGATGGCCGCTTGCCTGGTCCTTGGGCTCCCGCCTGGGGTCCCCCGAGCCGAGACCCGGTCCATCCGGGCCCTCAGCTTCGCTTACCCACCTCCTCTCCCTGCTGTGGGCAGCGAGGCCTGAGGAGCCTCTCCTTCGTCCTCCAGGGCCTGTTCCTGGAGGTGCCCTGACGGCCCGCTGTGTTCCCATCACCGGGCGCTAGTGAACCAGAGAAATCACTGAATGGGCATCTGAGGAGGCGCAGTGCCTCCTGGCCGGGACACAAGGGCCACCGCCTGGCCCTCAGGGACTCTGTACCCAGGCCTGGCTCATCGGCAGAGACTGGAGGGGACGCGAGGCTGCAAAACGCGGGGGGCTAGTCACTGCCCCTGCCTCAGCAAGCTCAGGGAGCCAGTCACCGCCGACCCCCCAGAGCTGAGCTGCTGGGCAAGTGGAGGGTGTCAGAGGGTCCAAGTGCTGCTCCAGCACCAGGAACACTGAGGACGGGAGGAGATAGAAGGAGGAGAACAGCTCTCTGTGACACCGTGGCACGGCCTTAGGGCTCAGATGGTCAGATTCCCCTGCAGAAGGGAGGAAATCAAGAGGAAATAGGGCGGCATACCAGCAAGAAAAAGAGAGAAAACCTGTCTGGGGAGACAATGCCATAAATCATAGCTAGACGTGCGCTTTAACCATCACATCAGCGGGCAAGTAGGGGGCAGGGGCAGGGAAGCAAGGAACTCAGCTGAGAAGAGGTGAAGAGTCTTGGGGTCTTCAGTACCTTGGTCTGTGGAGGGTGCTTCATCAGGTGCATTTGAAATAGGGAGACATAAAAATGGTTTAGGTTGAAAATGACAAAAATACTTTGGCAATAATATCAAAAGTGTCCATAAAAGGAAATAGCACAACATTGCTTACTTTCACCATTTTAATCTTTTATTTTCTGATTTCCCTTCTGATTATTATTCAGAACTCTATAGACATTTCATCCATGAAAGAGTGTCATTAATGAGTCTTAGGATTAACTGACAAAACACCAATTTTAGAGTCAGGAAACCAGGGCTGTGGCTCCAGAGATGCCACTTGCCTCTGGACCCCTGGAAAGTAAGTACCCTCTCTTTTCTGGACCTTACTTTTCTCATCTGGAAAATGCGATGATGACTTAGGCCCCTTCAACCCAGAGATACTACAGCATCGGAGCCCAGGGCTCGCACCTGCTGACACTAGGCTCCGATGAATGGTTTCTTAGCAAAAAGATACTTCCTGCACTAAGTAAAAGCCAAATTATTTGCCTCTGGAGGAAATATGTTTGTCCCTCCTGCTTAATAAAAGGAAATAAGTTACTCAGAATGTAGGCTTATCTTCCTGCTTCATGTTACACGAGTATAGTAATCTAACATCCTTGAAGTTTCTGGGCAAAGCACTCGAGAGGAATTACACAAAGATAGGAAACAGTCAGATGGGTCCCTTCGAGCATCACCTGGTTCTCAGTTTCTAGCACTCTCCTGGCCCCCTTTCAGGGAACAGGGCAGCTTGGCTCAGCACCATTCTTTCTGAGACCCATTTCCTCTGCTCCCACGATTTCCAGTTCCTAGGCAGAATCAGGTACAAAATGAACAAAATATGCTCCGAGAATGCAGGAGCTTTCAGCTGGATGAAACAGATCCACACTGTAACAGTTCATCACTATTCACTGCAGTGAGGAGGAAGGGTCTTAAAGGAAGGAATGGCTGTTCCTGTTCCTATGGTGTGGGGGTGGGAGCAGGGGGAGAAGTTGAGAATACTTTGCTGTGAGGTCAGTT
>NW_011494934.1:5720113-5720542 GCF_000754665.1 Bison bison bison | reverse complement strand
ACGGAACTCCGTCCCTCCCTCTTTGTCTCTTTTTTTGTCTTTAATATTTTTCCTACCTCCTTTCGAAGAGTTGGGTTGCTTTTCTGGGTGCCTGATGTCCTCTGCCAGCATTCAGAAGTTGTTTTGTGGAATTTACTCGACTTTTAAATGCTCTTTTGATGAATTTGTGGGGGAGAAAGTGTTCTCCCCGTCCTACTCCTCCGCCATCTTGGCTCCTCCCCCTCTGGAAAAGACATTTATATGAAGCCTCATGGAAGTCCCATGAGGAAATCTGGGGGGGGGGTCTCACCATCTGACTGGGATCCCCTTCTTTCCCAGCTAAAACACCAATAGCAAACGTACCCCCTCGTATCCCTCATTCCTCTGTTCTGATGTAAGATGTCAGTGTTGCTGATGAATCTGGTTCGAGAAGATCCCACGTGTGGGAGC
>NW_011494934.1:5719614-5720013 GCF_000754665.1 Bison bison bison | reverse complement strand
AAAGCCAACTTCCTTACTTCACAGAAGAGGAAACTGTGGCCAAACAAGTCAAATCATGTCTAGGGGTTATCCTCTGGTAAATGTCTTTTATGCTGCAAACTATTTCTCAGTTATGACAATGCAAAAATTAACTTGTTTTTATCCATTTCCCCTGTTTTCCTGTTTCTTTTATCCCTTCTTTCTCCTGTCAAAGATCAACTTCCTCAATCTCCAAAAATGAAACAAGGTTTTTCAAAAACAGTTTTTAAAGACAGTTGCTGTGTTTTAAATAGATGCTTCCACCTTTTTTTCTTTATGTGTAATTTCTTCTGTAAAAACCTTTGATTTTTATTCCAGGGCTTGATGAAGAATTTCAACTCATGCATGAAGCACAAGTTGTAGTTTCAGCCAAGATGTCCT
>NW_011494934.1:5718394-5719514 GCF_000754665.1 Bison bison bison | reverse complement strand
GTTCAGTCGCACTGTGGGGAGGGAGGGAGGGATGCTGCAAACAAATAACACTGGCGTGGGCTCGCAGTGCCTCAGCCACCCTGGGTCTGCCCCCGCTCACGGCACATGTAGCCTCCCTGTCCACACTGCTCGGACTCTAGGTTGTTCCGCTGGGAACAATCCGAGGCCGGCCCTGGGCTGCATGCACCTCCCAGGTCCAAGCCGCTCAGGTTCAGGCACTCGAGTAGTCCTCAGAGGCGCAGACTCAGTTGGGCCTGCGTTTTGTGCTCTTCCCAGGTCCGAGCAGCTCAGGTGATGAGGTGTTTGGCGAGCACCAATGCTGCGACTTATCGCCTCCCCGCCACTCGGTTATCTGGGTGTAAAACCGGTGCACCTTCTCAGGCAGATGTTGACCGTCCAGACCCCCAAGAAGTTTTAGTTAGCAAAGAAGCCTGCTTACAGTTTGGTATATAATGTCTCTCTGGGGCTGCGATTGCCCCCTTCCGGCTCTGGCTGCCTGTCACCGGAAGGGGAAGATCTGCAGCCGGCTATCTCTGTTCAGTCCTTTGTTCTGTGCGCAGGCCTGGCGGTCTTAGGTTAGGGCTGGCTTTTCGCGTGGTAGATATCCCACAGTCTGGTTTGCTAGCCCAAATTATTTCGCTCAGATAACGCTCAGGGTATTCAGGCCAGATTCTTACTCTAAGCGATGCAGCCCACGCTGCGCCTCCCTGCCCAGCCCCCGCTTGCTAATGGCGGATGCAGGCGTCTGCGCTGCTTCTCCACTGGGGGAGTTACCGTAGGGCTCGCAATCTTCGAATTTTAATTGTTTATTTATTTTTTCTTCCTGTTATGTTGCCCTCTGTGCTTCCAAAGCTCGGCACGGATTCGGCAGTGAGAAGGTTTCCTGGTGTTTGGAAACCTCTGTCTTTTTAAGACTCCCTTCCCGGGACGGAACTCCGTCCCTCCCTCTTTTGTCTCTTTTTTTGTCTTTTATATTTTTTCCTACCTCCTTTCGAAGAGTTGGATTGCTTTTCTGGGTGCCTGATGTCCTCTGCCGGCATACAGAAGTTGTTTTTGTGGAATTTACTCGACGTTTAAATGCTCTTTTAATGAATTTGTGGAGGAGAAAGTGTTCTCCCCG
>NW_011494934.1:5715017-5718294 GCF_000754665.1 Bison bison bison | reverse complement strand
GATTGGGGGCAAGAGGAGAAGGGGACGGCAGAGGATGAGATGGCTGGATGGCATCACTGACTCAATGGAAATGAGTCTCAGTGAACTCCGGGAGTTGGTAATGGACAGGGAGGCCTGGCGTGCTGCGATTCATGGGGTCAGAAAGAGTCAGACACAGCTGAGCGACTAATCTGATCTGATCTGATCAGCTCCTCCATTAGTCCTGCTGGTCTACCGCACTGGCAGTGGATCTGTTTGTTTGTTTTTTGGGGGACTTGCCAAAACATTTGTTTGTTTTGGGACTTACTTTCATAACGGTGTGAGATGATTCCTTAAAGAAATGGGTTATTTCTGTGGAGAACCCTGACTGACTCACAACCAAATCTGGACAAGTGAAGAGGAAAAAGATGGGAGGCACCCCCAGAAAGCCCCACAGGGATGGGCTGTGGGTGTCTACACTCTGAAGTAACTTTTCCTGGGTTGCAGAACCTTTTGAGAACACCCCGCCACCTCCACCCTATCCCCCACCCCCCACCCCCCACAGACACAAGATAGACTTGGAAAATTTCAAAGTTTCTTCACCAAAACTTGGCCACAGATTGCAGCTGAAGTTGTGTTAGCATGATGTGGATTACTTGTTTTTGCAACCCTGCAATAACTGACACACAGAGACACAATTGGTGGGAGAAAGGAACAGAAGCTAGAAACACAGAACAAGAAGGGCGGCCCCAAATGCCACGGCTGGGAAGCCGGGAGTGGGGTTTGGGGGTAGGCAGAGGACTGGGGAGTCTGGGGAGGCTCAGGGGGCAGCCACTCCCGGGGAGCACAGGGCTCAGGGAAAAGCTTCCGCGGAGACCCTGGGTCATGATGGTGGGTCTCAGGGAAGCCCTGCCGACTGGCGGCCACGTGGTTTCCATTGCTTCCTTCCTCCCATGGTCCATCAGAAGAGACCTCCACCACTCAGACCCTCTGAGCAGAGTGGACAGAGCTCCCGTTCCTAAGGTCTTACCTCCCTCCTGAAGCTGCTGGGTAAAATAAATGAGGTGGTACAGGCAGCTCACTGGAACCACCATCTACACAAGCTTGGAGCTGGGTCACCTCTCCTTTAGCAGTATCCCCTCCACAAGATGAGACAGGCTGAGGATATAGAAAGAGGGTGAGAAAGAGGAGGGGAGGGAAAGGGAGGGAAGCAAAAGGAGCCAGAGCGACGGAAACCTGTCATAGAATCTGCATCACTGCCCCTGAAACGTGCAGAAAAATAACAGGAAAGCTTGAAGGGACTGGGATCTTCAGCAGGAACTAAAGCAAGGGGCATCATTCAGGAACATGCAGCTCCAGGAGAGAACAGTAATCTTGCCGAGGTGAGGGGAGTTGTTTACCTGAGTATATTCAGGGTTACAATACTATCTCAGGACGAAAGGGCACACCCTCAAAGACAAGAGCTTGGACGCTAGAATTCAGCATTTAAAAAAAAATGGACTGTGATGGGACTGTGTACTACCCTCCTACAGTACACAACAAAGGAACCAGGCAAAACCTGTGAAACTACTGATTCAGACTCTGGCACAAGCAGTATAGGACCGTAATTGAGGAGAGAAGAAAACAAGTGAGGTGAGGGACTTCCCTGGCGGTCTGGTGGCTGGGATTCTGTGCTCCTGACACAGGGGGCCTGGGTCCACCCCTGATCAGGGAACTAGATCCCACATACCACAACTAAGATCCTGCCTGCCATGATTAAGGTCCAAGGCTCCCAAATTAATGAATTACCTAATTAAATGTTATGTGCTTAACCATTTTTTAAAAAAGAAAAGAAAAGAAGTGATGTGAGACTTATGACATCTCAAGCCTCTACAGATTTCCAGGCCTAAAGCTCAGGCAACAAGAATCTAAACAGACCAACAATTCTTCTAATTCGAAGAGAGAGGGGTCAAAGTTCAGAGAGTGCAGGCATCTTCACTTCTGGACAGAAAACCAGCAATGGGCATCGGATCAGGGGTGTCTGCCTGTGTGCTAAGTCGCTGCAGTTGTGTCCGACTCTGCTACTCTGTGGACTGTGGAGGTGCTGACCCTTTGTGAGCCCATGGACTGTAGCCTGCCTGTGTAGCCTGCCTAAAATCTCTGTGCTTTTCATTCAATTCTAAAACTGCTCTGAAAAATGAAGTCTATGATAGTAGATGGAATTTTGGTTCAGCTTGATGGGATAAAGTGTGATGCTAAGATTCTAGACCCTATCTTTTTTTTTTTTTTTAAATAACAGTAACAAAGGAGGAGGGCTTCTCTCTTCCCCTCTCACAAATGCAGTTCATCCTGCCTCCAACCTCTCTCTCCTCTTCAGCCTCACTGCTCTCTAGACCCTATCTTAAGGAGAGAGATGGTCATTTCAGTAAAACAACAACAACAACAACAAGAACAACAACAAAAACAAGAATCAGGTATAAACTAGCTATAAAAACCCACTTGAGATATCAAATATAAAGGCAAATGGATTTAAAATGAAAGGATCGAAATAGATCTGCTGTGGTCATTGTTTAGACCCTCAGTCGTGTCCAACACTCTTGAGACCCCCATGGAATCATCCAGTCAAGACTACTGCAGTGTGTGGCCATGCCCTCCTCTGGAGAATCTCCCCGACCCAGGGATCAAAACCATGTCTCTGCATCTCCTGCATCTCAGGCAGATTCTTTACTGTTGAGCTGACAGATATGCTATGGAAACATTAATTTAAAGAAAACATGGTAGGCTGTATTGGTTAATTGACAGGCTTCCTGGTGGCTCAGATGGTAAAGAATCTGCCTGCAATGCGGGAGACCTGGTTTGATCCCTGGTTTGGGAAGATGCGCTGGAGGAGGGCATGGCAACCCACTGCAGTATTCTTGCCTGGAGAATCCCCATGGACAGAGGAGCCTGGCAGGCTATAGTCTATGGGGTCACAAAGGGTCAGACATGCCTGAGTGACTAAGCACAGCACAATCAAGTAACTTTTAGGACAAGGACCAGATATAGAGAGGGGTATTTATCCTAATGATAAGATGTTTAATTCATCAAGAATACATATGAATACTGAATCAGAATGTACTTAGCAAAGGAATTTTAAAATTCTTAAAGAAAACTTACAGGAATAATCGGAGAGACAGACAAATTAGCAGTTACAATTGGAATTTCCCTGACAATCCAGTGGTTAAGATTCCAAGGTTTCAATGCAGGGGGCACAGATTCCATCCCTGGTTGAGCAAGTAAGATCTCTTATACCATACACAAAATTCAACGCAAGATAGATTAAAGGTTTACAAAAACCACA
>NW_011494934.1:5714188-5714917 GCF_000754665.1 Bison bison bison | reverse complement strand
CTCCTGTGGGCAGCAGGGCCTGAGGAGACTCTCCTTCGTCCTCCAGGGCCTGTTCCTGGAGGTGCCCTGACGCCCGCTGTGTTCCCATCACCGGGCCCTAGTGAACCAGAGAAATCACTGAGTGGGCACCTGCAGACCCGCGGCGCCTCTTGGCAGGGACCCAAGGGCCAGCGCTGGGCACCGGGGCCTCTGTTCCCAGGCCTGGCTCATCGGCAGAGACTGGAGGGGACGAGAGGCTGCAAAATGCGGGGGGCTCGTCACTGCCCATCCCACTCAGCAAGCTCAAGGAGCCAGTCATCGCCAACCCCCGAGAGCTGAGCTGCTGGGCGAGTGGAGGGTGTGGGAGGGTCCGAGCGCTGCTGCAGCGCCAGGAACACTGAGGACGGGAGGAGATAGAAGGAGGAGAACAGCTCTTTGTGACACCGTGGCATGGCCTTAGGGCTCAGATGGTCAGATACCCCTGCAGAAAGGAGGAAATCAAGAGGAAATAGGGCGGCATGTCAGCAAGAAAAAGAGAGAAAACCTGTCTGGGGAGACAATGTAGTAAATCATACCTAGACGTGCGCTTGAACCATCGCATCAGCTGGAAAGTAGGGGGCAGGGGCGGGGAAGCAACGAACTCAGCTCAGAAAAACTGAAGAGTCTTGAGGTGCTTCATCGGGTGCATTTGAAATAGGGAGACAAAAAAATGGTTTAGGTTGAAAATGACAAAAATACTTTGGCAATAAA
>NW_011494934.1:5713171-5714088 GCF_000754665.1 Bison bison bison | reverse complement strand
AATTTAGAAAACGGAAAGAGTCACAGATGTGGAAAATAGCCTTATGGTTACCAGGCTGTCGTGGGGGTGAGGGAGGGAAGGTCTAGGAGATTGGGACTAACATATACACACTACACACTACATATACAAACTACACACTACATGTACAAGCTACCCACTACGTATACATACTACATATACACACTGCACACTACATATACAAACTGCATACTGCATATACAAGCTACACAGTACGTATACATACTACACACTACATATACAAGCTACATATACACACTGCACACTACGTATACACACTACTTTATGGAAAATAGGTAACGAATAAGAACCTGCTGCGCTGCACAGGGAACTCTATAGGCCAACTCTCCTCAGTACTCTATGATGGCCTATAGAGGAAGGAATCTAAAAGAGAGTGGATATACGTATATGTATAACCGATTCACTTTGCTGTACTCCTGAGGCTAACACAACATTATAAATCAAGTATACTCCAAAAATAATTTAAAAACTAAAAACGTTAAAAAAAAAAAAAAAAGAACATTGTAAAATGAAGGGGGGCAGGCAGGAGTTTTCTTAGGAGAAAGGCTAACTCCGGGAGGTGGAGTGTTTCTGTGCGACCACTAGAGGGCGGCAGCTCGCCCCACCCTGCGCCTGGACTCCAGGCCCGGCAGCTCCTCGGCTTGTGCAAGTGGTCCTTCTAGGCACCCTGCCAGGGATCCCAGGTTGTTTTTGCTTTTGTTTTCTTAACCACTACACTCTTTTAAAAGAGAAAGTCGTTTCAGAGAAAACAAATAAATCTAAACCCCAGAAAGAAACCCAAGTTGGTCAAAATATGCACACGGAGCTGGCAACTCTCACCCCATCTCCCTTGTGGTCAGAACTGGGGTTCTGCCCATCACCTCCCCTCCCCTCCCCCC
>NW_011494934.1:5710436-5713071 GCF_000754665.1 Bison bison bison | reverse complement strand
TGTGTTTTCCCTTCTTGACACCAACTGTGTGTCCAGGGCTTCAGCTCAGTTCTGATACTAACACCCCAGAAGAGGGCCAGCCTCACAGGTATGATCCCAGTTCCACAAGACTGTCCCCACTTCAGATGCCAACTCTTGGGTCCCCAGCTCCCCACACTTCTGCCAGACTTGGCTGCAAACTCAGGAATCCCAGTACCTCCCCTTCAGGTTGTATGATTTGCTAGACTGACTCACAGAACTCCAGAAAACGCCAGAGGAAGGGCCAGGCCACGGCCCCCTCCCCAGGCTCCTTTGTTTTAGAAACCTTGGTTGATTTCTGTAACTGACCATTTGGGTCACTTGTTTGTTCGTTTCTCTTCCTACACTTTAAATTCTCCCTCGTATGTTTTAAATTCACCAATAGTGCAACCTTGAATGGAGAAGGCACTGGCAACCCACTCTAGTATACTCGCCTGGAAAATCCCAGGGACGGGGGAGCCTGGTGGGCTGCCTTCTATGGGGTCACACAGAGTTGGACATGATTGATGCAACTTAGCAGCAGCAGCAGCAGCAGCATCCTTGAAAACCCAGAACCCCAACCCTATACCTGAACAAAAGCAAAAGCCTAGGCACCCCATGCATTCTCTCCCTACCTGACACCATGGTAGGGAGAGTGTGCTGTTAAGTTTTAGGTCTCCTAAGCAAAAAGCCTCTATTTTTTTCTTTTTTCAGAGCTTCCTGAGTGCATCAGTCCCACAGGGGACAGTCTGACCACAACACTGGTGATTCACAGGCTGAGAATAGCAGAAAATAGTGCAGGACACCCTGGGCTCCCTTTGCCACCCCAGTGATGCCTCCAGCTCCCTTTTGCAGAGGCCACATGCATAATCTGAGCCCAGTAAACGACCAAGCCCTCCTCGGTTCTCAGTGTTGGCTCCAGAGTCACTGAGGAAACAGACTTTATGGAGTACCTGTCAGGAGCCAAACACAGACAAGTTCGTGGTCCCTTCCCCCTCCCAGAGTTCACTGTTGTTGTTCTTGTTATGGTTCATTTGCTTTCCCAGTCATGTCTAACTCTGTGACCCCACTGGATTGTAGCACTCCAGGTTCCTCTGTCCTTCACGATCTCCTGGAGTTTGCTCAAATTCATGTCCATGAGACTGTGATGCCATCCAACCATCTCATCCTCTGCCACCTTCTTCTCATGCCCTCAGTCTTTCCAAGCATCACGGTCTTTTCCAATGTCTTGGCTCTTTGCATCAGGTGGGCAAAGCATCAGAGCTTCAGTATTAGGCTTCCAATGAATATTCTGGTTTGATTTCCCTTAGGATTGACTGGTTGGATCTCCTTGTAGTCTAAGGGACTAATGCCCACCATTCAGTGAAGATGAGGGTAAATGTTATTTAAAGGTAAACTACAATGAAAAACCATGTGAGTTGAGAACTACTGGCATTAAACTATGGGAACTTATCAGAACTACTGGAATACAAAGCCAGAGGTCCTTGCACTGCTGAGAATGTGTCCTGACCCAACCACCCAGATTCCACAGAGTTCTGCAGGCGGGATGAGCAGGAGAGGGTCAGAGAGGAGGAGGGGAGGGAGCCAAGGTCACTTGGGGCTTGATGGGGCCGTCCCATAGTTTGACAGGGATGCGGGTTCCAGCTGGACACTCAGGATCTGTGCTCCTCACTCTATGCAAGCTCTGCTTCAATTGAAAATTGGCAAAGACAAAATGCAGGGTTTGTAATAAAAAGATCTCTTTAGGTATCATTTTAAAATGGGTAAATGGGCCGGACAGGAGGGACAGAGGACCACTCCCATGTGTCCTCTCACCTCTAAGGGACCACAAATGCTGTCCATCTCAAAGATTTAATGGCTGGAAACCCACACTGTGAGGGAAAGGGAGACAAGACAGAGAAGAGCGAACCTGAGAACCTCCCTGTGGTGCCTCATCTCACGTACAGACGCGGCTGGGCCTTGCTGCCTGGATATTTGGCCAAACGTCATTCTGGGTGTTCCTGTGAGGATGTTTGGAAATGAGACGTACATTTAAATCAGTGGACTTTGGTAAAGCAGGTTATTATTACCCCTGTGTGACATGGGTGGGCCTCATCCAATCAGTTGAAGGCCCGAACAAAGACTGACTTTCCCCCAAAGGGAAGGAATTCTGCAAGCAGCCAGCTTCAGATTTGAACTCCAGCATCAGTTCCTCCCTGAGTCCTGCTGGTCTACCGAACTGGCACTGGATCTGTTTGTTTGTTTGTTTGGGGACTTGCCAAAACGTTTGTTTGTTTTGAGACTTACTTTCATAATGGTGTGAGATGATTCCTTAAAGAAATGGGTTGTTTCTGTGGAGAACCCTGACTGGCTCACAACCAAATGTGGACAAGTGAAGAGGAAAAAATGGGAGGCACCCCCAGAAAGCCCCTCAGGGATGGGCTGTGGGTGTCTACACTCTGAAGTAACTTTTCCTGGGTTGCAGAACCTTTGAGAACACACTTGAGGAAACAGACACAAGACAGTCTTGGAAAATTTCAGTTTCTTCACCAAAACTTGGTCACAGACTTCAGCTGAGGTTGTGTTAGCATGATGTGGACAACGTGTTTTTGCAACCCTGCAATAACTGACACAGAGACACAGCTGGTAGGAGAAATGA
>NW_011494934.1:5709694-5710336 GCF_000754665.1 Bison bison bison | reverse complement strand
CTCGTGGGAGCCCCGGGGGGAGCTGCGGGCTCTCTCTCCTGTTTCTACCTCCTTCTGTCCTGCTACCCCCATCCACACGAGGTCAGACTAAACTCACCATATTTGATGCTTCTGAGAAGCCAGTGCTGAGTCCTCAGTAGTGAGAGGGGGCTGAGAACTGACCTGCAAAATTCCTGGTTGTTTCTAAGCCACTCTATCGAGTCAAAGCTTCTGAGCCCGTCTCCTCATTGGTTTCATGAGGAGGAAACAGAATATGCCTCTGTTAAGTGACTCTCCTTTTTTTCTTTTTCATAAAAGCAAGAAATTTGATACTGTCCCATGACAGAAGCACAGAATGTCGCTTTATAAATCTATCTGAAGGGTGGCGGCTCTGGGGGACCAGAGAAGTCCAGAGGAGAGTCAGGCCAAGCCTGGGCTTCGGGATCTGCCGTTGGGACGTTCCGTGCTGAGTCTCCTCAGCAGGAAGGTCCTCCAGGACACGTCGCTGATGATGCGACCCTCTCTCCACAGCTGGGAGGCAGCACATGCAAAGCAGTGTGCAGGATCGGCTGTCTGATTTTCATCTTACCCTTGATATTTCCAGAAATAGGATGAAAATAGGTAGGAAGGAAGGAGGGAGGGAGGGAGGGAGGGAGAGGATGC
>NW_011494934.1:5707975-5709594 GCF_000754665.1 Bison bison bison | reverse complement strand
TTAGCCATCCTCTCAGCCTCCATGTACCAGATGCCATGGCCACCTCACCTTGGTTAGGAAAAACACCAGGAATTTCCCCAGACATTTCCGAACATCCTCCTGGTCAGGAATGGGGTGGTGGCAGGGGGATGCCAGGTCCAACCAGCCCATCGAGCTTTTCTGGAAACACAAGCTCTGAGGGGGGAGAGGAAACATCAGGGCTGCCTGGAGGAAAACCTCAGTGGACTCAGAATGCCGTGGTGCATCCACCCCAAGGGTGAGGCTTCAGAAGGCAGTTTTGGGTGCTCCCAATTATAATCCCAGGCCTCCAACTGATACCATCATCAGTTTGCCCACAAAAATGCAGCTCTGGCTTAAATTTAACCTTTACAAGGCCGTTTGTTTCATCTTGTGAGTTTTTTTCTGGACCCTGGGGGGTGGACAGATCTCCAGGGGCTTGAGAAAATTCCAAGACCCACTCCCTTTCTTAGTGAACGTGCTTCTTGACTTGCTGATGACAACTGGTGTGTTTGCGAGTAGGCACGTAGTCCAGGCAGACCAGACATCAGTCGGAGGCCTGCTCTCCTGCTTCTGAAGCCCGAACAAGACTCTGTTTTCATTTCCCTAAAACAGCAGTGATTCCGTTTTAAATGCTTGTGTGTGGGTGCACTGTGTGTGCTCACTCAGTCGTGTCCAACTCGGTGACCCCATGGACTGTGGCCCGCCAGGCTCCTCTGTCTGTGGGGTTCTCCAGGCAAGAGTACTGGAGTTGGTGGCTATTTCCTCCTCCAGGGGATCTTCCGACCCAGGGATGGAAATGAGCTCTCCTGGGGCTATATTAGCAGGTGGATTCTTTACCACTGTGCCACCTGGGAAGCCCCATATGCATATGTATGTATATATTCTTTTTCAGATTCTTTTCCATTATAGGTTATTATAAGATATTGAACATAGTTTTCTGTGCTATACAGAAAGGCCTTGTTTATCTTATAAACCCATTCTTTTATTATCCTAAATAAATTCCTTTATTTATTTCAAAATGTTTATTGAAATATAGTTGATTGACAGTGTTGTGGTAGTTCCAGGTGAACAGTAAAGTGATTCAATTATATTTACATATGTAATTATATATAATCATTTTTTGGAGAAGGCAATGGCACCCCACTCCAGTACTCTTGCCTGGAAAATCCCATGGACAGAGCAGCCTGGTAGGCTGCAGTCCATGGGGTCGGTAGGAGTCGAACACGACTGAGCAACTTCACTTTCACTTTTCATTTTCATGCATTGGAGAAGGAAATGGCAACCCACTGCAGTGTTCTTGCCTGGAGAATCCCAGGGATGGGGGAGCCTGATGGGCTGCCATCTCTGGGGTCGCACAGAGTCGGACACGACTGAAGCAACTTAGCAGCAGCAGCAGCAGCAACAGCAACAGCATAATCATTTTTTACATTCTCATAGCTTATTATATAATATTAAGTATAGTTCCTTGTACTGTACAGTAGGTCCTTGTTGGTTATCTATTATATATAGTAGTTTCTATATGTTAATTTCAAACTCTTAATTTATTCTTCCCTCCTTCCTCTTTGGTAACCATAAATTTGTTTTCTATTTTATAAACTCATTCTTAATAAGCAAGAAAC
>NW_011494934.1:5707201-5707875 GCF_000754665.1 Bison bison bison | reverse complement strand
AGCCCCGGGTGGACGCAGAGCCAGGCCCCGCCACTGGGCGTGTCCTGTCCCGCAGCCCCCTCGCTCCCTCAGAAGCAGCCTCAGACACCTCTGGGATGTCGGGTGGCAAGATGACGCTGGACCGAGGCTTCGGACTCTGGACTCCGGTCCCGGCTCCACCACCGACTACAGGTCACGTCCCTTCATGGCGCCTCCGGGCCCTCGTCAGCGAGATGCCAGAGCTGGGTGAGCTGACCCCCAGGTCCCTCCGGTTCTGAGGCGTGTGGCTCCAGGCGCTTCCGAGAGACGCTGGGGCCCAACGCAGAGTGGGGCCGCAGGACAGCCGCTCGCCTGGTCCTCTGGCTCCCGCCTGGGGTCCCCCGAGCCGAGACCCCGTCCGTCCGGGCCCTCAGCTTCGCTCACACACTTTCTCTCACTCCTGTGGGCAGCGGGGCCTGAGGAGCCTCTTCTTCGTCCTCCAGGGCCTGTTGCTGGAGGCGCCCTGATGGCCCGCCATGTCCCCATCACTGGGCGCTAGTGAACTAGAGAAATCAGAGTGGGCACCTGCGGACACGCGGCACCTCCTAGCAGGGACCCAAGGGCCAGGGCCTGGTGCCTGGGGCTTCTGTACCCATGCTGGCTCATCTGCAGAGACTGGAGGGGAAGCGAGGCAGCAAAATGCGAGGGACTCGTCA
>NW_011494934.1:5704568-5707101 GCF_000754665.1 Bison bison bison | reverse complement strand
CTAGGCACCCTGCCAGGGATCCCAGGTTGTTTTTGCTTTTGTTTTCTTAACCACTACACTCTTTTAAAAGAGAAAGTCGTTTCAGAGAAAACAAATAAATCTAAACCCCAGAAAGAAACCCAAGTTGGTCAAAATATGCACACGGAGCTGGCAACTCTCACCCCATCTCCCTTGTGGTCAGAACTGGGGTTCTGCCCATCACCTCACCTCACCTACCCCCCACCCCACCCCACACAACCACATCCTTCAGAGCAACGCTTCCCAAATGTTTCCTGGTGAAAACTTTTATTATGTTTGTGTATGCCAGCCTGTGCATTTTTAAAAGATGTACAAATTATTAGTCCTATTTTTTGTTATTAGATTCAACAAACATAACATTTCATTTCAATAAACATAGTCGGAACAAACCACACAGAATAAAAAGGGAAATGAACTGCATGCATTGTCCACTGGAGGTGCGCTTACAGGCACTGAACACAGACAATCGCTGTTCTGTTTGGTCTTTCTGTCCTTCCTTAATAACAGAAATTACATGCGTAACATGATTACCCCATAGGAGAGGCCTGTGACCATGCTGAGAGGACACGTCTCCTGAAGTTAGTTTGCCATTCGCTTGTACCACCAAACCAGGGTGGTGACGCTGCCACCTGCAGGCAGTACTGTGTATAACATCTAAACTATTTCTGTGCTTTGCTTCAGTGACTCTTAATGAGGCAAAACAGTCTCACCTGGATAGCCACAGAAAGGAAAGAAGGAATGTTAAAAACAAACTCTTCAACTAACTCAGAATCAGTTCTTATCTTTTATTCAAAATGAAGGAAATGAGTCTATGTTTTTAGATTTTGTCTTCATCCCTTCCTCAGTTCCAACAAGCAATGGTTGCATGCAGATTATTCTTCCATGAAAGAAACAGACTCTGGGTCTGCACTTCGTACATATGGACTTTCTTTGAAGGAACTTAGGATGTGAGCATTCTACCTCCGTCAGAAGCTGTTCAGTGATCCCTGTTTGCTGCTGGGCAGGTAACTTGTGGCACATGCCGTCAGGGTCTGCAGAACTCTGTCCTGCAAGTGTGTAACTTTCCTCTCTGCCCTTTGGTCTCATGACTTTATCACCTGAAAGTGTTAAGGTCGTTGAGAACATTGCCTGAACCAGGAATAAGCAGTTCTGGCTGGCCAATGGGCAGTTGTAAAATACTGTGACTAAAATTGCTTTTTAACTCAGAGAAAAGTGAAGTGTCGCTGATTAAACGTTTCCAACAGCACTTTTCCTGTGATTCACATGCAGTGACAGCTGTTCATGATCTTTGAGATTCTCAAATTGTAAAAATCATCATCTCAAATTTACCACACTGGTCTTGATGAGGCTGCATCTCTAGTAAAATAATGCAGATTTTCCTGAAGGGAGAGGGGACCCCACCTCCTTTCAGAGAGGAGGAAGGAGTGGGTCCTTCTGCCACTTCGGACAGGCCAGCGTCACCTCTCAGGGAGCTGAAGGGGAGAGTGCAACTCTTGGCCATTGAGGAAAGAGGAATTGTTCATTTAATGTAAGAAAAATGCCATTATTAACTCTGGAAAGTGATGTCAGGCTGACTTGTTTCTCTGATCTGAGGACCATATACATAAGCACACATACATGATTCCAGAGCACAAGGCAGATTTCTTCACTAAACAACCTGTCTTGAGAGTTTCTAGGCTTCTGCTCTTTTTACCTTCTTTAAAAAGAAAATTTCAAACTATGTCATCATTTTGCTTTTCCACCTGCCTGCATAAAATCCGTAAGATGTGTTTTCTGGATTTGGCTTCTGTTTTTTTTTTTTTTTGGGTAAACAAAGTTTTCTAAATCACTTAGTTTATTTGAGCTTGATGTGGCCTTTTAAGCCATCAGCAAACCTAAGGTCTGTTGGCAAGTCCTTCACCTGAAGACGGAGAAGTAGCAGAGCTGTTTCTGAAACCGCGTTCCTGCTCCTGAGACACTTTCGTTCAGTGACCAACTCTCAGGCACACCACAGAAGCTCAGAAAACACTGGCTGAATTGTACCAGAAAGAGTCAAGGGATAACAGTCTGGACAATTTTATTTCTACCTCTTGTAAAATGTGTGGTGCATGTCTGTGTGGTGTGTGTGTGCATGTGCACGTGCAGGCATGTGTGTGCACCTGTGTGTAACTCCCCGGGGGAGCGCATGCCTCACTGGGAACTAGTAACCAGAGGACTCTTGCCCCCAGGCGCGCACAGAGCTGCTGCCTCATCCTGTGCAGGCCTCAGGCTCCCTCCTCAGACACTTCCCCCCACCCGCCCTCTGAACTACCCCCTTCATCCTTTCTGCTGCCTCCTTTTCCTCATGAGCTGATTGGTTCATACAAACACTCACACACATGTGTGTACTGTTTGTATTTCTTGTCCATCTCCCCCTCATCCACTGAAGTAAAAGTTCTAGCATCAAGGACCCAGCAGTCCTTGAATTGTCTGAGTCGAATCAGAGAGACAGAGTCAGCACCTGTCCAAACAGCGGGCCCTGCAGGGGTGTCCCCAG
>NW_011494934.1:5703459-5704468 GCF_000754665.1 Bison bison bison | reverse complement strand
AAGGTTGTATTTGGGACTCAGTCTTACACCTCATATATCTTGTATCCCTTTTATCCTTTATTTTTAGTTTGTTTTATTATCATGGAATGCTTATCTGCCATTAAGTGTGGTTTGGTGGTACTGTTTATATTAAATTTTGATCATATTCTTTGTTGGGATTTCAGTTTTTAATTTCTACTTACTTTTAAGTTGCATTCTTGTATCTGTTGATGTTTTACTGCCATAACATTTCTGGGTGTCATGTTGGACTCCTGCATGGGAGGAATGCTCGTGTCATTTCAGCACCGGGAGGATGATGGCTTTCCCATGTGACTCTTGAGCTAAATGGGCTCATGCTCTGGTCCAAGGCCAGCCTTTCCACCTGGGTCCTGGGTCTCTTCTCATGCTTACTCAGGGGTGAGACCCAAACCGTCTCTACCTCTTGCCCCCGTCTACTGCAGCTACAAAAACTAAAAGCAGGGACTTCCCTGGTGGTCCAGTGGTTAAAACTCCAGCTGCCAAAGCAAGGGGCATGGGTTCATCCCTGGTCAGGGAACTAAGATCTCATATGCTACAGTCATATCCAACTCTTTGCGACCCCAAGGACTGCAGCATGCCAGGCCTCCCTGTCCATCAATAACTCTCGGAGGTTATTCAAACTCATGTCCATCAAGTCAGTGATGCCATCCAACCATCTCATCCTCTGTCATCCCCTTCTCCTCCCACCTTCAATCTTTCCCAGCATCAGGGCCTTTTCAAATGAGTTACTTCTTCCCATCAGGTGGCCGAAGTATTGGAGTTTCAGCTTCAGCATCAGTCCATCCAATGAATATATAGGAATGATTTCCTTTAGGATGGACTGGTTGGATCTCCTTGCAGTCTAAGGGACTCTCAAGAGACTTCTCCAACATCACAGTTCAATAGCATCAATCCTTCCATGCTCAGCTTTCTTTATAGTCCAACTCTCACATCCATACATGACTACAGGAAAAACCATAGCTTTGACTAGATGGACCTTTGTTGGCAAAGT
>NW_011494934.1:5702695-5703359 GCF_000754665.1 Bison bison bison | reverse complement strand
TATTTTTTCCTACCTCCTTTCGAAGAGTTGGATTGCTTTTCTGGGTGCCTGATGTCCTCTGCCGGCATACAGAAGTTGTTTTGTGGAATTTACTCGACGTTTAAATGCTCTTTTAATGAATTTGTGGAGGAGAAAGTGTTCTCCCCGTCCTACTCCTCCGCCATCTTGGCTCCTCCCCTCCAGGTTGTATGATTTGCTAGACTGACTCACAGAACTCCAGAAAACGCCAGAGGAAGGGCCAGGCCACGGCCCCCTCCCCAGGCTCCTTTGTTTTAGAAACCTTGGTTGATTTTTGTAACTGGCCATTTGGGTCACTTGTTTGTTGGTTTCTCTTCCTACACTTTAAATTCTCCCTCGTATGTTTTAAATTCACCAATAGTGCAACCTTGAATGGAGAAGGCACTGGCAACCCACTCTAGTATACTCGCCTGGAAAATCCCAGGGACGGGGGAGCCTGGTGGGCTGCCTTCTATGGGGTCACACAGAGTTGGACATGATTGATACAACTTAGCAGCAGCAGCAGCAGCAGCATCCTTGAAAACCCAGAACCCCAACCCTATACCTGAACAAAAGCAAAAGCCTAGGCACACCATGCATTCTCTCCCTACCTGACACCATGGTAGGGAGAGTGTGCTATTAAGTTTTAGGTCTCCTAAGCAAAAAG
>NW_011494934.1:5702259-5702595 GCF_000754665.1 Bison bison bison | reverse complement strand
AGTTTCCCGTGATGAGAAAGTTCCTGGGTAACAAGCAGGTGGTGCACGAGGAATCTGGACATATATGTTTAAATAACAAGAATTTGGTCGTTTTTCCATCTCTGTCTATGGATGAGCAACACATAATACGAGGGCTGTCAGGACCAGCAAGGTGTTCCTTATGCTCAGGCATAACGTCTGGCACAGGCAGATATTGTGATATTTGTTAAATAAGGAGGAAAAAAAAAAAGTTTGGCTCAGAGCCAGGGCACTGACTGCGGGCATGTAATGATTTACACAGGACCCAGCACCCAGGGTTAATACCCACCCTGGCCTTCCATGGGCTCGATAAATGGG
>NW_011494934.1:5700260-5702159 GCF_000754665.1 Bison bison bison | reverse complement strand
GGGGGATGCCAGGTCCAACCAGCCCATCGAGCTTTCTGGAAACACAAGCTCTGAGGGGGGAGAGGAAACATCAGGGCTGCCTGGAGGAAAACCTCAGTGGACTCAGAATGCCGTGGTGCATCCACCCCAAGGGCGAGGCTTCAGAAGGCAGTTTTGGGTGCTCCCAATTATAATCCCAGGCCTCCAACTGATACCATCATCAGTTTGCCCACAAAAATGCAGCTCTGGCTTAAATTTAACCTTTACAAGGCTGTTTGTTTCATCTTGTGAGTTTTTTTCTGGACCCTGGGGGGTGGACAGATCTCCAGGGGCTTGAGAAAATTCCAAGACCCACTCCCTTTCTTAGGGAACGTGCTTCTTGACTTGCTGATGACAACTGGTGTGTTTGCGAGCAGGCATGTAGTCCAGGCAGACCAGACATCAGTCGGAGGCCTGCTCTCCTACTTCTGAAGCCCAAACAAGACTCTGTTTTCATTTCCCTAAAACAGCAGTGATTCCGTTTTAAATGCTTGTGTGTGGGTGCACTGTGTGTGCTTACTCAGTCGTGTCCATCTCGGTGACCCCATGGACTGTGGCCCACCAGGCTCCTCTGTCTGTGGGGTTCTCCAGGCAAGAGTACTGGAGTTGGTGGCTATTTCCTCCTCCAGGGGATCTTCCCAACCCAGGGATGGAAATGAGCTCTCCTGGGGCTGTATTAGCAAGTGGATTCTTTACCACTGTGCCACCTGGGAAGCCCCATATGCATATGTATGTATATATTCTTTTTCAGATTCTTTTCCATTATAGGTTATTATAAGATATTGAACATAGTTTTCTGTGGTATACAGAAAGGCCTTGTTTATCTTATAAACCCATTCTTTTATTATCCTAAATAAATTCCTTTATTTATTTCAAAATATTTATTGAAATATAGTTAATTGACAGTGTTGTGGTAGTTCCAGGTGAACAGTAAAGTGATTCAATTATATTTACATATGTAATTATATATAATCATTTTTTGGAGAAGGCAATGGCACCCCACTCCAGTACTCTTGCCTGGAAAATCCCATGGATGGAGCAGCCTGGTAGGCTGCAGTCCATGGGGTCGGTAGGAGTCAGACACGACTGAGCGACTTCACTTTCACTTTTCACTTTCATGCATTGGAGAAGGAAATGGCAACCCACTGCAGTGTTCTTGCATGGAGAATCCCAGGGATGGGGGAGCCTGATGGGCTGCCATCTCTGGGGTCGCACAGAGTCGGACACGACTGAAGCAACTTAGCAGCAGCAGCAGCAGCAACAGCAACAGCATAATCATTTTTTACATTCTCATAGCTTATTATATAATATTAAGTATAGTTCCTTGTACTGTACAGTAGGTCCTTGTTGGTTATCTATTATATATAGTAGTTTCTATATGTTAATTTCAAACTCTTAATTTATTCTTCCCTCCTTCCTCTTTGGTAACCATAAATTTGTTTTCTATTTTATAAACTCATTCTTAATAAGCAAGAAACCAAGGCCCAGGAAGGGACTTGCTGAGGACTCCTGTTGGGCCCCTGTTGTAGAGGCCTCTTGGTTTTCTAGAATGGCAGTGAGCACACAGCAGCATCTGTCTGGAGAAAATACAAGCAGTTTCCCGTGATGAGAAAGTTCCTGGGTAACAAGCAGGTGGTGCACGAGGAATCTGGACATATATGTTCAAATAACAAGAATTTGGTCGTTTTTCCATCTCTGTCTACGGATGAGCAACACATAATATGAGGGCTGTCAGGACCAGCAAGGTGTTCCTTATGCTCAGGCATAACGTCTGGCACAGGCAGATATTGTGATATTTGTTAAATAAGGAGGAAAAAAAAAAAGTTTGGCTCAGAGCCAGGGCACTGACTGCGGGCATGTAATGATTTACACAGGACCCAG
>NW_011494934.1:5699759-5700160 GCF_000754665.1 Bison bison bison | reverse complement strand
CTGAAAGAGATGGGAATACCTGACCACATGACCTGCCTCTTGAGAAACCTATATGCAGATCAGGAAGCAACAGTTAGAACTGGACATGGAACAACAAACTGGTTCCGAATAAGAAAAAGAGTACATCAAGCCTGTATATTGTTATCCTGCTCATTTAACTTATATTCAGAATACATCATGAGAAATGCTGGGCTGGAAGAAGCACAAGCTGGAATCCAGATTGCCAGGAGAAATATCAATAACCTCAGATATGCAGATGACATGACCCTTATGGCAGAAAGTGAAGAGGAACTCAAAAGCCTCTTGATGAAGGTGAAAGAGGAGAGTGAAGAAGTTGGCTTAAAGCTCAACATTCAGAAAACTAAGATCATGGCATCTGGTTCTATCACTTCGTGGGAAAT
>NW_011494934.1:5699146-5699659 GCF_000754665.1 Bison bison bison | reverse complement strand
TGCCTGATGAGTAACCCGAGCGTGGTCCGCTCTCCTGCCAATTATCTTTGATAAGATCAAGCCCACAGCATACCAGTTTTTCCCACTGATTTCACGATAAATACTCATTCCTGGAACCCAGGCCCACAGCAGGTGTTTTGGTCATAGCAACAACAGGAGCAGGATGATAAGCAGTAGGGCAGAAAGGTCTGACCATCTCTCACCTAGGTTCTCAGCCTCGGCACCGTAGGACCTTTGGGAGGACAGTCCTTGGTCCAGAGGGCTGTTTCCTGCCCCGAATGATACCCAGATGCTTAGCCATCCTCTCAGCCTCCATGTACCAGATGCCATGGCCACCTCACCTTGGTTAGGAAAAACACCAGGAATTTCCCCAGACATTTCCGAACATCCCCCTGGTCAGGAATGGGGGGGTGGCAGGGGGATGCCAGGTCCAACCAGCCCATCGAGCTTTTCTGGAAACACAAGCTCTGAGGGGGGAGAGGAAACATCAGGGCTGCCTGGAGGAAAACCTCA
>NW_011494934.1:5698494-5699046 GCF_000754665.1 Bison bison bison | reverse complement strand
AGACCCTGATGCTGGCAAGGATTGGGGGCAGGAGGAGAAGGGGACGACAGAGTCTGAGATGACTGAATGGCATCACGGACTCGTTGGACGTGAGTTTGAGTGAACTCCGGGAGTTGGTGATGGATAGGGAGGCCTGGCATGCTGCAGTTCATGGGGTCTCAAAGAGTCGGACATCACTGAGCAACTGAACTGAACTGAGGTCGTAGTTGTGGCCTGTGGGATCTAGTTCCCTGACCTGCTGTGCTTGGGAATACAGAGTCTTACCCACTGGACCATCAAGGAAGTCCCGTAAAACAGCATTTTTAAAAATTACTTTTTAAAAAAACTTTGAATTGGAGTATAGCTGATTAATAACGTGATAGTTTCAGGTGGACAGCAAAGAGACTCAGCCATGCATATACATGTATCCATTCTGCCCCAAACTCCTTCCTATCCAAGCTGTCACATAACATTAAGCAGAGTTCCCTGAAAAACAGCATTTTCAACGAAGAGACACAGTAGACAATGATTCAGTCTCACTTCTTTCTCCAGTGTAGTATTATAGCGTGTTTA
>NW_011494934.1:5697814-5698394 GCF_000754665.1 Bison bison bison | reverse complement strand
ATGCATAATCTGAGCCCAGTAAACGACCAAGCCCTCCTCGGTTCTCAGTGTTGGCTCCAGAGTCACTGAGGAAACAGACTTTATGGAGTACCTGTCAGGAGCCAAACACAGACAAGTTCGTGGTCCCTTCCCCCTCCCAGAGTTCACTGTTGTTGTTCTTGTTATTGTTCAGTTGCTTTCCCAGTCATGTCTAACTCTGTGACCCCACGGATTGCAGCACTCCAGGTTCGTCTGTCCTTCACGATCTCCTGGAGTTTGCTCAAATTCATGTCCATGAGACTGTGATGCCATCCAACCATCTCATCCTCTGCCACCTTCTTCTCATACCCTCAGTCTTTCCAAGCATCACGGTCTTTTCCAATGTCTTGGCTCTTTGCATCAGGTGGCCAAAGCATCAGAGCTTCAGTATTAGGCTTCCAATGAATATTCTGGGTTGATTTCCCTTAGGATTGACTGGTTGGATCTCCTTGTAGTCTAAGGGACTAATGACCACCATTCAGTGAAGATGAGGGTAAATGTTATTTAAAGGTAAACTACAATGAAAAACCATGTGAGTTGAGAACTACTGGCATTAAACTAT
>NW_011494934.1:5696988-5697714 GCF_000754665.1 Bison bison bison | reverse complement strand
TCTCCCTGTGCATCCTTTTTTACTGCTATAACAATCTTCTGAATTAAATTCTCCAGCTGTTCTTCAGAAAGCCCTGAATGTTTTAATTTCCCTTTTCCTGAGGGGGATTGCATGTTAACCATCATCTCTCAAGGCATATCCTCTCTATGGTACTGAGCCGCTTGTTCATTTAACTCTTCCTGTTCATCAGAGCTTTTGCAAGCAAACCCTCAAGGACTGAGGCAGCTCCCAGAGCTGTGTCCTTCGGACAAAGGACCCCGTTCTCACGGGCAGCTCCCCGCATTCATGATCTTTGAGATTCTCAGATTGTAAAAATAATCATCTCAAATTTACCACACTGGTCTTGATGAGGCTGCATCTCTAGTGAAATAATGCAGATTTTCCTGAAGGGAGAGGGGACCCCACCTCCTTTCAGAGAGGAGGAAGGAGTGGGTCCTTCTGCCACTTCGGACAGGCCAGCGTCACCTCTCAGGGAGCTGAAGGGGAGAGTGCAACTCTTGGCCATTGAGGAAAGAGGAATCGTTCATTTAAGGTAAGAAAAATGCCATTATTAACTCTGGAAAGTGATGTCAGGCTGACTTGTTTCTCTGATCTGAGGACCATATGCATAAGCACACATACATGATTCCAGAGCACAAGGCAGGTTTCTTCACTAAGTAACCTGTCTTGAGAGTTTCTAGGCTTCTGCTCTTTTTACCTTCTTTAAAAAGAAAATTTCAAACTATG
>NW_011494934.1:5694513-5696888 GCF_000754665.1 Bison bison bison | reverse complement strand
GCAATGAATCTCTTCCTCTGCTTATAAGACTACCCGTCCTACAGGGATGGGGCCTTGTGACTTCTTTCAGCCTTCACTACCTCCTTAAAGGCCCCACCTCCAAACACAGGGCTTCAACATGGGCAACTGGGGGACACCATTCAGTCCATGGCAGCACTCATTTCATTCATTTCCTCCAGCGACTGGTCATCTATACCGACACCAGACTCTCCTGGGAGGAGAGATGATGGGGGTCTCCATGTGGCCCCTCCCTCAGACCTCACTGATGTCAGGGGAAGCAGCCAGCATGCCAAGAACATGACAGGAAGGAGGCTGTAAAAGGGGCAGCCCAGAAGTACCAGCCACTTTTAGGACGAGGGGAGGTCAGGGAGGACTTCTCAGAGGAGGTGGCTGGCAAACAAGAGAGAGGCTCACCCACAGGAGCCGCCAGCCCCCAGGAGCAGGGTTCCTTCTTCCCTCCTGCAGCGCTCAGCACATGGTGGTTATGTCATAAATATCGTTGAAATGCAGTCGAGTCCATCTCTGCTGCAGAGCGCTCCATGCTCAGTAGTCACGCAGGGCACGTGGGCTGGCCCGGGGCCCGTGAGCTGTCAGTGAAAGTGGCTGTTCTTACTCTCAGGAGCGCCGCACACAGGTGCCCCGCCAGTCCCTCCCCTGATCTGTGTAAACACCACACATGCCAGC
This sequence comes from Bison bison bison, assembly GCF_000754665.1. NCBI lineage: Eukaryota > Metazoa > Chordata > Mammalia > Artiodactyla > Bovidae > Bison > Bison bison. The sequence goes on along the minus strand of NW_011494934.1, from coordinate 5,696,204 downwards.
TGTGCCGACCTGACGGGCTCTGTCTGAATCTCCCTGGTTCACAGATGGGGCAAGTCCCGCCAAGAGGTTGTCCCGGCCACGGTGCCAGGCCCAGCAGCTCCACAGGCCCCTCAGCTCCGTAGAGAAAGTGGGAGCCTGGAGCCCTGCTGCTGACGAGGAAGGGAACCGCAGGCTGGTGGTACACGTCTCTGTCCACTTCCTTCTTGTCCAGTCACCTCTCCCCTCTCTTTACTCTCCCAGCACTCCACCTTCAGTCACGTTCTGGGCTCACATTCTGCATCTCGGGAAACCCAAACTGAGATACTCCTTCCGTGGAAATGTTTATGCAACTCACCACCATTTCCCCTAATCACCTCCTCCTGGTTATGCTACCTTGGTCCGGGGCATCACCTTTTACCTAGACAGAGCCAGGAATCGAGCTCAATCTGTCTCCAGTGTCTGCGAGACTTTTCCTTCTTAACATCCCTTGAATCCATGTCTCCTTTCTTCCCCACTTCACGACCTTAGTTAAGACCCTCATTGCTCCACCAGCTCCTCCCCTTTCCTCCCAAGTCCAGTCTTGCCTTTCTTCACCCACACTTCCCTGAGACGGTTTCTAAAATGGCAACTGGCTTGTGTATTTCTCCTGATTCAAATCTTCCCAGACCTCCCTATTGCCTAAGGAAGAAACCAAAGCCAAACTCACACACTCTTCCTCAGATCCCGGCCTTGTTCCGTGGTCCTCACTTGCTGCCAATCAGAGCACCTATCCAGTGCCATGGCAACGGCCCATCTGCTGGTCCATCTCCTCAACTAGACTTTTGCAGGAAACCAACATAAATCTTGGTCCTCACTGCACCCCAAGACCCTAAACACCACCCAGCACATAACAGGAACCACATATACACACTTGAGTCAGTGAGTGAAAGGAGAAATATTTGAATACGATGAACTCTGTCCCTTCCCCTAAATTTTGCTGTGCACTTAAAACTGGTCCAAAAAATTTGTCTTGACCAAAAAAAAAAGTTTAAGTGACAGAAGAAGCTCATAGATTATAAAAGATTTGAGAGATATTTTGATTAAAAAAAGCAACACCAGCCAGAAACTAGAAAGACTAGTATTAGTCAACCTTGGGCAGGAAGAAAATTCTATCCCTAAAGGTTGGAGGAAAGGCAACAGCCCGGCTTTTGTGAGGGACTAGGGTGAAGTCCCGGAGAAGGTGGTGGCACCCCACTCCAGTACTTCTGCCTGGAGAATCCCATGGATGGAAGAGCCTGGTGGCCTGTAGTCCATGGGGTCGCTGGGAGTCGGACACGACTGAGAGACTTCACTTTCACTTTGCATTGGAGAAGGAAATGGCAACCCACTCCAGTGTTCTTGCCTGGAGAATCCCAGGGACAGGGGAGTCTGGTGGGCTACCATCTCAGGGGTCGCACAGAGTCAGACACGACTGAAGCGACTTAGCCGCAGCAGCAGCAGCAGAAGGGTGAAGTCTGGGGCACCGCATGGAGAGTGCAGCTCAGCTAAAGGCCTGATGCGGGCTGCCAGCCAGGTGGCCGCCTGACTCAGTGCCCCCGGGGCCACCTCTCCAGCTCCCTGAGCCTCTGGCAGGAAGGGTTCCAGCGTGCACTCCCGTCCCAGGAACTCCATCTGAGTGGCTCCGTGGGGACCCAGAGCAGAGCAGGCGCCGCCTCCAGGCCTACAAGCCCAGC
>NW_011494934.1:5693781-5694413 GCF_000754665.1 Bison bison bison | reverse complement strand
ACTTCACTTTGACTTTTCACTTTCATGCATTGGAGGAGGAAATGACAACCCACTCCAGTGTTCTTGCCTGGAGAGTCCCAGGGACAGGGGAGCCTGGTGGGCTGCCGTCTATGGGGTCACACAGAGTGGGACACAACTGAAGCGACTTAGCAGCAGCAGCAGCAGCAGGGTGAAGACCGGGGCACTGAGTGCAGAGTGCAGTTCAGCTAAAGGCCTGACGCGGGCTGCCAGCCAGGCGGCCATCTCACTCAGTGCCCCCGGGGCCACCTCTCTGGCTCCCTGAGCCTCTGGCAGGAAGGGTTCCAGCGTGCACTCCTGTCCCAGGAACTCCATCTGAGCGGCTCCGCGGGGACCCAGAGCAGAGCAGGCCGGAGGAGCCGCCTCCAGGCCTGCAAGCCAAGTGCGGGATCCAGCTGCAGCCGGAGGGAGATGCGTGTCCACGTGACTCCCCGACAACTCAGGCCTTGACGTGAAGGGTTATTTATTCGAATCTCTCCCTGGCCTTGGACGCCGCCCTTCACGTCGGTGTGTGCGGTTGTGCAATCCTCCAGCCCTATAAAGGCGGTGACCCTGCCGCCTCTGGAGCCTCTGGAGCCCAGCCTCCCCTGAGCCTCCCTCCCCGGGCCTCTGGC
>NW_011494934.1:5693328-5693681 GCF_000754665.1 Bison bison bison | reverse complement strand
ATGCCAAAGCCTTTGACTGTGTGGATCACAATAAACTGTGGAACATTCTGAAAGAGATGGGAATACCAGGCCAGGTGACCGGCCTCTTGAGAAACCTGTATGCAGGTCAGGAAGCAACAGTCAGAACCGGACATGGAAAAACGGAATGGTTCCAAATAGGAAAAAGAGCATGGTACGTCAAGGCTGTCTAATGTCACCCTGCTTTTTTAACTTATATGCAGAGTACATCATGAGACATGCTGGGCTGGAAGAAGCATAAGCTGGAATCAAGATTGCCGGGAGAGATACCAATAACCTCAGATATGCAGATGACACCATCCTTATGGCAGAAAGTGAAGAGGAACTAAAAAGCC
>NW_011494934.1:5692739-5693228 GCF_000754665.1 Bison bison bison | reverse complement strand
GTGCAGGCATCTTCACTTCTGGACAGAAAACCAGCAATGGGCGTCAGGATCAGGGGTGTGTGCCTGTGTGCTAAGTCACTGCATTGTGCCCGACTCTGCTACCGTGTGGACTGTGGAGGCGCTGACCCTTTTTGGACTGTAGCTTGCTCTGAAAAATGAAGTCTATGATACTAGATGGAATTTTGGTTCAGCTTGATGGGATTAAGTGTGATGATAAGATTCTAGACACTATCTTAAGGAGACAGATTGTCATTTCAGTTAAAAACAAAAACAAAAACAAAAAAAACAAAAAAACCAAGAATCAGATATAAACTAACTATAAAAAACCCACTTGAGACATCAAATTTAAAGGCAAGTGGATTTAAAATGAAAGGATGGAAACAGATCTGCTGTTGTCATTGTTTAGACCCTCAGCCATGTCCCACACTCTTGAGACCCCCATGGAATCATCCAGTCAAGATTACTACAGTGTGTTGCCATGCCCTCCTC
>NW_011494934.1:5692029-5692639 GCF_000754665.1 Bison bison bison | reverse complement strand
TGACTGGTTGGATCTCCTTGTAGTCTAAGGGACTAATGCCCAACATTCAGTGAAGATGAGGGTAAATGTTATTTAAAGGTAAACTACAATGAAAAACCATGTGAGTTGAGAACTACTGGCATTAAACTATGGGAACTTATCAGAACTACTGGAATACAAAGCCGGAGGTCCTTGCACTGCTGAGAATGTGTCCTGACCCCACCACCCAAATTCCACAGAGTTCTGCAGGCGGGATGAGCAGGAGAGGGTCAGAGAGGAGGAGTGGAGGGGTCAAGGTCACTTGGGGTTGGATGGGGCTGTCCCATAGTTTGACAGGGATGCGGGTTCCAGCTGGACACTCAGGACCTATGCTCCTCAATCTATGCAAAATCTGCTTCAATTGAAAATTGGCAAAGACAAAATGCAGGGTTTGTATTAAAAGAGCCCTTTAGGTATAATTTTAAAATGGGTAAATGGGCCGGACAGGAGGGACAGAGGATCACTCCCATGTGTCCTCTCACCTCTAAGGGACCACAAATGCTGTCCATCTCAAAGCTCCTATTGGCTGGAAACCCACAGTGTGAGGGAAAGGGGAGACAAGACAGAGAAGAGCGAACCTGAGAACCTCCCT
>NW_011494934.1:5691478-5691929 GCF_000754665.1 Bison bison bison | reverse complement strand
TATCACCCTGCTTATTTAACTTATATGCGGAATACATCATGAGAAACGCAGGACTGGAAAAACACAACCTGGAATCAAGGTTGCCGGGAGAAATATCAATAACATCAGATATGCAGATGACACCACCCTTATGGCAGAAAATGAAGAGGAACTAAAAAGCCACTTGAGGAAGGTGAAAGTGGAGAGTGAAAAAGTTGGCTTAAAGCTTAACATTCAGAAAACGAAGATCATGGCATCCGGTCCACCACTTCATGGGAAATAGATGGGGAAACAGTGGAACAGTGTCAGACTTTATTTTCTGGGCTCCAAATCACTGCAGATGGTGACTGCAGCCATGGAAATTAAAGACACTTACCTTTGGAAGGAAAGTTATGGACCAACTAGATAGCATATTCAAAAGCAGACACACTACTTTGCCAACAAGGTTCATCTAGTCAAGGCTATGGTTTTT
>NW_011494934.1:5688508-5691378 GCF_000754665.1 Bison bison bison | reverse complement strand
TCTGGAGGGGAGGAAGACCCCAGGTGTTTTCTGCGTCAAAACACACCAGAGCCCCCAACCTATGTCCTAGGGTTGAGGTGCCCCGCGCTCAGCTGCCAGCTGGGGTGTTTCCCCTCCTTGTGGTTGCGTGTTCGTTGCTGTGTGCTGGTTGTTGCAGCTGCTGCAGCCGCCCCTGCAATACCCGCCCTGCCAGCAGGCTGCCCCAATGCCAGAGGCCTGGGGCTAGTGCAGGGAGGGAGGCGGCACTGCTCAGCCACCCCGAACCCCTACAGGGTTGGTTCACTCCTTTTATGGAAGAGCCCTCAGACCGGGTTGTTTCACAGGTGGGGAATCGAGGCCGGTGAGGATCAGGGAAACCAGCGCTTTGTGGTCACTGCAGGAGATCCTAAGACTTGGTGTTCTTGGGCAGTTTTTATCCCGGTCAGAGAAAAAGGCCTGTGTCGCCCACTATTAGCTTACACGGATGGTCTTTGTGTGAACATGGAATAATGTCACAGTGGCAAGGCTACCCAGGTCCCTGCAGAAGCTGGACAGGAGCCCAACAGAGGTGCTGAGAAAGGCTGAGGCTGTGTCCTTGTTGTTCAAGGAGTATCCGGCGAAGAGCTGCTGCAGGCAGGCATTGCCCCAGGATGAGGGGATGCATTAGGGAACAGCCCCAGAATCCATGGTTGCACATTTGAGAAGCAGAGCACAAGCAAACCGATTACAGAATTCCTTAGCCAATGACAGTTGTGCTGTGAAATGCTGTTAAGAGCACAATGCTAGGGGAACACGTGACGGTGAGAGCTGACAGGGTCTCGAGGAGCTGGGAAGGCTTTGTTGAGGATGCTGAGAAGTGAGGGAATGATGAAAGTCATTTTTGAGTTCATGGAATTTTCAAAATAATATTTAACTCTCTCCCAATTAAAAGTCAAGATATATCACAAAAGAATCAGATTTTTATCTTCTTTCCTTAAAAAAGTTTTAAAATTTTATTTAACTTTTAATTTTATATTGGAGTATACTTGATGAAAAATGTGTTATGTTCAAGTGTACAGCAACATAATTCATTGTACATATACATGTGTCTACTCTTTTTTCAAAATCTTTTCCAGTTTAGGTTGTTATATAATATTGAGCAGAGTTCCCTGTGCTATTCGGTAGGTCCTTTTGGCTGTGTTCTCAGTGGCTTCAGTCAATGTCTGTCTCTGTGACGCCATGGAGTGTAGCTCACCAGGCTCCTCTGTCCATGGGATTCTCCAGGCAAGAACACTAGAGTGGGTTGCCATGCCCTCCTCAGGAGATCTTCTTGACCCAGGGGTTGAACCCAAGTTTCCTGTGTCTCCTGTATTGCAGGCAGATCCTTTACGTGCTGAGCCACCAGGGAAGCCCTTTGGGTTATCCAAATCAAATATAGCAGTGTGTACATGTTGCTGCTGCTACTGCTGCTGCTGCTGCTAAGTCGCTTCAGTCATGTCCAACTCCGTGCGACCCCATAGATGGCAGCCCACCAGGCTCCCCCGTCCTTGGGATTCTCCAGGCAAGAACACGGGAGTGGGTTGTCATTTCCTTCTCCAATGCATGAACGTGAAAAGTGAAAGTGAAGTCGCTCAGTCGTGTCCGACTCTTCATGACCCCATGGACTGCAGCCCACGAGGCTCCTCCATCCATGGAATTCTCCAGGCAAGAGTACTGGAGTGGGGTGCTGTCTTCTCCTAAAGACACAACAGATGTGGCAGATTCCTGCATGGCAGCAGTGAGCTGCGGCTCAAGAGTGGCTTTGCCTTCACACAGGATGCACTCCTCAGGACACCAAACACCCCACCAGTCCCTACGGCCTCACCTCAGCCCATTTCACGGAGCTGTGTTATCTGCCTGGCCGAGGTGGGAATCTGGATTTTCAGCCCCAACTTAATTAAACCATTGAAAGTGAAACTGTTTGGAGTCATTTTTGGCCAGGGGTGTTTCTGAAGAGCTCTGGTACCAAAGTTCTTTATCTCTTAGCCCAGAAAAGAATTCAATGACAGGCAAAGTGATGCTGCTGCTGCTGCTAAGTCGCTTCAGTCGTGTCTGACTCTGTGCGACCCCATAGATGGCAGCCCACCAGGCTCCACCATCCCTGGGATTCTCCAGGCAAGAACACTGGAGTGGGTTGCCATTTCCAAAGTGATAGAAGTGATTTATTAGAATATGACATTTGTGAGGTTTAAAAGTGGGCAGACAATGAGGTGATGCACCCCAAAAACTTACTGCCTTCATTTATAAGCAATGGAAAAGTGGGGAGGGGGAGAAGAACTTCTTTGACTTTCTTAGGTGGACATCATGCTTCCAACATTGCTCCTCCTCCAGGTTGAGCAGGGGCATTTTCTCGTCCCTTCTTGGTCAAGCTAGGTCCACAAATTAATTTTACTATGTGTGCAGAGACCATGTCTGGGGGTCATTGACTCACTGAGCTCACTGGGCAGACGTGGGTCTCATGCCACTGTTGTTTTACTGTTTTGAGCCATGCCTTGTGCCTCTGCTGCATGGTTTTGTTGCTAAGCAAGCACCGAAGAATTGATGCTTATGACCTGTGGTATTGGAGAAGACTCTTGAGAGTCCCTTGGACTGCAAGGAGATCCAACCAGTACATTCTGAAGGAATCAGCCCTGGGATGTCTTTGGAAGGAATGATGCTAAAGCTGAAACTCCAGTACTTTGGCCACCTCATGTGAAGAATTGACTCATTGGAAAAGATTCTGATGCTGCGAGGGATTGAGGGCAGGAGGAGAAGGGGGCGACAGAGGATGAGATGGCTGGATGGCATCACCAACTCAATGGATGTGAGTCTGAGTGAAGTCCAGGAGTTGGTGATGGACAGGGAGGCCTGGCATGCTGCGATTCATGGGGTTA
>NW_011494934.1:5687168-5687552 GCF_000754665.1 Bison bison bison | reverse complement strand
AAGCCATAAGTGAGTCAGTCAAAGGTGTGGAGTAGGCTATATTTATGGCCAGGAAATGTAAAGAAGGGAGAGTCCAGTTAGTCTATTAAATTAAAAATCAGTTTAAAAAAGTACAAAGACTAGGCCTGAAAGTTCCCTGAGCAGACAAAACCAGCCCAGGCAGGCAAACAAAGCTCAGATGAGCCTAACCCAGGTCATTTCTTTTTCTCACCTCTGGAACCGTAAGCAAACCTTCCAAGGCTGATATGAGGCAACCTATGACCAAGGCCCTCTCGTTTAAGAAAACTGTAATATTATCACTTTTCTGTGAACCAAGCATTTACAGAAATTCTGTTTCTAGTCCTGAAGTTTTATTTTTCTGAGGGCACATGCATAAGATTTTCC
>NW_011494934.1:5683990-5684456 GCF_000754665.1 Bison bison bison | reverse complement strand
TGAGCGGCTCCACGGGGACCCAGAGCAGAGCAGGCGCCGCCTCCAGGCCTACAAGCCCAGCGCAGGATCCAGCTGCAGCCGAAGGGAGATGCGCGTCCACATGACTCCCTGACAACTCAGGGCTTGACGTGAAGGGTTATTTATTCGACTCTCTCCCTGGCCTTGGACGCCGCCCTTCACGTCGGTGTGTGCGGTTGTGCAATCCTCCAGCCCTATAAAGGCGGTGACCCTGCTGCCTCTGGAGCCTCTGGAGCCCGGCCTCCCCTGAGCCTCCCTCCCCGGGCCTCTGGCCGCCTGCGGCCACCATGAGGGTCCTCCACCTGCTGCTGCTGGCCCTCGGCCTGCTTCTCTCCCAGCTGGGCCCAGGTGAGCCAGGACCCTGCAGCACCCGGGGCTGGAACTCGGGGACACATCTGAGGTTGACCTTCTCTGCAACCCAAACCCAAGGCAGCAGGAAGGCCTCTCC
>NW_011494934.1:5682865-5683423 GCF_000754665.1 Bison bison bison | reverse complement strand
ATTTTAAATTTGAGAACTGGGGTTCAGAATGTTTGAGTGCTTTGCTAAAAATCACACAGACTTATTCTAGAATAAGGAACGTAACCAAAGCACTCTGATGAGATATGTTGCTATTCCTTTTTGGCCCTACAATGTACTGAATCTTCCAAGATAACGCCAAAAAATGAGGGCTCACTAAGTGTGGAGACACCATAACCCACCAGCATTGAGGGGGCTCTTCAGATGCCGTTTTTCACGAGTAGCTCCACAGGTCATCTTGGTGTGAAGCTCTTGCAAGGGAAACCCCTGTGATGTGCTATGCAAAGGGCTGTCTGTCCTGCTTTATCCTGAAATCCCTGTGGCCGCAAGCCAGGAGTCTGACATGGTTGTTTTTCCCTCCTCTCAGGTGCCGGCCAGCTTACGGCTCTCGGCCAGCGGTCTGACAGCTACATATGTGCCAGGAAAGGGGGGACCTGCAACCTATCGCCCTGCCCCCTCTACAACGAGGGTCGAAGGCACCTGCTACGAGGGGCAAAGCCAAGTGCTGCATCCGTTGACTCTGAGCTGGGAGCGACGGCA
>NW_011494934.1:5682187-5682577 GCF_000754665.1 Bison bison bison | reverse complement strand
TTCCACTCGGTGACTTTCTGTTAGTCTCTGGGCTTTCCCCTGTGTTTCCATATGTGGATGTGCACGCACGTAGATTTTCCTTTTCTTTTACCCTACACAAATGTGCTTAAATCTGAAGTTTCTCCCTGAAAAGACCCTGACCCGAGCTTCCTCAGGCAAAGAGTGTTAATGATCTCCACCCTCTGGAAAGCAGTGAGGGATGCAGGCCCTCCTGACGTGGCCCCAAACTATAAACAAGGCCTTGAGTCTGCTTTCAGACACAGCAGAGCGGAGTGGAAATAGCTACCGTGGACCACGTGAAGAGGTAAACTGAGGCGAGCGCAAAATTGCCGAAAAGATGAGTTTATTCAGGAACAGCAGTAATTGCATCAGGGCACACAAACTGTAGAA
>NW_011494934.1:5681184-5681920 GCF_000754665.1 Bison bison bison | reverse complement strand
GCAAAGGGCTGTCTGTCCTGCTTTATCCTGAAATCCCTGTGGCCGCAAGCCAGGAGTCTGACATGGTTGCTTTTCCCTTCTCTCAGGTGCCGGCCAGCTTACGGCTCTCGGCCAGCGGTCTGACAGCTACATATGTGCCAGGAAAGGGGGGACCTGCAACCTATCGCCCTGCCCCCTCTACAACAGGGTCGAAGGCACCTGCTACAGGGGCAAAGCCAAGTGCTGCATCCGTTGACTCTGAGCTGGGAGTGACGGCAGAGGGCACTCAGGAGCCCCATGGAGTATTTGTAACCATTGTTTTAATAAAAGGATTTTGTGAGGAGGATGTCCTTGAGACTAGAATGAGTCTTGTGTCTCCTTTTGGAAGAGATTAAGAAAGTTTGAAGTTTGAAAGGACAGACAGGCCAGGCCGCAAAGCCCACCGAGTATGGGACTGGGGGATGCTGACGAGGCCATGAGCCATGCCACCTCCACTCTGATTCATCATCAGATGTACAGGTGAGCAATGCAGGGGGTCCAGGTGAGACCGAGAGCACGTGATAAATGACAGAGCCTCAGGCCCCCCTATTCATAGCAGAAGCTCATCCCCCAGACCCAGTGATCTCAGCAGCCTGTCCATCTACTGAGCCCAGAACTGCTGCCCCTGCTCCTCCCTGGGGCCCGGACAGGTGGGCTATGGGTTTTTAACCTTAGCATTTGAGAACTTTCATTAGGACCATAAAACTATCCCGAGTAA
>NW_011494934.1:5679889-5680245 GCF_000754665.1 Bison bison bison | reverse complement strand
TTTTCCAATGTCTTGGCTCTTTGCATCAGGTGGGCAAAGCATCAGAGCTTCAGTATTAGGCTTCCAATGAATATTCTGGTTTGATTTCCCTTAGGATTGACTGGTTGGATCTCCCTGTAGTCTAAGGGACTAATGCCCACCATTCAGTGAAGATGAGGGTAAATGTTATTTAAAGGTAAACTACAATGAAAAACCATGTGAGTTGAGAACTACTGGCATTAAACTATGGGAACTTATCAGAACTACTGGAATACAAAGCCAGAGGTCCTTGCACTGCTGAGAATGTGTCCTGACCCCACCACCCAGATTCCACAGAGTTCTGCAGATGAGATGAGCAGGAGAGGGTCAGAGAGGAG
>NW_011494934.1:5677859-5678202 GCF_000754665.1 Bison bison bison | reverse complement strand
GAGCCCAACAGAGGTGCTGAGAAAGGCTGAGGCTGTGTCCTTGTTGTTCAAGGAGTATCCGGCGAAGAGATGCTGCAGGCAGGCATTGCCCCAGGATGAGGGGATGCATTAGGGAACAGCCCCAGAATCCATGGTTGCACATTTGAGAAGCAGAGCACAAGCAAACCGATTACAGAATTCCTTAGCCAATGACAGTTGTGCTGTGAAATGCTGTTAAGAGCACAATGCTAGGGGAACACGTGACGGTGAGAGCTGACAGGGTCTCAAGGAGCTGGGAAGGCTTTGTTGAGGATGCTGAGAAGTGAGGGAATGATGAAAGTCATTTTTGAGTTCATGGAATTTT
>NW_011494934.1:5677445-5677759 GCF_000754665.1 Bison bison bison | reverse complement strand
GACAGAGAAGAGCGAACCTGAGAACCTCCCTGTGGTGCCTCATCTCACGTACAGACGCGGCTGGGCCTTGCTGCCTGGATATTTGGCCAAACGTCATTCTGGGTGTTCCTGTGAGGATGTTTGGAAATGAGACCTATATTTAAATCAGTGGACTTTGGTAAAGCAGGTTATTATTACCCCTGTGTGACATGGGTGGGCCTCATCCAATCAGTTGAAGGCCTGAACAAAGACTGACTTCCCCCCAAAGGGAAGGAATTCTGCCAGCAGCCAGCCTTCAGATTTGAACTCCAGCATCAGCTCCTCCCTGAGTCCTG
>NW_011494934.1:5676185-5676724 GCF_000754665.1 Bison bison bison | reverse complement strand
GCAGCCCACCAGGCTCCGCCGTCCCTGGGATTCTCCAGGCAAGAACACTGGAGTGGGTTGCCATTTCCAAAGTGATAGAAGTGATTTATTAGAATATGACATTTGTGAGGTTTAAAAGTGGGCAGACAATGGGGTGCTGCACCCCAAAAACTTACTGCCTTCGTTTATAAGCAATGGAAAAGTGAGGAGGGGGAGAAGAACTTCTTTGACTTTCTTAGGTGGACATCATGCTTCCAGCATTGCTCCTCCTCCAGGTTGAGCAGGGGCGTTTTCTCATCCATTCCTGGTCAAGCTAGGTCCACAAATTAATTTTACTATGTGTGCAGAGACCATGTCTGGGGGTCATTGACTCACTGAGCTCACTGGGAAGACGTGGGTCTCATGCCACTGTTGTTTTACTGTTTTGAGCCATGCCTCGTGCCTCTGCTGCGTGGTTTTGTTGCTAAGCAAGCACCGAAGAATTGATGCTTTTGAACTGTGGTGTTGGAGAAGACTCTTGAGAGTCCCTTGGACTGCAAGGGATCCAACCAGTACATTCT
>NW_011494934.1:5674646-5675447 GCF_000754665.1 Bison bison bison | reverse complement strand
AGTGCTTGACCATTAAGTGTACAGTGTGCTGTAGGCTTCTGTAAGTACTCTTTATCAGGTTAAGGAAGTTTCCTCCAGGTCCTTATTTGATAGGAGTTCTTTCTTTCTTTTTTTCAATCATGAATCAATGTTGAATTTTTTCCAATATTTTCCTGCATCTTTTAACATAATATAACCATTGACTGATTAGATAATGAGAACATTTAATCTCTATTCCTCTGTCAGTTAGTTAGGAAAAAGTGATACATTTCTTGGAGAATTAAATGCAGCCATAATAGGATGGACATGTACACACTGCTACATATAAAACGGTTTATATAAAATGGTATATATAAGTACTATACGTCCAACAAGGACGTATTGTATAGCACATGGAACTCTGCCCAATGTTACATGCCAGCCTGGATGGGAGGAGCATTTGGGGGAGAATGGATACATGTACATGTATGGGTGTGTTCCTTTGCATCCGCCTGAAATTATCACAACATTGTTAATCAGCTATACTCCAATATAAAATAAAAAGTTTAAATTAAAAAAAAGTAACCATAAAAGTGCTATTTCCCGACCAAAAGAAAGATGACCAGCCTCAGAATCTTGAAAATGATTGAGATCACATAATCTAGTCTCCTTAATTTTAAATTTGAGAACTGGGGTTCAGAATGTTTGAGTGCTTTGCTAAAAATCACACAGACTTATTCTATAATAAGGAACGTAACCAAAGCACTCTGATGAGATATGTTGCTATTCCTTTTTGGCCCTACAATATACTGAATCTTCCAAGATAATGCCAAAAAATGAGGG
>NW_011494934.1:5672620-5674546 GCF_000754665.1 Bison bison bison | reverse complement strand
TGCTGCTGCTAAGTCACCTCAGTCATGTCTGACTCTGTGCAACCCCACAGACAGCAGCCCACTAGGCTCCTCTGTCCCTGGGATTCTCCAGGCAAGAAAACTGGAGTGGGTTACCATTTCCTTCTCCAATGCATGAAAGGTGAAAGTGAAGTCGTTCAGTCGTGCCCGACTCTTAGCTACCCTGTGGACTGCAGCCTAACCAGGCTCTTCCATCTATGGGATTTTCGAGGCAAGAATACTGGAGTGGGTTGCCATTGCATTCTATAATTAGTCTCAAAATCCAGTAAAGCAAATTCTCCTGCCTTTTTTGCTAAGACTGCCTTAGCTATTCTTGGTCCTTTGAATTACCACAAAAATTTTAGAATCAGCTCTTCAAGTTTCACTGCAAGAATCTCCTGGGATTTTCATGGTTTTGGGCTAGCACTGCAGCTTGCTGCTGCTGCTGCTGCTAAGTTGCTTCAGTCATGTCCCACTCTGTGCGACCCCATAGATGACAGCCCACCAGGCTCCCCCGTCCCGGGGATTTTCCAGGCAAGAATACTGGAGTGGTTGCCATTTCCTTCTCCAATGCATGAAATTGAAAGTGAAGTCGCTTAATTGGGGGAAAATTAAAAGTTTAAAAATAATTAATCCTCCAATGTTTAAGCATAGCATTTCTACTTATTGAGGGCCTCTTTAAATTACAAAAAAAAAATACTATATTCTTTACAGATAGAGATATTGCACATTATTTTTTAGATTTGTAACAAGGCATGTTTTATGCTCTTCTATAAGGTGTTTTTATTTCTTTCTTTTTTTCCTGTTGATTGCAGAAGTAAAATTCTTTTTTTTCTTTCTGTATATTGATCTCATGGACAGCAAATTTGCTAAGCTTTCCTGTTAATTCCTTTTAGACTGCCTACATATAATCATAATATCTGCAAATAGAGACAGATTTTTATCTTCCTTTCCAACACTTCTACCTTTTGTTTCTTTCTTTCTTATCTTATTCCCCTAACTAGTGCCTCAAGTACAATGTGGAATGATAATGACTAGCAGTTATGCTCGTCTGATTGCCATCTCATGGAATGTTTCAGTGCTTGACCATTAAGTGTACAGTGTGCTGTAGGCTTCTGTAAGTACTCTTTATCAGGTTAAGGAAGTTTCCTCCAGGTCCTTATTTGATAGGAGTTCTTTCTTTTTTTTCAATCATGAATCAACGTTGAATTTTTTCCAATATTTTCCTGCATCTTTTAACATAATATAACCATTGACTGATTAGATAATGAGAACATTTAATCTCTATTCCTCTGTCAGTTAGTTAGGAAAAAGTGATACATTTCTTGGAGAATTAAATGCAGCCATAATGGGATGGACATGTACACACTGCTACATATAAAATGGTTTATATAAAATGGTATATATAAGTACTATACGTCCAACAAGGACATATTGTATAGCACATGGAACTCTGCCCAATGTTACATGCCAGCCTGGATGGGAGGAGCATTTGGGGGAGAATGGATACATGTACATATATGGGTGTGTTCCTTTGCGTCTGCCTGAAATTATCACAACATTGTTAATCAGCTATACTCCAATATAAAATAAAAAGTTTAAATTAAAAAAAAGTAACCATAAAAGTGCTATTTCCCGACCAAAAGAAAGATGACCAGCCTCAGAATCTTGAAAATGATTGAGATCACATAATCTAGTCTCCTTAATTTTAAATTTGAGAACTGGGGTTCAGAATGTTTGAGTGCTTTGCTAAAAATCACACAGACTTATTCTAGAATAAGGAACGTAACCAAAGCACTCTGATGAGATATGTTGCTATTCCTTTTTGGCCCTACAATGTACTGAATCTTCCAAGATAACGCCAAAAAATGAGGGCTCACTAAGTGTGGAGACACCATAACCCACCAGCATTGAGGGGGCTCTTCAGAT
>NW_011494934.1:5672182-5672520 GCF_000754665.1 Bison bison bison | reverse complement strand
TCCAGGCAAGAATACTGGAGTGGTTGCCATTTCCTTCTCCAATGCATGAAATTGAAAGTGAAGTCGCTTAATTGGGGGAAAATTAAAAGTTTAAAAATAATTAATCCTCCAATGTTTAAGCATAGCATTTCTACTTATTGACAGCCTCTTTAAATTACACACAAAAAAAAAATACTATATTCTTTACAGATAGAGATATTGCACATTATTTTTTAGATTTGTAACAAGGCATGTTTTATGCTCTTCTATAAGGTGTTTTTATTTATTTCTTTTTTTTTTTTTCCTGTTGATTGCAGAAGTAAAATTCTTTTTTTTCTTTCTGTATATTGATCTCATGG
>NW_011494934.1:5670588-5672082 GCF_000754665.1 Bison bison bison | reverse complement strand
TGCCACTGACAAGGAAGGGAACCTCGGGCTGGTGACGCACGTCTCTGTCTGCTTCCTTCTCGTCCAGTCTCCTCTCCCCTCTCTTTACTCTCCCAGCTCTCCACCTTCAGTCACGTTCTGGGCTCACATTCTGCATCTCGGGAAACCCAAACCGAGACACTGCTTCTGCGGAAATGTCTATGCAACTCACCACCACTTCCCCAAATCACCTCCTCCTCCGGGTTATGCTACCTTGGTCTGGGGCATCACCTTTTTCCTAGACAGAGCCAGGAATCGAGCTCAGTCTGTCTCCAGTGTCTGCGAGACTTTTCCTTCTTAACATCCCTGAATCCATGTCTCCTTTCTTCCCTGCTCCACGACCTTAGTTAAGACCCTCATTGCTCCACCAGCTCCTCCCTTGGCCTCCCAAGTCCAGTCTTCTCTTTCTCCACCCACACTTCCCTGAGATGGTTTCTAAAATGGCAACTGGCTTGTGTATTTCTCCTGATTCAAATCTTCCCAGACCTCCCTATTGCCTAAGGAAGAAACCAAAGCCAAACTCACACACTCTTCCTCAGATCCCGGCCTTGTTCCCTGGTCCTCACTCGCTGCCAATCAGAGCGCCTATCCAGTGCCATGGCAACGGCCCGTCTGCTCGTCCATCTCAACTAGACTTTTGCAGGAAACCAACATAAATCTTGGTCCTCACTGCACCCCAAGACCCTAAACATCACCCAGCACATAACAGGAACCACATATACACACCTGAGTCAGTGAGTGAAAGGAGAAATGTTTGAATACGACGAACTCTGTCCCTTCCCCTAAATTTTGCTGTGCACTTAAAACTGCTCCAAAAAATTTGTCTTCACCCCCCAAAAAAAAAGTTTAAGTGGCAGAAGAAGCTCATAGATTATAAAAAGATTTGAGAGATATTTTGATTTAAAAAAAGCAACACCAGCCAGAAACTAGAAAGACTAGTATTAGTCAACCTTGGGCCGGAAGAAAATTCCAAAGGTTGGAGGAAAGGCAACAGTCCGGCTTTTGTGAGGGACGAGGGTGAAGTCCGGGGCACCATGTGGAGAGCGCAGCTCAGCTACAGGCCTGACGCGGGCTGCCAGCCGGGCGGCCGCCTGGCTCAGTGCCCCCGGGGCCACCTCTCCGGCTCCCCGAGCCTCTGGCGGGAGGGGTTCCAGCGTGCACTCCCGTCCCGGGAACTCTATCTGAGCAGCTCCGCGGGGACCCTGAGCAGAGCAGGCGGGAGGAGCCGCCTCCAGGCCTGCAAGCGCCGGATCCAGCTGCAGCCGGAGGGAGACGCGTGTCCACGTGACTCCCCGACGACTCAAGGCTTGATGTGAAAGGTTATTTATTAGAATCTCTCCCTGGCGTTGGACGCCGCCCTTCACGTCGGTGTGTGCGGTTGTGCAATCCTCCAGCCCTATAAAGGCGGTGACCCTGCCGCCTCTGGAGCCTCTGGAGCCCAGCCTCCCCTGAGCCTCCCTCCCCGGGCCTCTGGCC
>NW_011494934.1:5668102-5670488 GCF_000754665.1 Bison bison bison | reverse complement strand
GGCACCCCACTCTGGTACTTTTGCCTGAAAAATCCCATGGACGGAGGAGCCTGGTAGGCTGCAGTCTATGGGGTCGCTCAGAGTCGGACACAACTGAGCGACTTCACTTTCACTTTTCACTTTCATGCATTGGAGAAGGAAATGGCAACCCACTCCAGTGTTCTTGCCTGGAGAATCCCAGGGACAGGGGAGCCTGGTGGGCTGCCGTCTATGGGGTCGTACAGAGTCAGACACGACTGAAGCGACTTAGCAGCAGCAGCAGCAGCACACATTTTGTCCCATATCTCCAAGCCTTGACTGTGAGCCCTGACTGTATGATCCCCTGGATTCCCGATGGAGGGGAGACAGGCCCCTTGAGGCAGGAACCTATTGTGTTTTCCCTTCTGCCGGCTTAATGATTAAAGCCATCTTTCTGTTTCCTCCAAACTCTGTCTCCACAATTTTTATTCAGCTCTGGTGGGCAAAGAAAACCAAGATTTTGGCGGCGACTGTTGCTGCCATCCCATAACAGGCTAGCTGGCGTGGGGAGCAGGTCGGGACCACTGGGTCTCTTCCCTCAGTGCTCCAGGGGCCAGAAAGAGCGTGGCTGTCCCTGCGGATGCTGGGAGTCAGCAAGTCTTGCCCAGGGAGTGAAACTGCCTCTGAACGAGTTAGTCCCTATTTGGGCCTGAAACAGCCTTTCATGGAAACAGTGTATGTGTTAGTTGCTTAGTCATGTTTGACTCTCTGCAACCCCATGAATTGCAGCCCACCAGGCCCCTCAGTCCATGGGACTCACCAGGCAAGAACACTGGAGTGGGTTGCCATTTCCTTCTCCTATAGGAACAATCAGTTCAGTTCAGTTCAGTCGCTCAGTCATGTCTGACTCTTTGCAACCTCATGAATTGCAGCACACCAGGCCTCCCTGTCCATCACCAACTCCCAGAGTTCACTCAAACTCATGTCCATCGAATCAGTGATGCCATCCAGCCATCTCATCCTCTGTCGTTCCCTTCTCCTCCTGCCCCCAATCCCTCCCAGAATCAGGGTCTTTTCCAATGAGTCAGCTCTTCTCATGACATGGCCAAAGGATTGGAGTTTCAGCCTCAGCATCAGTCCTTCCGAAGAACACCCAGGGGTGATCTCCTTTAGGATGGACTGGTTGGATGTCCTTGCAGTCCAAGGGACTCTCAAGAGTCTTCTCCAACACCACAGTTCAAAAGCATCAATTCTTCGGTGCTCAGCTTTCTTCATAGTCCAACTCTCACATCCACACATGACCATTGGAAAAACCATAGCCTTGACTAGACGGACCTTTGTTGGCAAAGTAATATCTCTGGTTTTCAAATAGTATCTAGGTTGGTCATAACTTTCCTTTCAAGGAATAAGTATCTTTTAATTTCACAGCTGCAATCACCATCTGCAGTGATTTTGGAGCCCCCCAAAATAGAGTCTGACACTGTTTCCACTGTTTCCCCATCTATCTTCCATGAAATGATGGGACCGGATGCCATGATCTTAGTTTTCTGAATGTTGAGCATTAAGCCAACTTTTTCACTTTCCTCTTCCACTTTCATCAAGAGGCTTTTTAGTTCCTCTTCACTTTCTGCTGTCATGGTGGTGTCATCTGCATATTTGAGGTTATTGGTATTTTTCCCTGCAATTTGATTCCAGCTTCTGCTTGTCCAAGCCCAAAAGGAACTATAGAAATAAAGAAAGTGAAGTCTCCCAGTCATGTCTGACTCTCTGCAACCCCATGAACTGTAGCCCATCAGGCTCCTCCATCCACGGACTTTTCCAGACAAGAGTACTGGAGTGGGGTACCATTTCCTTCTGCACAGGAAAACAGTGGGCAGATTCAAAGACCTGCAAGGGCGAGGGTGGGGCTGGGGAGCGGGTAAGCAAAGGTGCAGCAAGAAGTCTGTGCACCTGCCAGGGGAAACAGGCACGTCTGTGCCCCTTGCCACACCCTTGCCCATCAGCTGAACTGACTGCCAGGGAGAAGCTTCTGGTCAAAAGGGCAGCAGGAAAGCTATTCCTGGCCTTTCCACAGCCTCATTAGCATACGAGTGCCCCTGCTTTATGCTATAAAGGACACTCCCATGACATACAGGGAAGAGGCTCAGTTAACCAGTTCCTAATAACCAAATCCACAGCCAGAGCGGAATTCCTCCTGGAACCTGGGACCTTTATAAAGTGGCAAGTGCAGCGTCTTCTCCAGCGTCAGCCATAGAGCTTGGGACACCAGCATGAGGCTCCATCACCTGCTCCTCGGGCTCCTCTTCCTGGTCCTGTCTGCTGGGTCAGGTGAGCTCGTGGGAGCCCCGGGGGGAGCTGCGGGCTCTCTCTCCTGTTTCTACCTCCTTCTGTCCTGCTACCCCCATCTACACGTGGTCAGACTAAACCC
>NW_011494934.1:5667668-5668002 GCF_000754665.1 Bison bison bison | reverse complement strand
GGCTCAGCACCATTCTTCCTGAGACCCATTTCCTCTGCTCCCACGATTTCCAGTTCCTAGGCAGAATCGTGTACAAAATGAACAAAATGTGCTCCCAGAATGCAGGGGCTTTCAGCTGGATCAAACAGATCCACACTGTAACAGTTCATCACTATTCACTGCAGTGAGGAGGAGGGGTCTTAAAGGAAGGAATGGCTGTTCCTGTTCCTATGGTGTGGGGGTGGGAGCAGGGGGAGAGGTTGAGAAAACTTCGCTGTGAGGTCAGTTTTTGATTTATGGTCTAAGGGATGAGTCAGTATTTATGAGGCAGACACACACACAGTGGTGAAGCCAG
>NW_011494934.1:5666325-5667568 GCF_000754665.1 Bison bison bison | reverse complement strand
GTTCAAAAGCATCAATTCTTCAGCACTCAGCTTCTTTATAGTTCAACTCTCACATCCATACATGACCACTGGAAAAACCATAGCCTTGACTAGACGGACCTTTGTTGGCAAAGTAATGTCTCTGGTTTTTAATATGCTGTCTAGGTTGGTCATAACTTTCCTTCCAAGGAGTAAGCATCTTTTAATTTCATGGCTGCAGTCAAAAAACAACCATTATATGAGTGAAATATTTATAGAAAGTTCCAGCTAATAAATGAAGAATGGATAATAGAATTGGAAAATCACCATTTTGCACCCCTGAATGAAATCATAGAACTAAAACGATGTCATTGGATGGCTTTAAAACATGCACTGGAAAGCCTGGCAGGGAATTTGATGATAGAAAATTAAGGCTGAGACCAACTCAACTCAATGATCAACCTTGTCCTCACTGTAAGCTTACAAGACTCTAAGTTCATGGACCTCCTACTGTGATACAGAGGAGTGCACACCACCACCCAAGAAATATTCTGGCCAAAAGCATGTCCACTAAAAAAAAAAAATGCACAACCTAAAAGTTGAGAATTATGTTTATTCGGCTGCCAGTTTTAGGGAGAGAGCCTCTCAGATAAAACTTTGGAAAAGGAAGTGGTGAACCCAGTATATATGCCAGGATATATAGGAATTTTTGCGATAACAACACAGTGAGAACAAAAGGTTACTGGTAATAAAAGAAAAACCGATATCCCCAGTTAAGGAATTTAGCACTTTTCTAGGTATGGGAAGATGCAAGAGTTTGGGCTCACTGAAATCATTCCTCGGCTCTCTGGGGCCAGGATCCTGTGTTTTCTCATCCTGAGTTTCCTCAAGCTGCACCATCAGGGGTGGCTGCAGTCTGATGGCTACTAGATAGTGGGTATTTCTTGTTTCCTTCCTGAGTTCCCTCAGGGTTCACCAGCAGTTGAACCTGAAACTAATCAAGTTTCTACATCTAACAATTTACAGGAAATGCAAAAGTTAGAGAAACAAGTAAAACAACTGCTCAAGAGCAGTAAGTTAAAGTCAGAACATGAGATGCTGCACAGGAAAAACAAACTATTTTTTGTTTACAAAAACAATGGCCTGAGGAGAAAGGATTAGAGAGAAAAGAGGCAAAACAACCAATGGGTGGGCCTTGTTTGGATTCTGTATCAAAGAGACCAGTTACAAGAAAACATTTTTGAGAGGGCCAGATAAGCTTGAATATGGACTGGGTAATATCAGA
>NW_011494934.1:5665731-5666225 GCF_000754665.1 Bison bison bison | reverse complement strand
CGGGAGGGAGCAGGTCCCGGCGCACCCATCTCACAGGAGCGGAGCGCAGGTCTGCTCGCGGAGCCTGCTCCCTGGAGCCAAGTCGTCCCTGTGGGTTTGGATGTGAGTCTCCGAGTCCTCTCCTGCTCTCTGCTCTTCCCAGTGAACAGCCAGGCTCCACTGCACCAAGAAAAGGACGAGGGGAGCTGAGGGCTGCCGGGAAGCGCGTAGTGTGTGGGCCCCGCGTCCGGGGCGTCTGGCCGACCCCGCGGCTCTGCGCGCACCCCGTCTGGTCCCCCCGTGTACAGTTCCCGCCTCTCGCACTTTTCAAAAGAGGACTGCAGATCTGAAGTTCGCCTGGCACTCATTCCGCCGTGTCAGTGAGCACCTGCGTCTCTCCGTTAACAGTCCGTTTGTCCGGGCTCTTTGCAGACTCGCGTTCAAGAGAAGTCTGGTCCCGCCTGACGCCGGGAAGGTGGACCGCCCGGTCCCTTCTCCGGCGCCGCCTCGTGGCG
>NW_011494934.1:5664908-5665631 GCF_000754665.1 Bison bison bison | reverse complement strand
CCTCTATCTTTTTCCTTTTTACTAGAGCTCCTGAGAGCATCAGACCCACAGGGGCAGTCTGATCACAACACTGGTGATTCACAGGCTGAGAATAGCAGAAAATAGTGCAGGACACCCTGGGCTCCCTTTGCCACCCTGGTGGTGCCTCCAGCTCCCTGCTGCAGAGGCAACATGCATAATCTGAGCCCAGTAAACGACCAAGACCCCTTGGTTCTCAGTGTTGGCTCCACAGTCACTGAGGCAAAAGCCTTCATGCAGTACCTGTCAGGAGCCAAACACAGACAAGTTTGTGGTCCCTTCCCCCTCCCAGAGATCACTGTTGTTCTTGTTCAGTTGCTTTCCCAGTCATGTCTAACTGTGTGACCCCACAGAATGCAGCACTCCAGTTTCCTCTGTCCTTCACTATCTCCTGGAGTTTGCTTAAATTCATGTCCATGAAACTGTGATGCCATCCAACCATCTCATCCTCCGCCACCTCCTTTTTGTGCCCTCAATCTTTCCAAGCATCACGGTCTTTTCCAATGTCTTGGCTCTTTGCATCAGGTGGACAAAGCATTAGAGCTTCACTATTAGGCATCCAATGAATATTCTGGGTTGATTTCCCTTAGGATTGACTGGTTGGATCTCCTTGTAGTCTAAGGGACTAATGCCCAACATTCAGTGAAGATGAGGGTAAATGTTATTTAAAGGTAAACTACAATGAAAAACCATGTGAGTTGAGAA
>NW_011494934.1:5664427-5664808 GCF_000754665.1 Bison bison bison | reverse complement strand
AAAGGCAGATTCCAGGGAATTCCTTGGCATCCAGTGGTTAGGACTCGGTGCTTTCATTGCCAAGGCAAGGGTTCCGCCCCTGGTCAGGGAATTACGATCCTTCAAAGCTGTGCAGCACAGCCCAAAATAAAAGACAGATTCTAGAGTTTCACTGCAGGTAATTTTCAAGCAGGAGCTTTTCGTGAAGGTGTCCCTGGTGATTCTGATGGGCTGCCTCGTTTGGAAACTGGCCACTAAAAAACCCCATAGAATTCACCGCCTTCTTTTGCTGGATGGGAACGTGAGGGTGGCAGGTGGCCTGGGACACCTGAGGTCATCTGCACCCAGCGGCACCTGAGCCCTGATTCAGGAGGGAGGTGTGATCAACACCTGATGCAAACA
>NW_011494934.1:5662556-5664327 GCF_000754665.1 Bison bison bison | reverse complement strand
GTTCAAAGTACTGCACAAATGCAGTCATCTCACACGCTAGTAAAGTAATGCTCAAAATTCTCCAAGCCAGGCTTCAGCAATATGTGAACTGTGAACTTCCTGATGTTCAAGCTGGTTTTAGAAAAGGGAGAGGAACCAGAGATCAAATTGCCAACATCCGCTGGATCATAGAAAAAGCAAGAGAGTTCCAGAAAAACATCTATTTCTGCTTTATGGACTATGCCAAAGCATTTAACTGTGTGGATCACAATAAACTGTGGAAAATTCTGAAAGAGATGGGAATACAAGACCACCTGATCAGCCTCTTGAGTAATTTGTATGCAGGTCAGGAAGCAACAGTTAGAACTGGACATGGAACAACAGACTGGTTCCAAATAGGAAAAGGAGTACGTCAAGGCTGTATGCTATCACCCTGCTTATTTAACTTATATGCGGAATACATCATGAGAAACGCAGGACTGGAAAAAACACAACCTGGAATCAAGGTTGCCGGGAGAAATATCAATAACATCAGATATGCAGATGACACCACCCTTATGGCAGAAAATGAAGAGGAACTAAAAAGCCACTTGAGGAAGGTGAAAGTGGAGAGTGAAAAAGTTGGCTTAAAGCTTAACATTCAGAAAACGAAGATCATGGCATCCGGTCCCACCACTTCATGGGAAATAGATGGGGAAACAGTGGAAACAGTGTCAGACTTTATTTTTCTGGGCTCCAAAATCACTGCAGATGGTGACTGCAGCCATGAAATTAAAAGACACTTACTCTTTGGAAGGAAAGTTATGACCAACCTAGATAGCATATTCAAAAGCAGACACACTACTTTGCCAACAAAGGTTCATCTAGTCAAGGCTATGGTTTTTCCTGTGGTCATATATGGATGTGAGAGTTGGACTGTGAAGAAGGCTGAGCGCTGAAGAATTGATGCTTTTGAACTGTGGGGTTGGAGAAGACTCTTGAGAGTCCCTTGGACTGCAAGGAGATCCAACCAGTCCATTCTGAAGGAAATCAGCCCTGGGATATTCTTTGGAAGGAATGATGCTAAAGCTGAAACTCCAGTACTTTGGTCACCTCATGCGAAGAGTTGACTCATTGGAAAAGACTCTGAAGCTGGGAGGCATTGGATAAAAGAGGAGAAGGGGACGACAGAGGAGATGGCTGGATGGCATCACCAACTCGATGGACATGAGTCTGGGTGAACTCCGGGAGTTGGTGATGGACCTGGTGTGCTGTGATTCATGGGGTCGCAAAGAGTTGGACACGACTGAGTGACTGATCTGATCTGATCTGATCTCAGAAGGAACTATGATCAAGACAACTTATTTTCCATCAGAAAAATCCTATGCCTGGGTGCCAGCCAGGGACTCTCTCTGCTCAAGGCAGCCTCCATGGCTTTGCCGAGCCTCAGATGCAAGACTCTGAGCCACAGCGGGGGACCGGAACAGGACTGAAGCTCCGGGGGCTCCTTCAGGATGGGGTCCTCCTGGATACCCACATTTCTAAAGGGCTTGGAGTTCTACTCAGAGCTGCATGGCAAGTTCCATCCTGAGATTTAGTGTTTCTGAAAAGCCAGGTCAGTGTCTCTCCAACACTGAGATGGACGGATGTTACTAAGTGATGGATGTTACTTGGTGGTGGAAGTCCCCCTAACCCAGTGAAGGGGTCCCCACTGCTGGGCCTGCTTTGTGATACTAGGCTGGGTGATGCGTTTAGTGGCAGCTTCATCCTCCCACTTTGTCTCTGATGAAGGGAAACAGAGCACCCATCTGCC
>NW_011494934.1:5662098-5662456 GCF_000754665.1 Bison bison bison | reverse complement strand
TCCCCAAAGGACAATGGACCCAACCACCGGGACCAACTGCCAGATCCAAATACCTAGCTACCTGACACTATCCTATTGACTGTTTCCCAACAGTGCAAAAGAGAGAATTCAGGACCCCTACGCCTTTTGTCCCGTATCTCCAAGCCCTGCCTGTGAGCCCTGACTGTATGATCCCCTGGATTCCCGATGGAGGGGAGACAGGCTCCTTGAGGCAGGAACCTATCGTGTTCTCCCTTCTGCTGGCTTAATGATTAAAGCCATCTTTCTGTTTCCTCCAAACTCTGTCTCCACAATTTTTATTCAGCTCTGGTGGGCAAAGAAAACCAAGATTTTGGTGGTGACTGTTGCTGCCATCCCA
>NW_011494934.1:5661614-5661998 GCF_000754665.1 Bison bison bison | reverse complement strand
CCCACTTTGTCTCTGATGAAGGGAAACAGAGCACCCATCTGCCTGTCATGTGTCCCACTGAGATTTCATGAGACAGGTGTGTGATTGTGTTGCAGAGAATTAATAAAAGTTTTTTTCCCCTCTTTCTTTCTTTTTTCCCTTTTGTGTCTTTCTCCACTTTAACTGTTCCTAACATACAGTCTGTATTGATAACCAAGTTTCTTCTTTGCAGAAGACTAACCTATTATGCGAACTACACCTGACAACTATGGCCTTCCATTTCTGAAGGAGTCACATTCTGCATCTATTATGCTTTATCTTATTCTAGCCAAGTCCTGATACTTAACTTTATTGCATCATAAACCTCCCCTTATAGTTTGTTTTTCCCTTCCTTTGCTCTATGCT
>NW_011494934.1:5660835-5661514 GCF_000754665.1 Bison bison bison | reverse complement strand
AATGACAGGCAAAGTGATGCTGCTGCTGCTGCTAAGTCACTTCAGTCGTGTCTGACTCTGTGCGACCCCATAGATGGCAGCCCACCAGGCTCCACCATCCCTGGGATTCTCCAGGCAAGAACACTGGAGTGGGTTGCCATTTCCAAAGTGATAGAAGTGATTTATTAGACTATGATATTTGTGAGGTTTAAAAGTGGGCAGACAATGGGGTGCTGCACCCCAAAATCTTACTGCCTTCGTTTATAAGCAATGGAAAAGTGGGGAGGGGGAGAAGAACTTCTTTGACTTTCTTAGGTGGACATCATGCTTCCAACATTGCTCTTCCTCCAGGTTGAGCAGGGGTATTTTCTCGTCCCTTCTTGGTCGAGCTAGGTCCACAAATTAATTTTACTATGTGTGCAGAGACCATGTCTGGGGATCATTGACTCACTGAGCTCACTGGGCAGACGTGGGTCTCATGCCACTGTTGTTTTACTGTTTTGAGCCATGCCTTGTGCCTCTGCTGCATGGTTTTGTGCTAAGCAAGCACCGAAGAATTGATGCTTATGACCTGTGGTGTTGGAGAAGACTCTTGAGAGTCCCTTGGACTGCAAGGGAGATCCAAACCAGTCCCATTCTGAAGGAGATCAGTCCTGGGATTTCTTTGGAAGAATGATGCTGAAGCTGAAAACTCCAGTAC
>NW_011494934.1:5660420-5660735 GCF_000754665.1 Bison bison bison | reverse complement strand
GGGATCCCCTTGAAAGCCCAGACATCCAGAAAAAAAAAAAAAAAAAAAACAGAGCTCGCACTCTTACTTTAGTCCTCCCAGCTCAGCTACGGGGAGGAAGACTCATTACCCCCATTCTGTGGCTTAATAACTTGGCTAAAGTCACATGATTGGTAACAGACAGAGCAGCAACTCTGTCAAACCCAGGCCATCAGCTCCAACACTGCAGGGCTGTCAAGGCACAAAGCATGCCAGGACCTGGGTGAGGGGTCAGGAGAGGAGCCAGGGATGTAGGGAAGCACAGGTCAATCAGGCCTGAGGCAGCAGGAGACCCCA
>NW_011494934.1:5659911-5660320 GCF_000754665.1 Bison bison bison | reverse complement strand
GCCTCTTGCCTCTGCTGCACGGTTTGGTTGCTAAGCAATGTGCTTGGTTTTGAGGTTAAGCAAACCTGCTCTCTCGAGTGATCACTAACTTACAGGGGTCTCCCATATTTTTCTGCTTTCAATCCCCTAATGGGATTAACTATTTCATCACCTATTTTGTCTCTCACTCTGCCTCTATCAAAACGAGAGGGGGCAAGGACAAACCACATGGAAGGAGAGCTGGTGTGAGAGCCCAGGAGGTAGGCGAGCCGCTCAGTCGTGTCCGACTCTTTGTGACCCCACGGACTGTAGCCTGCCAGGCTTCTCCATCCATAGGATTTCCCAGGCAAGAATACTGGAATAGGGTGCCATTTCCTTCTCCAGGGGATCTTCCCCAACCCAGGGATTGGACCCTGGTCTCCTGCATTGC
>NW_011494934.1:5657788-5658151 GCF_000754665.1 Bison bison bison | reverse complement strand
TTGTCCTATTCCTGTAAGTGCTGGGCATTGAGACGAGACATTGCTTCACAAATTGTCATCAACTGAATGACAGAGTTGACATGGACAAAGCATGTTTCTCTGTGTGTACATGATATGATGCAACTAGATGCTATGGAAAAACATGTCCTGTGGAAAGCACAATTCAATGAAGACAACACAGCACAGAACAGAGAGACCACAGGGGGCGGGGCGAGCATGATGACCTCAGCCTGCTTGCAGTTTCTTCAGAGGGTTTGCTAGTTAAACCAAGAGCCTTGCTGGTGCACACTGTATGTGTGAGCAGCTCTCTGGTCTTGTACTAAGAGTTAGTACACCAAGGGGATGGTGTTATGAGACAGGGCC
>NW_011494934.1:5655636-5657688 GCF_000754665.1 Bison bison bison | reverse complement strand
AAGACAGTTGCTGTTTTTTAAATAGATGCTTCCACCTTTTTTTCTTTATGTGTAATTTCTTCTGTAAAACCTTTGATTTTTCTTCCAGGGCTTGATGAAGAATTTCAACTCATGCATGAAGCACAAGTTGTAGTTTCAGCCAAGATGTCCTTGGGTGGTCAGAAATGACTGTGTCCAGTGAAGAAATGGAGGGAATCTTAATGACAACACCAACACCCAGTGCTTCTGCCACCCTGGGATTAAGTCTACCACTCTTGTAGGGTCAAAATGGAGATGATTGAGTTCATGTCAAGATTCCTGTTTGAAAAGTTAGAGTGAGATAAACATCCACAATGGGTCTAGTAATGTGAGCTATTTCTGATTACGGGCCCTGAGTGAAATCTCTGGAGGATGTATGAGCTGTGAGAGAAACTGTCCAAGGCAAGGATGGTTGCTACTTCAAAGGAGAGAAAATAGAAATGGAGGGAAGAAGGGAGGGAGAGAGAGCAGTCACAAGAATCTCCTAAAATTCTTCTTCAGTTTTGGGGCCATAAAAGGCCTCAGTCTACTCCCCACGTGCTCCTCCAGCAGGCCAGCCAGGGAGCATGTGGCCCTGGGTAAGCAGGTCTCTTCTCTGTCGGGTGCTGGCAGCTCTGTTCCCAGCAGGCTCTGCTCTGAGGAGCTTACTGATTCCACTCTGACAGGACAGGCCTCACTCTGAGCCCTCGTTCTCTCCCTAGAGAAACAGAATGACGTCCTTGAGTCGTGAACGAGTTGGGAGTCCTGTTACCTGTCGACTTTGTTTCACCTACAAGACTCCAAGGTCTTGGAAACCCATGACTGAGTCCCCTTAGTGCTGAGATGAGGTGTGAACCAGATGAGGAATAACTCGAGCCTGGAAATGAGAAGCACCTTTGACAGAATCATAGGAACGTGGGATGGGATTCTTCTCCTTCTTCCTCTGTGCCCAGACTTCTCCCATCAATGCCCGTGCTCCCACGCCTTACGCGCTGGACCACGAGGGGCCTCACTCATCGCTCCTGTCTCAGGGGCTCAGGAGCCCGGGGCCCAGCATGCCCGCTTCTGCATACACTCCAGTCTCGGGGTCCTGCTTCCAGTGAGAACAAGAAGGGGCCCCTCAAGCCCCCGACGCTCTGCCTCAGGTCGGTCTGGGGGAGGCACCATCCCACGTGCGCACAGGCGGCTCTGGGTCTTGGGCTGCGGTTGGCCGCCCTGAGCGTCGGTTGCGCGGGAAAGCTTGTAGGGCATTTGGAGCACCGCACCAGCATCGCGCGGAGGGCCCCAGGACCCTTTCCCTGAGGAGCGCCCCAGGACCCTCCCTGCAGCCTCCCGGGGATGACCTTCAGCGGCCATTCCCTCCGCGGGGAGCAGGACCACACCGAGGTCAGGAGGACTGAGCCCCGGTTGGACGCAGAGCCGGGCCGCCACCGCGCGTGTCCCTTCACGCAGCCCCCTCGCTCCCTCAGAAGCAGCTTCAGACAACTCTCGGATGTCTTGTGGAAAGATGACGCTGGACCAAGGCTTCAGACCCAGACTACAGTCCCTCCTCCGAATACAGGTAAAGTCCCTTCATGGCACCTCTGCGCCCTCATCAGCGAGATGCCAGAGCTGGGTAAGCTGAACCCCAGTCCCCCCGGATCTGAGGCACTTGGCTCCAGGCGCTTCTGAGAGGCGTGGAGGCCCCACGCAGAGCAGGGACCGCGGGTGGACGGCCGCTCGCCTGGTCCTTGGGCTCCCGCCTGGGGTCCCCCGAGCCGAGACCGGGACCACCTGGGCCCTCAGCTTCGCTCACCCGCCTCCTCTCCTGTGGGCAGCGGGGCCTGAGAAGTCTCTCCTTCGTCCTCCAGGGCCTGTTCCCGGAGGCGCCCTGACAGCCCACCGTGTTCCCATCACCGGGCGCTAATGAACCAGAGAAATCACTGAGTGGGCACCTGCGGACGCGCGGTGCCTCCTGGCAGGGACCCAAGGGCCAGCGCCTGGCGCCCGGGGCCTCTGTACCTGGGCCTGGCTCATTGGCAGAGACTGGAGGGGATGCGAGGCAGCAAAATGCGG
>NW_011494934.1:5651627-5652904 GCF_000754665.1 Bison bison bison | reverse complement strand
TTTTCTTTGAAAACCTGGCGTGACGTCTCTCAGCTGAAAGTGGGCGTGGGGAGCTGACAGGAGCTTTGGAAGAGGTGCCGCGTGAAGCAGTCATGGGGAGTGAAGGCAAGCGGAGGGGAAGGAGGCGTCCAAGCAGGGCTAGTGGGGAGACAGGACCTGCTGTGCATGAGGCATCCTGAAAACAGGCTGAACCCGGGGGCCTGCGAAGGGGCTTAGCAGCCTCAGGTCAGGATTCTAGGTTCTTCATCTACAAAGGGTTGAGCCAGAAAGACAGGAGGTGGAAGTCGAGAGTGGTTGCTTAACACTGAGATTTCAGAGGGTTCACAGGTCCTGGCTGAGAGGGTTTTGTTTGTGTGTTTTCCCTTCTTGACACCAACTGTGTGCCCATGGCTTCAGCTCAGTTCTGACACTAACCACCCCAGAAGGAGGGGCAGCCTCACAGGTATGATCCCAGTTCCACAAGACTGTCCCACCTCAGATGCCAACTCTTGGGTCCCCAGCTCCCCCACACTTCTGCCCGACTTGGCTACAAACTCAGGAATCCCAGTACCTCCCCCTTCAGGTTGTATGATTTGCTAGACTGACTCACAGAACTCCAGAAAACACCAGGGAAGGGCCAGGCCACGGCCCCCTCCCCAGGCTCCTTTGTTTTAGAAACCTTGGTTGATTTCTGTAACTGACCATTTGGGTCACTTGTTTGTTGGTTTCTCTTCCTACACTTTAAATTCTCCCTCGTATGTTTTCAATTCACCAATAGTGCATCCTTGAATGGAGAAGGCACTGGCAACCCACTCTAGTATTCTTTCCTGGAAAATCCCAGGGACGGGGGAGCCTGGTGGGCTGCCTTCTAAGGGTCACACAGAGTTGGACATGATTGATGCAACTTAGCAGTGGCAGCAGCAGCATCCTCGAAAACCCAGACCCCAACCCTATACCTGAACGAAAGCAAAAGCCTAGGCCCCCCATGCATTCTCTCCTTACCTGACACCATGGTAGGGAGAGTGTGCTGTGTAAGTTTTAGGTCCCCTAAGTAAAAAGCCTCTATTTTTTATCTGTTTTCAGAGCCTCCTGAGTGCATCAGACCCACAGGGGGCAGTCTGTCCACAACACTGGTGATTCACAGGCTGAGAATAGCAGAAAATAGTGCAGGACACCCTGGGCTCCCTTTGCCACCCCATTGATGCCTCCAGCTCCCTGCTGCAGAGGCCACATTCGTAATCTGAGCCCAGTAAATGACCAAGCCCTCCTTGGTTCTCAGTGTTGGCTCAAGTCACTGA
>NW_011494934.1:5649573-5651527 GCF_000754665.1 Bison bison bison | reverse complement strand
GCTGGGTACAATCATCTGGGCTGTAGGTTATTTTCTTTCATCATTTTAAGTATGTCTTGCCATTCCCTCCTGGCTTGAAGAGTTTCTATTGAAAGATCAGCAGTTATCCGTATGGGAATTCCCTTGTGTGTTATTTGTTGTTTTTCCCTTGCTGCTTTTAATATTTGTTCTTTGTGTTTGATCTTTGTTAATTTGATTAATATGTGTCTTGGGGTGTTTCTCCTTGGGTTTATCCTGTTTGGGACTCTCTGGGTTTCTTGTACTTGGGTGATTATTTCCTTCCCCATTTTAGGGAAGTTTTCCACTATTATCTCCTCAAGTATTTTCTCATGGTCTTTCTTTTTGTCTTCTTCTTCTGGAACCCCTATGATTCGAATGTTGTAGCGTTTAATATTGTCCTGGAGGTCTCTGAGATTGTCCTCATTTCTTTTAATTCGTTTTTCTTTTATCCTCTCTGATTCATTTATTTCTACCATTCTATCTTCTAATTCACTAATCCTGTCTTCTGCCTCTGCTATTCTACTATTTGTTGCCTCCAGAGTGTTTTTAATTTCACTTATTGCATTATTCATTATATATTGACTCTTTTTTATTTCTTCTAGGTCCTTGTTAAACCTTTCTTGCATCTTCTCAATCCTTGTCTCCAGGCTATTTATCTGTGATTCCATTTTAGTTTCAAGATTTTGGATCAATTTCACTATCATTATTCGGAATTCTTTATCAGGTAGATTCCCTATCTCTTCCTCTTTTGTTTGGTTTGGTGGGCATTTATCCTGTTCCTTTATCTGCTGAGTATTCCTCTGTCTCTTCATCTTGTTTAAATTGCTGAGTTTGGGGTGTCCTTTCTGTATTCTGGCAGTTTGTGGAGTTCTCTTTATTGTGGCGTTTCCTCACTGTGTGTGGGTTTGTACAGGCGGCTTGTCAAGGTTTCCTGGTTAGGGAAGCTTGTGTCGGTGTTCTGGTGGGTGGAGCTGTATTTCTTCTCTCTGGAGTGCAATGAAATGTCCAGTAATGAGTTATGAGATGTCTATAGTTTTGGGGTGACTTTGGGCAGCCTGTATCTTGAAGCTCAGGGCTGTGTTCCTTTGTTGCTGGAGAATTTGCTTGGTATGTCTTGGAACTTATTGGCCCTTGTGTGGTGCTTGGTTTCAGTGTCGGTATGGAGGCATTTGATGAGCTCCTGTCAATGAATGTTCCTTGGAGTCAGGAGTTCCCTGGAGTCAGGGTTTGGACTTAAGTCTCCTGCTTCCGATTATTGGTCTTATTTTTACAGTAGTTTCAAAACTTCTCCTTCTATACAACACCATTGATAAAACATCTACATTAAAGATGATAAGTTTCTCTACAGTGAGGGTCACTCAGAGAGGTTCACAGGGTTACATGGAGAAGAGAAGAGGGAGGAGGGAGTTAGAGGTGACCCAGATGAGATGAGGTGAATCAATAGTGGAGAGAGTGGGATAGCCAGTTG
Organism: Bison bison bison; assembly: GCF_000754665.1. NCBI lineage: Eukaryota > Metazoa > Chordata > Mammalia > Artiodactyla > Bovidae > Bison > Bison bison. The sequence goes on along the minus strand of NW_011494934.1, from coordinate 5,650,059 downwards.
TCACTTCCTTATGTGCACTCCACAACTGGACCACTCAGAGATGTTCAAGGGGTTATACAGAGAAGAGAAGAAGGAGGAAGGTAACAGAGGTGGCCAGCAGGATAAAAGGGGGGAATGAAAAGGAGGGAGACAGATCCAGCCAGTAATCAGTTCCCTAAGTGTTCTCCACCGTCTGGAGCACACAGAATTTCACAGAGTTGGGTAGAGTAGAGAGGGGTTAGGGAGGAGACACAGGCGACCTGGTGGAGAAAAAGGAGAGTCCAAAGGGAGAGAGAGCAGTCAAGCCAGTAATCTCACTCCCTAGTGAAAAATGGGTCCTGAAGATTGGGTCCTTAAAGGTACAAAATTGGTAACAAATACATAAAAGCAAAAATTAAAAATCTAGAGTAGAGTTTGGAATTTCAAAAATATGATGTTAAAGAAAAGAAAGAAGGAAAAAGAGAAGAAAAAAACGAACAAAACAAAAAACAAAACAAAGGTACGACG
>NW_011494934.1:5647622-5648064 GCF_000754665.1 Bison bison bison | reverse complement strand
CTTCCCAGGTCCGAGCAGCTCAGGTGATGAGGTGTTGGGCGAGCGCCAATGCTGCGACTTACCCCCCCCCCGCCACTCGGTTATCTGGGTGTTAAAACCGGCGCACCTTCTCAGGCAGATGTTGACCGTCCAGACCCCCAAGAAGTTTTAGTTAGCAAAGAAGCCTGCTTACAGTTTTATAGATAATGTCTCTCTGGGGCTGCGATTGCCCCCTTCCGGCTCTGGCTGCCTGTCACCGGAGGGGGAAGGTCTGCAGCCGGCTATCTCTGTTCAGTCCTTTGTTCCGTGCGCGGGCCTGGCGGTCTTAGGTTAGGGCTGGCTTTTCGCGTGGTAAATATCCCACAGTCTGGTTTGCTAGCCCAAATTATTTCGCTCAGATAGCGCTCAGGGTATTCAGGCCAGATTCTTACTCTCAGTGATGCAGCCCACGCCGCGCCTCCCT
>NW_011494934.1:5635046-5647522 GCF_000754665.1 Bison bison bison | reverse complement strand
ACAGATTCGGCAGTGAGAAGGTTTCCTGGTGTTTGGAAACTTCTCTCTTTTTAAGATTCCCTTCCCGGGACGGAACTCCGTCCCTCCCTCTTTTGTCTCTTTTTTTTTGTTCTTAATATTTTTTCCTACCTCCTTTCAAAGAGTTGGGTTGCTTTTCTGGGTGCCTGATGTCCTCTGCCGGCATTCAGAAGTTGTTTTGTGGAATTTACTTGACGTTTAAATGCTCTTTTGATGAATTTGTGGGGGAGAAAGTGTTCTCCCCGTCCTATTCCTCCGCCATCTTGGCTCCTCCCCCCTAAGCTCCTTTATTCTTTGGATATATCCCATAGTCAAATTATCATATTTTAAAATCACTTGGAATATTATCTTATCATATGGTTATATGACTGAGTAAATATATATCTTTAGGTTCATTTAAAAATTTTTATTCTTAAGGATTGTTCTTTTATTTTTAAAATTATAAAATTATGTAAAAGATTTCTATAGTACCTACATGAAAAAAGCTATATTTTAAAAAATCTTGCCTCTGTCTTCCCCCTCAACCTATTTCATTTCATTGTTTATAGGTAACATTTTTAAATTTTATTTATTTATTTTAGTTTTGGTTGCACTGAGTCTTCATTGGTGCCTAAGGGCTTTCTCTAGTTGTGGCAAGTGGGGGCTGGCTACTCTGTAGTTGCAGCACATGCTCTTCTCATTGCTGTGGCTTCTCTTGCTGCAGAGCGTGGGGTCTAAGACACAGGGGCTCAACAGTTGTGGTGCATGGGCTTAGTTGCTCCATGGCATGTGGGATCTCCCTGGACCAGGGATCAAACAAGTGTCCCCTGCATTGGTAGGCATATTTTTAACCACTGAATGACCAGGGAAGCCCTTCAATAACATTTGTGAGAGTTTTCTTTTTTTAAATCAATTAATGTTTTATTTTTAGTTAAAATCTGTTATTTATTTTAATATTTAAATATAAAATATAAACATGAATAATTAGATGTTGTAGAGTGGTTTATGAGAGTTTTTTTTCTATCATGCATTTTTCTAGGCTTCACATTTAGATAAATCACACATCTATCTAAAATTTGCTAGGCTATCAATAAACTACAGCACAGTGTTCATTCTTATAGACTGACCCAAAATACATAAATTGAAATGTAAAGGACTGATAGGTTGTACATTCTCGGTTTAAGGATTTTCTTAAACAGAGTACTAAGATCTCAAACATCCTGAACATAGATGTTTAAAGATTATCAACTATTTAAAGATTGTCTTAAAGAGTATCAACTACTCCCCTCCTGTGCTGTGTGCTAAATCGCTTCAGTTGTGTCTGACTCTCCACGACACTATGGACCACAGCCCACCAGACTCCTCTGTCCACAGGATTTGGAGACTCTTGCCTGGAGGGCAAGAGTACTGGAGCGAGTTGCCCATGCCCTTCTCCAGGGGATCTTCCAGACCCAGGGATCAAACCCAAGTCTCTATGTCTCCTGCATTGGCAGGCAGGTTCTTTACCATTAACACCACCTGAGAAGCCCTACTCTCCTCTTAAAAGACAATAAAAATAGTGAAGACATCACAGCTTAGTTTTTTACAAAGTCAGCACAAAGATTTGACATTTTAGATTTTCATTGTCTATTTTTACTTTTAATATAAGCAAATGTATTTCTTTCATTTTTAGGTAAACAATAGCAAACTGAAAACCATTTTTCTGCCTTGTTCCCCTCCTCCCCTTTGGATGGATATATTAACACTTCTCTAGCTAGTTCCCTTTTGCAGTCTCCACCTAGTCCCCAGTTAGCCCTTAACTAGTCCCTAGTTGCTCTGCTTTGAATAGCCTTATAGAAATAAGCTAGTTATTTTTGGTAGCATGTTTTTGACTAGAAATAACTCTACTAATTCAAGAGGTAAATAGATACGTAGTTTTCCTAGATACTCCTAAATTTCCCATTATGGCAGTTGTATCATGTATCATTTTTATTCTCATTAATACTGTATAAGAGTGCTGTTTCCTCCTAGCCTCTTCAGCAAGATATGTTGTAAAAGCTTTGTATTTTTAACTTTTACTTATGGTAAGAAATAGTATCTCAGTGGGATTTTCCTACTTTTTAAAGTAAATTTGATTTTTCCAAATGATTCAGAGATGTGCATCTTTATTTTCATGAAATATCTATTTTTTTTATTTTTGCAATTTTATGTATTATTTCTATGGGTTTTTATTTTCTGTTTTTAGAAACAAAATATGCTATGAACTTTTGATTTATTTTTGTTAAAAGTTCATAAAGAAATTGATAAGAAATTCACCTTCCATAGATTAATCTTGAATTCTTATAAAAGGTTGTGTATTTGTCCAGATAGGCTTAGTTATACTCTAGTTCAAACAAGCCCCACCCCTGGGGTCTCAGATGATAAAGAATCTGTCTGCAACGCGGGAGACCTGGGTTGGATCCCCAGGTTGGGAAGATCCCCCTGGAGGAGAGCACATCAACCCACTCCAGTACTCTTGCCTAGAGGATCCCCATGGACAGAGGAGCCTGGCAGGCTACAGTTCATGGGGTCGCAAAGAGACATACATGACTGAACGACTAAGCACCCACATGCCATATTGGCTTAGCATTGGAATGGCTTATTTTTCACTTACCGTAACAGTAATGTAGGTAGAATTGTTCTCCTTGGTGATTGTCCTCCAAGTGGCAACTCAAGGACTGAGCTTTCTTCCATGTTGAGACACAACTCTCAAATTTGCCACAAGAGTATGTGAAGAAGGTTTATGGCCAGGTCTAGAAGGGCTGCATCACTTTTGCCCACATCCTATTGGCCAGAACTGAGTCAAGGAGAGTCAGAAATACAGTCTTCTTATGGGTCCAGAAAGAGGAAAATTAACTGGGATGTTTGTGACCTCATAGTGCTGGCTCTGCCAATAAGCAATGTTTGATTAGAACAAGACTTCTATGTGTTTGATCATTACTACATTATTTCCTTTGACTATCACTACTTGAAAGACAAATGGAAAAGCACGCAACACTTAAAAATTCTTATTATCATAGCTTCCACAGCTTATTACATCTTCTGTCTTTTGAAAGAGTGAACATCTAACCATTTCTCTATTACTCAGCTGTGACATGAAGCTTCCAGTTCCAAATGTCTGTGGGTTATAATATATCCAACTGGTATATTATGACAGGCATTATGAATTTGAGTCATCCTTGCTTCAGTCATCTCCACCTGTTTAAGGATACTGCTAAAGTCAATCTTTATTTTGAAATCATAATTTCCATTTTGTGGAATTGTCTGAATCACTTGCTTCTTGTTTATTGCTATGCTCTTCTGAGAGTGTGTGACTGGTTATTCAAAAAGAACATGAAGACTTACAATGTTTAGATGCAATGCTTAAAGGTTTAGTTTTTGACCAGAACAAGACTATCCTTATGGGCTTTCTGTTTAAGAAACCTCAGGTGATTGCCTTGGAGGTAGCAAGATGATCATTTCTTAAATACTTGCTTCTTAAACTCACATTTTACAAGTTTCTCTGTACATAATTTTTATATCAGTCAAGTTCACTAAAAAGGTTCCTAAAACTTACATTGAGTATTTTATTTTGTCCAGAATTGAGTTGAAAAGTCATTTATGACATAGCAAATCATAAGGAAACTAATACACTTTTGCATATTTATTTAACTTTCTTTAAATTGAAAATATGCCATGTATCTTAGTGTGTTTTGTTGAACTGAGCACACTTCCTTGAGCTCTGACAGTACCCTGGGTTTACTTCTATCATAGTGATTTGTCACTGTACATTCACCTGCCTTCTGGCTGAAATTCCCTCCACCAGAATCAAGGGCTTGGGCCATGTCTTTCATGCCAACAGCCAACACCTTTTATGCCTGGCTCCTAGAAGTGTCACAGGAAAGAGCTAAATCTGACTCCACGTTGGATCTGTTTCTTTTACTTTGTTTCCCGTTGCTTTTGTTCAGTAAAAGCATATTGTCTATACATAATGGCCTACTTCAAGGAACCCTGCCCCTCTGCCTGAATGTTAAACCAAAGTGCCTTTGTTAAGAGAAACATCCTCACCCTGTCCACCTGTAAATGGCTACAGGAAGGAAGAAAGAACATATACCTTTCCCAATGAGGGCTATTCTAGGAGATATTTGCAAAACTTATGACCTTTTGACTTTACTTCCTCATCCCCTCTATGTTCTGTTCTAAAGAAGAACCCAGCATCCAGACCTAAAGATGGTTATTTTGAGACATTAGACTTCTATCTTCTCAGTCTGCTGGCTCTCCAAATAAAGTCATTATTCTTTGCCTCAACACAATGTCTCCAATTTATTTGCCTATTGTGAGGCGAGCAGAGCAAGCTTGTACTCAGTAACAGAAATTGATCAATAAAAGCTGTGGATATTAATAAATTAATAAATAATAAAAATACTTCAAAAAATGATGCTTCTTAATGATTACTTTATTATGATGAATTCAGGATCTATTGCTGATTTGGAGAAATTAGAATTTTATATATTTCAAATGACTTTTTATTCTTTAATGATGCTTTCCTAACCTTTGCACTGACTGTAAGGAAAAAATGTCAATCAAACTGTCCACAGAGAATGTAGTCAATTTATTCTATTGTCTCAAATATGTAGCTCTTTGTAAAGATGCATTTTTGACATGAGTTAAGCTAATCTCCCTCTTCTCTCCTCTATCTCTATTTCTTCTGGAGGTATAAGACCAGGTTAGTATTACATGATCCTAATTCCAACTTCCTGACAATAAGTGATTTAATCAACAGTGGGCGCATTTCCAGTGGAACAATCAGTTTCTTTGGGGAACTCTAGTATTTGAAGTTGGAGAAGGCAATGGCACCCCACTCCAGTACTCTTGCCTGGAAACTCCCATGGAGGGAGGGGGTCGCTAAGAGTCTGTCATGACTGAGCGACTTCACTTTCACTTTTTGCTTTCATGAATTGGAGAAGGAAATGGCAACCCACTACAGTGTTCTTGCCTGGAGAATCCCAGGGACGGGGGAGCCTGGTGGGCTGCCGTCTGTGGGGTCACACAGAGTCGGACATGACTGAAGCAACTTAGCAGCAGTAGCAGCAGTATTTGAAGTTAAAAACATTAGTCTCTGCTGTCACTTACATTGCAATGAAGTAGATTTGTAACAAGGAAGTACAAATCTGACTCCATATTGGATTTGTCTCTTTTACTTTAACATTTGTGTTCTATTGCTTTCACTACAAGTTAATCACTAAAATGGTGCTGCCTATAGCTTAAAGTATATATGATGACCCATCTCAAGGAATCCTGTTTCCCAGCCCTGAAAATTAAGCTAAAATATCTTTGTTTAACTCACAGAAAACATCCTGGCCAGGCCCACCTGTGAATGGCTTCAAGAAAGAAGAAATTAATACATCCCCTCTGGAGTCTAGCTGGAACCAGGAAATATTCAACAACTTATTACCTTTTTTACCTTGCTCTTCGCCTCCCACTCTTTGTTCTATTAAAAAAACAAAACAAAAGAAACCTAGCATCCAAACCCAGGCCAGATGGCTCTTTGGAACACTAGTCCACCATCTTTTTGGTCTGCTGGCTTTCCAAATAAAGTCACAATTCCTTGTACCAACACCTTTTCTCTTAATTTATCAGCCTGTCCTGTGGTGAGCAGAACAAAGCTTGGACTTGGTATTAATGAAAGATGCAAAGACTGAAAGAGTTATTCCAATGCAGCCATGCTTGACCTACATGCAAAAACAGCAGAGAAAATTGGTTTCTTTAAAAAGATGAAGAAGTCAAAAGTGAAGAGAGTAGCAGGAAAAAAAAAAATTCAAGTGCTCTTAGGAGAATGGACCTTGACTTTCCAGTTGGTGCAATGGTAAAGGAATCTGCCTGCCAATCCAGGGGATGCAGGTTTGATCCCTGGGTCGGAAAGATCCCCTGGACTAGGAAATGACTACCCACTCCAGCATTCTTGCCTGGAAAATTCCATGGACAGAGGAGACTGGCAGACTACAGTCCATGGAGTCACAAAGAGTCCGGCACAATTGGGCCACTGAGCATGGAGGTGAATGGAAGGAGTCATTTTTATACAATTTTACAAACAAAACTTAATGTTCAAGAATATGACTTCCATCATTTTTCCTCAATCAAATGCAATTTTTATCTTGAACTCTCCATTTTACTGATATTAGAAAATGTCACCTAGTCACTACTTAGTAAACTCAGCAGAGATTATTTAATCTAGTCAGGTTTAAAATTTCATTATTTTTGGATTTAAATTCAGTGGGTTGAGGAGTCAAAATCAGTCCATTTAGTTTCCTCTTTCTGATTCCTGATGTTTTGGGGAGGATGTAGTGGCTCACAGCATTGTTAGCAAGAGACACCTGATCCTTGACTATGTCTTTACACCAGCCTCCACTGAGACACAGTGCTTCCTATTTGATTATTGTCAATACATACTTGTCTATGGTGTTGCTGAGCTCCCTGAATTCATGAAGACACCTGGTGTCCACCTTCACAGAACTCTTCCACTGGTCTACCTAAACACTTGCAGTCTTCTCATCACCATCTTCCAAACCTCCTTGACACCCTGTGAGACTTTCTCTAGGATGAACAGCCTAAATGCTCTGCCTTGCTGCCCCTACAATTGTGCACCTTTCTGAATACAAGTCTCCTTTGCAAGGACAATGATTTCCTGGGCTGTACCTGGGGACAAGGCAAAAGCATTCTGGCTCTAGGATCCTCTCACATTTACCTTTTGTATTTTTAGTCCTCCCCTGAGGCAAGACTCAAGTTTCTTTAGAAATTTAGTAGGTTCTGTTTCACAACAGCAGTCAACACTCCTGCCCTCTTATCCAAACTTGGGAAAATACTGCTTGACCCAGCCCCAGAAAGACACATTTCCTTTCTGTGTGTAAGGAAAACTAACTAACCACATCTTTCCAAGGAAGCTACTTACGTAGTTCATTCAGGCAAAGAATCATTAGACTGTTTCTCCCAATTCCTCTTCTCTCTCTCTGAAGGAAAGCACAAACAGGCCTGTGAGCTGAAAGAGTGTTTCATGTACACATTCGTCATCAAAGCAATCAAGTCCAATCTATGAATGTAAGTGATACAGACTATGTTTACCCAGATGCTCCACATTTATTCCATCTCCTAAACTGGGGAAAATTCTACAGTGTTTTTAAGCTTTGGGACAGCTGGATCTTGTATTTAAAAAAATGTACAAAAATTAAAAATGGGATGGCTGGTTGTGATTAAACAGGAAAAGGAAAATTCAGGTTGACTTTTTTGTGTCGGGTGTGTCAGGCGCATGGCAGGCACATGAAATATCTCATTTAAGTTTCATGACCACTGTGAAGCAGCTTCATTTCAGAGAGGGAAACTAGAGTAAATGAGTTATTCAAGTTATAAGACTTGAATAACTTATATTATTAGCAGTTGAGGTGTGCTTTCCAAAAAGGTGTGCTTTCCAAAAAGGTGTGTTGAAATCTTAACTCTAGGAACCTGTAAATGTGAATTTATTTGGAAACAGGGCCTTAGCAGATGTAATCAAGTTTGGATGAGGCCATCCTCAATTAAAGTGGGCCCTGAGTCCAGTGACTGCTGTTCAGTTCAGTTGCTCAGTCATGTCTGACTCTTTGCGACCCCATGGATGGCAGCACTCCAGGCCTCCCTGTCCATCACTAACTCTCAGAGCTTGCTCAAACTCATGTCCACTGAGTCGATGATGCCATCCAACCATCTCATCCTCTGTCATTCCCTTCTCCTCCTGCCTTCAATCTTTTCCAACCTCAGGGTGTTTTCCAATGAGTCAGTTCTTCGCATCAGGTGGCCAAAGTATTGGAGTTTCAGCTTCAGCATCAGTCCTTTTAGACTTTCAGAATGAAGTCCTTTCAGAATGAAGACATTCAGACACATACAAAGGAAGACAGTCATGTGAAGCTGGAAGCAAAGAGTAGAGAGATACAGCTATAGTGAAGGAAGGCCAAGGGCTAGGGAAACCACCAGAAGCTAGAAAGAGACAAGGAAGGATTCTTCCCTAGAGTCTTCAAAGGGACCATGGTCTAGAAACACCTTTGGACTTCTAGCTTCCAGATCTGTGAGATAATAAATTTCTGGTTGTTCTAAGGTATAGGTTGCCACTTTTTTGACACCAGGGGCCAGTTTGATGGAAGACAATTTTTCTGGTGCTGGAGGATAAAGCTTCCCTTGCTGGCCCACTGCTCACCTCCTGCTGTGTGGCCCAGTTCCTAACAGGTCATGAAGCAATACTGGTCTGTAGCCCAGGGGTTGGGGATCCCCGTCCTAAGGTATCTAAATACCTTTTAGATAATGTCTGTGTTAATTTGCTATGGCCCTAGAAAACTAATATAAAACCCCTCTCATTGAAAGCCTACTAGGTTGCATACATTCTCTTGGCCATCCTATTATATGCTAGTTAATTTAACCTACAATTTACAGAGAGGATACCAAGGTTCAAAAAGTTAAGCAACACATCAATGTTATATTGTTTTCAAGTAATAGGGACTTTCAGTTCAGTTCAGTTCAGTCACTCAGTCGTGTCCGACTCTTTGCGACCCCATGAGTCACAGTATGCCAGGCCTCCCTGTCCATCACCAACTCCTGGAGTTCACCCAAACTCATGTCCATCGAGTAGGTGATGCCATCCAGCCATCTCATCCTCCGTCATCCCCTTCTCCTCCTGCCCCCAATCCCTCCCAGCATCAGGGTCTTTTCCAATGAGTCAACTCTTCATATGTGATGGTCAAAGTATTGGAGTTTCAGCTTCAGCATCAGTCCTTCCAATGAACACCCAGGACTGATCTCCTTTAGGATGTACTGGTTGTATCTCCTTGCAGTCCAAGGGACTCTCAAGAGTCTTCTCCAACACCACAGTTCAAAAGCATCAATTCTTTGGTGCTCAGCCTTCTTCACAGTCCAACTCTTACATCCATACATGACCACTGAAAAAACCATAGGGACATTCTAAAGTTCAGATGCAAGTCTACCAGACCATAAATGCCTTTCTAAGTTCACATAGCCAGAAAGTCAATACAATGCTGAAGGAAATAAAAGGAAGTGTTGAGATGTCATTGTAAGGTTCTATCTGTGAAGTGTTTGTGATTTGTAAAGAAGATTACAATGGTGAAATTACAGGTGATATAATGAACCAAATTATCTTAAATAAATAAATTTACTGCAATTTTCTTGTATTAAATACTGTTCATTACCAAAAGTCCAAGACAAAAGAGAAATTTTGCCCAATAGACATTTTAATGGTAACTCTATTTGCTGTAATTAGGTGAGATTTTATGACCTTAGAAGACTTTTTGAGACTGTTTCAAGGTACGTTCCAACTTACTCAGAGTTAAGACCTTCCTGTGAACTTGCCAGGACTCACATAATCTGGCCTACCTTTCCTGAAGCACTCAGCCCCATCTCCCCACTTGATCATTCCTATCCAGCCACACAGACTCTTCCGCATTTCTAGTATATATCCAGCTTTCTGTTATCTCAGACAGAGCCTTTGAGCTTACAGTTCTCTGTCTGAACTCTCCTCCCAGAGTTCTGCCTAGCTCCTCACTTCCTACAAGTTTTGACTTGAATATCCCCTTTTCAGTGCATTCATCCCTGACTGCCCTAGTTAAACTTGAAGGCCTCCTTGACACTGTCTATCCATCAACCTGCTTTATTTTAACAATTTACATCATCTAATATACTATATCTTCACTTTAAAGTCATTTTTATTGATGCCCTCATAAATAGAAACTCCATGAAGGCAAAAGTATTTGTTTTGTTTGTTACTATATCTTCAGTTGCTAAACAGTTCCTGGCACATAGTAAGGCTTTGAATGCTTGTTGAATGAATAAATGAATGAATGAGTGAACTCACAGATAAATTATTTTACCGTTCTTGAGTTCTATAAAAGAACTTCAAGGGAGTCCATAAACACCTGGAATGACATGGAAAATAATGTATGTGTGCAAAGTTCTCTCCAAAAGAGAAAATTTTATTAACCGCTGCATTTATTTAATAGTAAAGAAGATTGTATAATATTTATTGTGAAACAAAAGTAAAACTGTCTTGTATACATTAGGCTAAAATATCATTATTAACCACAATTCCTGTTAAGTTCTGTATGAGTATCTCTGCATATATACCTCATTTTCTACAGGAAAAATGAGTGTAACTCATGTATCCTCTCAGATTTCCACCTTCTTTTCTCACTTATATTATCACATTTACTCTCCACACCAGTGTCTTGGTTTTCTCTTTACTTGTTCTCCATATTCATATTAACCTTTCCTATTTTGCCCTTTATTTTATTTTTCCCCTCTTTTTTGTTTCTACCAAGTTTATTTTTAAAAAATTGTTTTTCTGGGCTTCCCTGGTGGCTCAGTGGTACAGAATCCACTTGCCAGTGCAGGAGACACAGGTTTGATCCCTGATCCAGGAAGATTCCACATGCCGAGGAGTTACTATGCCCATGCACCACAACCATTGAGCCTGTGCTCCAGAGACCAGAACCCACAACTACTGAGCCCACATGCTGCACCTACTGAGGCCCAAGTGCCCTAGAGCCTGTGCTCTGCAACAAAGAGAAGCCATCACAATGAGAAGCCTGCACATTGCAAACCAGACAAAAGCACATGCAGCAACAAAGACCCAGCACAGCCAAAAATAAATAAATAAAATTATTTTTAAAATATAAATTCTCTTTAAAAATTATTTTTCAGTGTTACTGAGGCATAATTGACAAAACTGTAAGATAAAGCATACAGCTGATTATTTGATATACACATACATTGTGAAAGGATTCCTCACAAGTTAATCAAAACAGCCATCATCTCACATATTTACCTTTTTAAAAAAATTTTTTTTGGTAAAAATATTTAAATTCTACTCCCTTAGTGAATTTCAATTTTACAATACAGTATTATCAACTATAGTCACTACATTATTAGATCCTCATAACTTTTTCATCTTATTCCTGAAAATGAGTACTTTACCAACCTCTCCCTATTTCCCCAACCACCCAGCTCTAGCAATCACTTTTCTACTCTTTGTTTCTATGAGTTTGAGGGGTTTTGATTGCTTATCTTTTAATCCACATAGTAAATGATGCCATGTAATATTTGCTTTTCCCTGTCTGATTTGTTTTACTGCACATAATTATCTTCTTTATCTCTTGTTATAGTCTTTAATTCTATTTTTTTTCTTTTTTATATTTTTATTTTATATTTTAGTATAGCTGATTAACAATGTTGTGTTAATTTCAGGTGTACTGTACTTCACTTATACATATACATGTATCCATTATTTTTCAAATTCTTTTCCCATTTAGGTTGTTACATAATATTAAGTGAGTTCTGTGGACTATACAGTAGCTTCTTGTTGGTTACCCATTTAAAATATAGGAGCGTGTACATGTCAGTCCCAAACTTCCTAACTATCCCTTTCCCTAACCCTTCCCCTGGTAACCCTGTTTGTTCTCTAAGTCTGTGAGTCTATTTCTATTTTGTAAATAAGTTTATTTGTATCCTTTTTTTTTTTTTTTTTAGATTCTACGTATAAGTGATACCATACATTTCACTTTCTCTGTCTGACTTCACTGAGTCTGACAGTCTCTAGGTCCATCTATTTTGCTGCAAACAGTATCATTTCATTCTCTTTAATGATAGTACCACATCTTCCTCATCCACTTCTGTATTGATGGACATTGAAGTTGCTTCCATGTCTTGGTTATTGTAAATAGTGCTGCAATGAACATTGGGGCGTATGCATTTTTTTCAAATTATGGTTTTCTCTAGATATATGCTCAGGAATGGGATTGCTGGATCAAATGGCAATTTTATTTTTAGTTTTTTTGAGGAAGGGCGGCGGCCAAGAGGAGTTACCCCATGTCCGAGGTCAGGGGCAGCAGCCAAGAGTGCCAGACTGCGACAGCACAGGAACGGCTGAGAGGAGCTATCCCACGTCCAAGGTCAGGGGGGCAGCCGAGAGGAGATACCCAGCGTTCAGGTGAGGGGCGGCGATGAGAGGAGTTACCCCGTGTCTGAGGTCAGGGGCGGTGGCCTGGAGGAGATACCCCATGCCCTTAGGCCGGAGGCCAGGGGCAGCGGGAAGGAGGAACTACCCCATACCCCTAAGCACGAGGCCATGGGCGGCGGCTGGGAGGAGCAACCCCACGACCGAGGCCAGGGGCGGTGGCCAGGAGGACCAACCCCACACTGTGGCTACGCAGGCACAGGAGGGCCTAGAGGAACTATCCTACATTGAAGGTCAAGAAGGGTGGCAGTGAGGAGATACCCCTCATCCAAGGTAAGGAGCAATGGCTGTGCTTTGCAGGAGCAGCCGTGAAGAGATACCCCATGCCCAAGGTAAGAGAAACCCAAGTAAGATGGTAGGTGTTGCAAGAGGGCATCAGAGGGCAGACACACTGAAACCATACTCACAGAAAACTAGTCAATCTAATCACACTAGGACT
>NW_011494934.1:5632480-5634403 GCF_000754665.1 Bison bison bison | reverse complement strand
ATAGGGGACTGGAATGCAAAAGTAGGAAGTCAAGAAACACCTGGAGTAACAGGCAAATTTGGCCTTGGAATACGGAATGAAGCAGGGCAAAGACTAATAGAGTTTTGCCAAGAAAATGCACTGGTCATAACAAACACCCTCTTCCAACAACACAAGAGAAGACTCTATACATGGACATCATCAGATGGTCAACACCGAATCAGATTGATTATATTCTTTGCAGCCAAAGATGGAGAAGCTCTATACAGTCAGCAAAAACAAGACCAGGAGCTGACTGTGGCTCAGACCATAAACTCCTGATTGCCAAATTCAGACTTAAATTGAAGAAAGGAGGGAAAACCACTAGACCATTCAGGTATGACCTAAATCAAATCCCTTATGACTATACAGTGGAAGTGAGAAATAGATTTAAGGGCCTAGATAGATAGGCCTGATAGATAGAGTGCCTGATGAGCTATGGAATGAGGTTCATGACATTGTACAGGAGACAGGGATCAAGACCATCCCCATGGAAAAGAAATGCAAAAAAGCAAAATGGCTGTCTGGGGAGGCCTTACAAATAGCTGTGAAAAGAAGAGAAGCGAAAAGCAAAGGAGAAAAGGAAAGATATAAACATCTGAATGCAGAGTTCCAAAGAATAGCAAGAAGACATAAGAAAGCCTTGTTCAGCAATCAATGCAAAGAAATAGAGGAAAACAACAGAATGGGAAAGACTAGGGATCTCTTCAAGAAAATCAGAGATACGAAAGGAACATTTCCTGCAAAGATGGGCTCGATAAAGGACAGAAATGGTATGGACCTAACAGAAGCAGAAGATATTAAGAAGAGATGGCAAGAATACACAGAAGAACTGTACAAAAAAGAGCTTCACGACCCAGATAATCACGATGGTGTGATCACTGACCTAGAGCCAGACATCCTGGAAGGTGAAGTCAAGTGGGCCTTAGAAAGCATCACTACGAACAAAGCTAATGGAGGTGATAGAATTCCAGTTGAGCTATTCCAAATCCTCAAAGATTATGCTGTGAAAGTGCTGCACTCAATATGCCAGCAAATTTGGAAAACTCAGCAGTGGCCACAGGACTGGAAAAGGTCAGTTTTCATTCCAATCCCAAAGAAAGGCGATGCCAAAGAATGCTAAAACTACTGCACAATTGCACTCATCTCACACACTAGTAAAGTAATGCTCAAAATTCTCCAAGCCAGGCTTCAGCAATATGTGAACCATGAACTTCCTGATGTTCAAGCTGGTTTTAGAAAAGGCAGAGGAACCAGAGATCAAATCACCAACATCCACTGGATCATGGAAAAAGCAAGAGAGTTCCAGAAAAGCATCTCTTTCTGCTTTATTGACTATGCCAAAGCCTTTGACTGTGTGGATCACAATAAACTGTGGAAAATTCTGAAAGAGATGGGAATACCAGACCACCTGATCTGCCTCTTGAGAAATTTGTATGCAGATCAGGAAGCAACAGTTAGAACTGGACATGGAACAACAGACTGGTTCCAAATAGGAAAAGGAGTACCTCAAGGCTGTATATTGTCACCCTGCTTATTTAACCTATATGAAGAGTACATCATGAGAAACGCTGGACTGGAAGAAACACAAGCTGGAATCAAGATTGCCGGGAGAAATATCAATAACCGCAAATATGCAGATGACACCACCCTTATGGCAGAAAGTGAAGAGGAACTAAAAAGCCTCTTGATGAAGGTGAAAGTGGAAAGTGAAAAAGTTGGCTTAAAGCTCAACATTCAGAAAACGAAGATCATGGCATCCGGTCCCATCACTTCATGGGAAATAGATGGGGTAACAGTGGAAATAGTGTCAGACTTTATTTTTCTGGGCTCCAAAATCACTACAGATGGTGACTGCAGCCATGAAATTAAAAGACGCTTACTCCTTGGAAGGAAAGTTATGAC
>NW_011494934.1:5622645-5632380 GCF_000754665.1 Bison bison bison | reverse complement strand
TAAGAAGAGGCTTTATTTTTCTGGGCTCCAAAATCACTACAGATGGTGACTGCAGCCATGAAATTAAAAGACGCTTACTCCTTGGAAGGAAAGTTATGACCAACCTAGATAGCATATTCAAAAGCAGAGACATTACTTTGCCAACAGTGGTTCGTCTAGTCAAGGCTATGGTTTTTCCAGTGGTCATGTATGGATGTGAGAGTTGGACTGTGAAGAAGGCTGAGCACTGAAGAATTGATGTTTTTGAACTGTGGTGTTGGAGAAGACTCTTGAGAGTCCCTTGGACTGCAAGGAGAACCAACCAGTCCATTCTAAAGGAGATCAGCCCTGGGATTTCTTTGGAAGGAATGATGCTAAAGCTGAAACTCCAGTACTTTGGCCACCTCATGCAAAGAGTTGACTCATTGGAAAAGACTCTGATGCTGGGAGGGATTGGGGGCAAGAGGAGAAGGGGACGACAGAGGATGAGATGGCTGCATGGCATCACTGACTCAATGGACATGAGTCTGAGTGAACTTCGGGAGTTGGTGATGGACAGGGAGGCCTGGCATGCTGGGATTCATGGGGTCGCAAGGAGTCAGACACAACTGAGTGACTGATCTGATCTGATCTGATCTGACCATACTGTTACCCACAGTGGTTGTATCAGTTTACATTCTCAAAAACAGTGAAATATTTTCCTATTCCTTGTCTTTCAGTCTATATGTTCCTAAAAGATGAAGTGTCTCTTATAGGCAGAACATAATTAGATGAGCCTTTTTATTTTTCAATCCATTCAGCCACTCCATGTCTTCTAATTGGAGAATTTACTTCATTTATATTTAGAGTAATTATGACAGTTATGTGCTTACTATTACTGTTTTCTGACTGTCTTGTAGTTCCTCTGTGTTCCTTTATTCTTCTTTTCTCTATTCCCTTATGGTTTGATGATTTCTGTAGCGTTTTGCTTTGATTCTTGTTCATCTTTTGTGTGAATACTACAGCCTTTTGTT
Organism: Bison bison bison; assembly: GCF_000754665.1. Taxonomy (NCBI): domain Eukaryota; kingdom Metazoa; phylum Chordata; class Mammalia; order Artiodactyla; family Bovidae; genus Bison; species Bison bison. The sequence goes on along the minus strand of NW_011494934.1, from coordinate 5,631,388 downwards.
TGTGGTTACCATGGAAATTACATAAAACATCTTACATTTATAACATTCTATTTTAAACTGATAACAGCTTAACTTCAAGTTTAATACAGAGTTTTACATTTTTACACTCCCACCCTCCTTTTATGTTTTCCATGTTACAATTTATATCTTTTTACATTGCATGTGTGCTCAGTTGCTTTAGTTGTGTCTCATTCTTTGCAACCTCATGGACCATAGTCCACCAGGCTCTTCTATCTATGGGATTTCCCAGCAAAAATACTGGAATGGGTTGCCATGCCCTCTAGGGAACCTTCCCTACCAAGGAACAGAACCTGAGTCTCCTGCACTGGCATATGGATTCTTTACTGCTGAGCCATCAGGGAAGTCCCTCTTTTTATACTGTGTATCCATTGATGAATTATTATAGTCATTTTAATACTTTTGTCTTTCATCCTTCATATAAAAGCTATAAGTGATTTGCCCATGAGCATTCTGATATTAGGGTGTTCTGAATTTAACTATATATTTATCTTTACCAGTGAATTTTATACCACAGACAACACATGTTGCCTGCCATTCCAGTAAATAGTGAATGTTGCCCACCATCAAGCCATCAGCCATTGTACCCGCTCCTAGGTGGTGAGCCCTGAGGGGAATGCAGGATGGAAAAAAACGGGATAGTGGCCCTAGATATTAATAGTTAAGATGCATATCAAAGGAATAATTTCAATGAGCTCAAACTCTCGTGTCTTCACATATGTAGAAAAACACTAAAATCAGTAAATTTAAATGTCTGTTTTTGTGATTGTAATAATATTTGATCTTCAGCACATTTGTTTATTTTTAGCAAAAGCTCCTGTATATCCTGGCTCCTCCCCTACTTCTCTGTAGCAGTTCCTCAGAGCTACCTGAGACACTGTCTCCTGGGTTATAATCCTCACTAAAGCTCCCAAATAACTTAACTCACAATTTTTAGGTCGTGCATTTTTTTTTCAGTCAACAATATTTACGTATGCTTTCCTGTTACTAGTTAGCTTCCTTTGTTTCAACTTGAAGAACCCTTTTAACATTTCTTGTAAGCCTAGTCTAGTGGTCATGAACTCTTCTTACAGCATTTGTTTGTCTGGAAAAGTCTTTTTTTAAGCACTTCTTTAGTATTGATGGACAACCATGTTTATTCTTACTGGGTAGCTTTTAAAGTGTGCAGATAAATCTGTTTTCAGGGAAACACTGGGAGATGAGTGAGTTTTACCTGCTCACTCTGTGCTAAACCCTGGAGTACAGCCACAGTGAGTTCTCACATCAGGAACTTCTCTTTTGGGGGGTATAGTTTTGTGAGTATGATGGATTCAAGGCCTGTTGACTTTCAGAGGTAGTTGTTTTGAGTCCATCGCTTAGGTGAGAGTCTTAAATTTGGTATGCTAATCATGGGGTTCAAATCCTTAGCTCTTAAGCGAGAAACTGGGAATTCAGGGCTCTTTTCAGATTGTATGGCCCTGGGCCAGAGACAGATTTATGACCAAATGATGTCTCAGCTTTTCCTACCCATTTTAATCTGTACCTTCTCAGTAGCCCAATGTGGAGGAGTCATTCAGCTAGTTTCTGGATCTCTTTTATTAGAAGGTGCAATGTGTATAACTATAGAATTGGTGCATCCAGTAAAGCAGGGGAACTCAGAAGATTCTTATGTCACCATCTTGGTCCTCTCTCTCAAATTCCTCCTTCCATTGTTAACTAAGATAAACCTATTAAACAATACTACAAGAATGCAATCAGCAAAATCCAGAATGTGGAAAACTCTAAAGGGAAAATAAATGGTTTCTTTAACAAATAAGTTGCGAAAAAAGGAGATCTATAAAAAGCTGTATTAATCAACTGCAATATATGGGGTTTATACGCACTTTCCCTGTGGCTCAGCTGGTAAAGAATCCACCTGCAATGTGGGAGACCTGGGTTTGATCCCTGGTTGGGAAGATCCCCTGGAGAAGGGAAAGACTACCCACTCCAGTATTCTGGCCTGGAGAATAGTCCATGGGGTCACAAAGAGTCGAACACGACTGAGCAACCTTCACTTTCACTTTTCTTTCATTTGAAGTAGTTAAAAATAGACTCAAAGAAATTTGAACCTTGATCATATAACTTATGACATTAAGGATTATTGATATTTTTGTGTAATTAATAAAAATTCCTTGTATTTTAGAGACACATTCTCAAATATATGTATAAAATGTAAAATGTTTCTCAATTTTTTCAATAATATATGTATATATATGTGTGTGTGTGTGTGTGTGTGTGTACACCCTTCTATGGGCTTATTAGGTGGCACAATGGTAAAAAATCTTGTCTGTATAAGTCTCTGGAACACTGGGCTTTGGTCATCCCATGTCAAAAAAGGAAAGTCATCATTTACCTCTACCAATTTCTCCCAACTTTCCTGATAATAAGAGTCCTCTGGGATTTTAATTAAAAATTCAGGTTTGTTCTCTGCATATGGGCAGATTTAGAAAAACATATACAAATGCAATTATTCATTGTGTATGTGAAATAAAATTTAGGAATACAATTATTTATTATCATTATGAAATTCAAATTTAACTGTATCCTGTATTTCTGGCCTCCCTACTGGGATGATGTTCAGGAATTATGTTTGCACTTCAGGTTCTATTTTTTGTTCTTTTTTTTTTTTTTTTTTTACAATGTCTTGAGTAGAAGCTCTGAGAAGTTTCCTTTTTCATTTGAGCCTATCAATCACCTTTTTAAGTGATTTTAAAATAATCAAATCGGTTATATAAGTGTCACCAATCTCATTGTTAGTTGCTATGTATGATTACCATATTTTGTAGTCATAATTATGTAGATTTGTCAACATGTGTTAGATATATTTAGTTCTAACTTTTTTTAATTGCAACACTAAACTCTTGATTTACAGTTAGTCTTCAAATTTTGTAGTTCATAATCATTGTCTCAATTTTTAAAATTAGAAGGAAAACTTCACAAGATACCCTAAAAACTGTAAAAGTGGATCTCTGGAGATGGAATTTATTGATTCTTTTTGACCTTAAATTTATGACATCATTTGAATCAAGCTGATTGATGATACAATGTAGTGAACCTTGACTCACAGTTTTGTCCTCAGAGGATCCTCAACTCTGGAACTTGCTTCTCCTCTTAGTCCAATGAAAAATGAGCTTCTTGGCTCCAAGGATACCTTCAAGGGGTAATTGTTTACAAAAACATCTGCCTGAGGGCTTAATAATAGGGATCAAATGATAGATGGCATTTTAAATGCATTTTCCATGTATGAATCCCAAGAGGATCAGTAATGAAAACAGTTCAAAAAGTAATGCTAGTAATTAGGCATACTGGTTTATATAAAAGTATCTTCATATACTTTGAAAGTTTGACATGCCAATGATTCCCAGATTTCTAATCTCAAGGTGTGAGAAACTGATTGCCAAAAATATCGAGCTTGATTTAATAAACATCACTCAGTCCAGCTTCAAGAAAAATTCAGGACTTGATTTCTCAGCACTCTATGACCTTTGGGAGCATTCTATTAAAGAAAAATGAAGCAGATTTGCTTTAAGTAATTCTAGCCTTCAGTGATAAATAGAATCCTTCACAAACATCAGAGATCTTTTAAAGTTTTTATTTTAAAAGACTCAAATGCTTTATTGGGGTTTTTAATTATTTTCATAGATTTGGAGAAAGTTTTGTTTCCTCAGGGCTAATACTTTTGGAACAATGAAAGACATCATACTGGGAGGCCTGCCCTTTTGCAGAGTCTATGTTAAAAAGAAATACAACTTAAGACTGAGATGGTTTCCTTGTTTTGGTCTGACTAGAACTTGAAATCTACCAGATTCCATAAGATTGTGTAGAATGACTGGCCCTTGAAATCCTCATTAAACTTTTTAACCTGAAGACTTTAAATTTTGGACAAACCTCTTGCCTCCTCAAGTTCAAATGTTTTAACTCCAAAAAGAAAAAAACACTATTACTGTCCTAGAAAAAATACTCAATATTTTCATCCTTCACAAAATACTAAGGATCTGAATTCTCCGACATGCATTAGAACACAAGAATTCTGGCTGAAGCATCATTACAGTATTCTTAAAGAGTAAAATGACAAATTTCTGTGAGGGAGTATTATGTTATCTTGGGAAAACTTTCTAATATCATTGGGCTTCTTTGATAAATGTTTGTTCTGCATAATCTCCAAAACTAATTCCAGGTCTAATTTTTTCTCTTTCCTTAACAGTTAAGAGTTTCACCACAGCCTTGATAGCTCTCTACCTGGAAAGCTCAATTGAAATAGTCTTTAAAAACAGCCTTTTGTTAAAAAAAAAAAAGTATATATATGTATATATATATATAATATATATAATAATGAAATGAATACAAAATACTAAAGAAATTAATACGAGATCAAACTGATTCTAAGATATATATGTATGTTGGCAAGTAGCCAGAGAAAATAGTTTTCTCGATACATTCCCAGAAGATGCACTGCAAAGTAGAGGGAGAAATGAGCTCAGTGTTTCCATTTCTAACTATTTATGTGATTAATTTTTACTGATATAGGCATAATTTCAATTTACTGTCTCTTCTAAAATCAAGTTGCTATTAGGATTTTCATTCTACCATGCACAAGACTTTTGGAAACCAAAAATCATGGGTAATAGACTAACAAACACAAACCATAGACCACCACCTATTAGTAATATGAGCTTGGGAAAATTATATAAGCTCCAACAGACATATTTCCTTCATCTTCAACAGAGAAACAATTCATGACAACCTGGTTTCAGTCTATGTGATGTGTGTGTGTGTGTAGCTCTTAATAAATAAATGTGGAAATATTTATTGACCATAAAGCACCCTAGCAATGTAACATATTTTTATTGTAGGATCCATACAATACAGGACATTTAATCAAAGACTGAAGAATGAATACCTTTTATCGATTTATCTGAATGACAGAGAAGCTATTGGAAGCAATAGGTTGATAAACTTGCATGACAATAATCTTGCTTTGGAAAGAGAAAAATGTATGTATATCAAGTCAGTTCTGCAAGACATGAAGGTAGCATCAATATTCACAAGCCATAAAGTTCAGTTCTTCTTTGAAAGAGCGAAGGTGTTTTAAAAGGTGGGCTTTATTATTTTTCAGAGATGGTGAGGCCAACAGGTCAGGAGGTGATTGGCACTGAAAGGGTAGTTTGTTACTCACAGATCCCAAGAGAAGGGGGCATGATGTGTCACAGAGAGCCATACAAGAAGGTACCAGAGGTCATCAGGAGGGAGGAAGTAAGGGAAAGACATGAGCAAGAGACTCTGTTGTGCTCTCTGTGGGGCATGAAAGAGCAAGGCATGGCAGGCAAGCTTAGAATTTGCCAGTGTGAATAATCTCAGTGGAGTCTGGGACATAGGGACTGTCCCTAGTTTCCTAATACCTGATCTTGGAGTGACTAAGGTGAGGAATTATGGTCCCAAGTATGAAAGCCCAACAGAGGATATGGAGGGGCTGTGGGTTGTGGATCAGTTAGCTTGCATATGAAAGGTATACTCAGCTAGTCATCCTTTTACTGTCTCTAGAAATTGTCTAGCCCTAGGAAGACTAGTTCTCCATGGTCAGGAAGGCCCCAGATGCCAAAGCATCAGAATTTACAGAAAATAGCAAGTAGCAATACAAGCCTACCTCAAGAAAGAAGAGAAACATTAAATAAACAACCTAATTTTATACCTAATGCAATTAGAAAAAGAAGAGCTAAAAACCCAAAGTCAGTAGAAAGAAAAAAGAAATGAAAATCAGAGCAGAAATGATTGAAAAACAAAAGAGGGAGACTACGGCAAAGATCAACAAAACTAAAAGCTGGTTCTTTGAGAAGATGAATAAAATATACAGACTTATTGAGAAAAAAGGGAGAAGAATCAAAACAATAAAATTAGAAGTGAAAATGGAGAAATTACAACAGACAACACAGAAATACAAAAGATCATAAGAGACTACTATGAGCAACTATATGCCAATGAAGTGGACAACTTGAAAGAAATGGACAAATTCTTAGAAAAGTATAACCTTCTGAACCAGGAAGAAATAGAACTGAGCCAAGAAGAAATAGGAAATCTGAACAGACACATCAAAAGCATGGAAATCAAAATCGTACTAAAAAATCTTCCAACAAAAAAAAGCCCAGGACCAGATGGCTTCACAGGTGAATTCTACCAAAAGTTTAGAGAAGATCTAATACCTATCCTACTCAAACACTTCCAGAAAATTGCAGAGGAAGGTAAACTCCCAAACTCATTCTATGAAGCCACCACCACCATGATACCAAAACCAGACAAAGATGCCACACACAAAAAAAGAAAACTGCAGGCCAATATCATTGATGAACATAGATGCAAAAATCTTCAACAAAATTCTAGCAAACAGAATCCAACAACATATTAAAAAGATCATGCATCATGACCAAGTGCACTTTATTCCAGGGATGCAAGGATTCTTCAATATTGGGAAATCAATGTGATACACCACATTAACAAATTGAAAGATAAAAACCATATGATTATCTCAATAGATGCAAAGAAAGCCTTTGACAAAATTCAACACCCATTTAACATAAAAACTCACCAGAAAGCAGGGATAGAAAGGACATACCTCATCATATTAAAAGTCATATACAACACACCCACAGAAACATTATCCCTAATGGCAAGAAATTGAAAGCACTTTCTCTAAAATCAGGAAAAGACAAGGGTGCCCACTCTCATCATTTCTATTCAATTTGGTTTTGGAATTACAATCCACAGCAATCAGAGAAGTAAAAGAAATAAAAGTAATCCAGATTGGAAAAAAAGCAAAACTGTCAATGTCTGAAGATGACATAATCCTCTGCATAGAAAACCCTAAAGCTACCAGCAGAATGTTACTAGAGCTAAGCAATGAATATAGCAAAGTTTTAGGATATAAAATTAATACACAGAAATCCATTGCATTCCTAACACTAACAATGAGTAAATAGAAAGAGAAATTAAAGAAACAATCCCATTCACCATTGCAACGAAAAGAATAAAATATTTTAGAATAAATTTATCTAAAGAAACAAAAGACCTGTATGTAGAAAACTATAAACACTGATGAAAGAAATCAAAGATGACACAAACAGATGGAGAAATATACCATATTCACAGATTGGAAGAATCATTATAGTGGAAATGAGAATACTACTCAAAGCAATCTATCAGATCAGATCAGATCAGATCAGTCGCTCAGTCATGTCCGACTCTTTGCGACCCCATGAATCTATAGATTTAACACAATTCTTATCAACCTACCAATGGTATTTTTCCCAGAACTAGAACAAATAATTTCACAATATGCATGGAAACTCAAAAAGACTCAAATAACCAAAGCAATCTTGAGAGAGAATGGAACTGGGGAAATCACCCTTCCTGACTTCAGACTATACTACAAAGCAACAGGCATCAAGACAATATGGTACTGGCACAAAGACAGAAAAATAGATCAATGGAACAAAATAGGAAGCCCAAAGATGAATCCACACACCTATCGACACCTTATCTTTGACAAAGGAGTCAAAAATATACAATGCAGAATGCTTGCAAAAATATACAATATTAAAGAGAGTTAAATTAACAAATGGTTCTAAGAAAACTGGTCAACTACACGTAAAAGAATGAAACTAGAACACTTAACACAAAAATAAACTCAAAATGGACTAACTATTTAAATGTAAGACCAGAAACTATAAAACTCTTAGGGGAAAACATAGGCAGAACACTCTCTGACATAAATCACAGCAAGATCCTCTATGACTTACCTCCCAGAGTAATGGAAATAAAAACAAAGATAAACACAGCTGACAAACAATTTATCTCCAAAATGTACAAGCTGTTCATGCAGCTCAATACCAGAAAAACAAACAACCCAATCAAAAAGTAGGGCAAATAACTAAACAGACATTTCTCCAAAGACATACAGATGGATAAAAAACACATAAAAAGATGCTCAACATCACTCATTATTCAATTCAGTTCACTTCAGTCGCTCAGTCGTGTCCGACTCATTGCACCCCATGGACTGCAGCACGTCAGGCCTCCCTGTCCATCACCAACTCCCAGAGTTTACTCAAACTCATGTCCATTGGGTCAGTGATGCCATCCAATCATTTCATCCTCCGTCAGCCCCTTCTCCTCCCACCTTCAGTCTTTCCCAGCATCAGGGTCTTTTCAAATGAGTCAGCTCTTCACATTAGGTGGCCAAAGTATTGGAGTTTCAGCTTCGGTATCAGTCCTTCCAAGGAATATTGAGGACTGATTTCCTTTAGGATGAACTGGTTCGATCTCCCTGCAGTCCAAGGGACTCTCAAGAGTCTTCTCCAACACTATAGTTCAAAAGCACCAATTCTTTGGTGCTCAGCTTTCTTTATAGTGCAACTCTCACATCCACCCGTGACTACTGGAAAAACCATAGGCTTGACTAGACAGACCTTTGTTGGCAAAGTAACATCTCTGCTTTTTAATATGCCATCAGGTTGGTCATAACTTTTCTCCCAAGAAGTAAGCATCTTTTAACTCATTATTCAGTTCAGTTCAGTTCAGTTGCTCAGTCATGTCTGACTCTTTGTAACCCCATGAATAACAGCATGCCAGGCCTCCCTGTCCATCACCAGCTCCTGGAGTTCACCCAGACTCACGTCCATCAAGCCAGTGATGCCATCCAGCCATCTCATCCTCT
>NW_011494934.1:5621846-5622201 GCF_000754665.1 Bison bison bison | reverse complement strand
TTTGAGAGAACAGCATTGAAATGTGTTTATTTTCATATGTAAAATAGATGACCAGTACAAGTTCAATGCATGAAGCAGGGCACTCAAAGCTGGTGCTCCGGGACAACCCAGAGGGATCGGGTGGGAAGGGAGGTGGAAGAGGGGCTCAGGATGGGGGGACACGTGTGCACCCATGGCTGATTCATGTTGATGTATGACAAAAAACCACCAAAAATATTGTAAAGTAACTATTCTCCAATTAAAATAAATTATTAATTATAAAAAGAAATTGCTAGAAAATAAAAAGCATAGTTAATACAAAGAACATCAGTTGATGAAAAGTCAAGAGAAAACTGTATCTATCATGCTAGTGTTC
>NW_011494934.1:5617756-5620906 GCF_000754665.1 Bison bison bison | reverse complement strand
TTATCCACAGCCAGGCACAGTGTCTCAACTCAGCATGATGAAACAGCTTTCTGGAGTGCTACAGTGCACAACCCACTTGGTGCAAATGGCACCGTGAGCACTGCACAGCCGTAGCATGGGTTCCATAAAAGTGTCTGAATAAAAGTAAGGAGACAATAAAAGTAACTAATATTTTCACTGGAAAACTGTTTGATAATAGACCTTTTTTTTTTTTCCCCCCAAAAAGCATAAGAAAACCATATGTTACAGTGAAATGTGTTCAGATACTCTTTCTTCCTTTCGGTGAATGCAACCCTTCCTTTCCTGGAAGGCAAATGATGTCAATGCTATGGTTTAAAGAGGAAACAATTCTTATATGAAGAACTAGAAAAACAATTATATGAAAATGAAGAAAGGAAGAGTATGGCTAATTTTTAGTCAAGTCACACAGCTTGTTAGAGATCAAATTAAAATAAAAACCTTAAAATGAGTTCCTCAAATGAAAGCTATATTAGTAAAATACAAAGAGTAGTGGAATGCCCCATGAGGGAGATAAAATATTTCTCCATGGGTAAGCAATATCTATTTTTAATATTAACCCCCATTCAAATAATATATTCAGTTTGTAGCAATACAGGTTTTTCAGTTGCCCATTCCTCTATCACTGCTTACTTATTCCCTGCTATTTATATATAGTAATGTACCTATATGTAGCCTTTACTTGCTAATGCAGACTTTGGTTACTTTGATATTTCTTAAAAATATTTTTTATCAAGACTCAACCACTGATCTCCAACTCTGTTATTAATATACCTTCAGATCAGATTAGATAAGATTAGTCACTCAGTCGTGTCTGACTCTTTGCGACCCCATGAATCGCAGCACGGCAGGCCTCGCTGTCCATCACCAACTCCCAGAGTTCACTCAGACTCACGTCCATCGAGTCAGTGATGCCATCCAGCCATCTCATCCTCTGTCGTCCCCTTCTCCTCCTGCCCCCAATACCTCGCAGCATCAGAGTCTTTTCCAATGAGTCAACTCTTCGCATGAGGTGGCCAAAGAATTGGAGTTTCAGCTTTAGCATCATTCCTTCCAAAGAAATCCCAGGCCTGATCTCCTTCAGAATGGACTGGTTGGATCTCCTTGCAGTCCAAGGGACTCTCAAGAGTCTTCTCCAACACCACAGTTCAAAAGCATCAAGAAATGCAAATCAAAACCGCAATGAGGTATTACCTCATGCTGCTCAGAATGTTCACCATCAAAAAGTCTACAACAATAAATGCTGGAGAGGGTGTGGAGAAACGGGAACCCCCTTACACTGTTGGTGAGAATGCAAACTAGTACATCCAGTATGGAGAACAGTATGGAGATTCTTTAAAAACTGGAAATAGAACTGCCATATGACCCAGCAATCCCATTGCTGAGCATACACACCAAGGAATGAGAATTGAAAGAGACACATGCAGCAGCAGGACATGAAAGCAAGCAAGATATCCATCGGCAGATGAATGGATAAGAAAGTTTTGATACATATACACAAAGAAATATTACTCAGCTCCAAAAAGGAATTCATTTGAGTCAATTCTAATGAGGTGGTTGAAACTGGAGTCTATTACACACAGTGAGGTAAGTCAGAAAGAGAAAGATCAATACAGTGTATTAACACATATATTTGGAATTTAGAAAGATGCTTAGATGCTCACAATAATCCTATATGCAAGGCATCAAGAGACTCAGATGTAAATACAGACTTTTGGACTATGTGGGAGAATGCAAGGGTGGGATGATTTGAGAGAACAGCATTGAAATGTGTTTATTTTCATATGTAAAATAGATGACCAGTACAAGTTCAATGCGTGAAGCAGGGCACTCAAAGCTGGTGCTCCAGGACAACCCAGAGGGATCAGGTGGGAAGGGAGGTGGAAGAGGGGCTCAGGTTGGGGGGACACGTGTGCACCCATGGCTGATTCATGTCGATGTATGACAAAAACCACCAAAATATTGTAAAGTAACTATTCTCCAATTAAAATAAATTATTAATTATAAAAAGAAATTGCAGAAAATAAAAAGCATAGTTAATACAAAGAACATCAGTTGATGAAAAGTCAGAGAAAACTGTATCTATCATGCTAGTGTTCATGGTTCTACATACGAAAATGTAAGCATAATTTGGCAAATAAACCATACTGAAAGGAAATTGTTCAGAATTTCTCACTCACTTTGTGACTATCAAAGAATTCCAGTGACTTTCATCATCCTTTGGGTGATTTTCTGAGAGTGTATGTCCTCTACATCTATTGTACATATTTGATACAGGTCTGATTCTGGCAACATGGGCCAGTGTTACTGTGAATAACTGGAAAAGAACATAAAAAACTAATCAAAGAGCAGATTTGCAGAGGAGCTCCCCCAGGCCAGGAATCTCCTAATTTTAACCATCCTTTTGTCCCATGGTATCTTTTTTTTTTTTTTTTGGGTTTATTTGATTTGGGCATCCCTGGTGGCTCAGTGGTAAAGAAGCTGCATGTCAATTTAGGAGATGTACTAGATGTGGGTTCCATCACTTGGTTGAGGATCCCTTGGAGAAAAAACTGTCAACCTACTCCAGTATTTTTGCCTGGGAAAACCCATGGACAGAGTAGCCTGGCAGACTACAATTCACAGGGTCTCAAAAGAGTCAGACCAACTTGGTGACTGAAACAGCAACAACAGTAGTTGCTTTACAATGCTGTATTAGTTTCTGCTGTACAACGCAGTGAATCAGCTGTAAGTATACACATATCCTCTCCCTCTTGGACCTCCCTCTCCCACCCATTCCCATTCATCCAAATTATCACAGAGCACCCAACTGAACTCCCTGGGTTATACAGTAGGTTCCCACTAGCTATCTGTTTTACACATGGAAGTACACATAAGTCAATCCAGATCTCCCAGATCATCTCCCCATCCCCATGTCCACTTATCCACAGCCAGGCACAGTGTCTCAACTCAGCATGATAGAAACAGCTTTCTGGAGTGCTACAGTGCACAACCCACTTGGTGCAAATGGCACCGTGAGCACTGCACAGCCGTAGCATGGGTTCCATAAAAGTGTCTGAATAAAAGTAAGGAGACAATAAAAGTAACTAATATTTTCACTGGAAAACTGTTTGATAATAGACCTTTTTTTTT
>NW_011494934.1:5617156-5617656 GCF_000754665.1 Bison bison bison | reverse complement strand
ATTGGGATGAAAACTGACCTTTTCCAGTCCTGTGGCCACTGCTGAGTTTTCCAAATTTGCTGGCCTATTGAGTGCAGCACTTTCACAGCATCATCTTTCAGGATTTGAAATAGCTCCACTGGAATTCTATCACCTCCATTAGCTTTGTTCATTGTGATGCTTTCTAAGGCCCCCTTGACTTCACCTTCCAGGATGTCTGGCTCTAGGTGAGTGATGAAACCATCATGATTATCTGGGTTGTGAAGATATTTCTTGTACAATTCTTCTGTGTATTTTGCCATCTCTTCTTAATATCTTCTGCTTCTGTTAGGTCCATACCATTTCTGTCCTTTATCAAGCCCATCTTTGCATGAAATATTCCTTTGGTATCTCTGATTTTCTTGAAGAGATCCCTAGTCTTTCCCATTCTGTTGTTTTCTTCTATTTCTTTGCACTGATCGCTGAAGAAGGCTTTCTTATGTCTTCTTGCTATTCTTTGGAACTCTGCATTCAGATGTTTG
>NW_011494934.1:5614447-5616578 GCF_000754665.1 Bison bison bison | reverse complement strand
GTAATATTGAATGGTTTGCCTTGGAAATGAAGAGAGATCATTCTGTCATTTTTGAGATTGCATCCAAGTACTGCATTCGGACTCTTTTGTTGACCATGATGGCCACTCCATTTCTTCTGAGGGATTGCTGCCCACAATAGTAGATATGATGGTCATCTGAGTTAAATTCACCCATTCCAGTCCATTTCAGTTCACTGATTCCTAGAATGTTGACATTCACTCTTGCCCCCTCTTGTTTGACCACTTCCAATTTGCCTTGATTCATGGACCTGACATTCCAGGTTCCTATGCAATATTGCCCTTTATAGCATCGGACCTTGCTTCTATCACCAGTCACATCCACAGCTGGGTATTCTTTTTGCTTTGGCTCCATCCCTTCATTCTGTCTGGAGTTATTTCTCCACTGATCTCCAGCAGCATATTGGGCACCTACAGACCTGGGGAGTTTCTCTTTCAGTATCCTATCATTTTGCCTTTTCATACTGTTCATGGGGTTCTCAAGGCAAGAATACTGAAGTGGTTTGCCATTCCCTTCTCCAGTGGACGACATTCTGTCAGATCTCTCCACCATGACCTGCCCATCTTGGGTTGCCCCATGGGCATAGCTTAGTTTCATTGAGTTAGACAAGGCTGTAGTCCTAGTGTGATTAGATTGACTAGATTTCTGTGAGTATGGTTTCAGTGTGTTTGCCCTCTGATGCCCTCTTGCAACATTTACCATCTTACTTGGGTTTCTCTTACCTTGGGCATGCGGTATCTCTTCACGGCTGTTCCTGCAAAGCGCAGCCATTGCTCCTTACCTTGGACAAGGGGTATCTCCTCACTGCCACCCTTCCTGACCTTCAACATGGGATAGCTCCTCTAGGCCCCCAGCGCCGCGCAGCACGACTCCTTGGACTTTAAGTTCATTAATTTTGTCATTTTCCAAATTTTTGCTTAGATATGTTTGTTATCAAATTTCTATTTGAATTTCATATTCTCTAAGCTTCCAAAACCATAATACATTATTTCACAGCACCTTATACAAAAAAACAAAAAATACTAATCAAGCATGTTCCTGTGGTTTTTCACTTGCAAGTTTGTCTCTTCCACTAGACTGAATATCTAATATCAAAGCTCCACATAATTTCTTTACCATGTCCCCAGTGCTTAGCAGAGTATCTGGTACAGAAATGATACTCAAGAGATCTTGAGTGAATTTATTAAAGAAAAAAACTGAATCAATGGATGGATGAATGGATGGATACATGCCTCTCAAGTGAAAGTTCAGCCAGTTGATTGTGGATAAAATCACTGATACAGGTTTTTCATGTCACAAGGATGCAATCAGCATTAAGAAAGATGGTGTTGAAAGTAACATATTTTCCTAACTGCATTAGTTGCTGTGTAAGAGCAGCAAACAATTCTTAAGAAAACACTCAGCAAATAGTTTGGTTGTCCAGAATAGGGAGGAGCTGCCAATCTGAGTGTTCTAAAATGAGATAGATGACTGTCTTTTTCCACAGGGAGCATGCCAACTATGAGAAAACTTATAAGCAGTGTCATTAATTTTATGTAATTCTTGCTCTTGTTATTTTATTATCACTGTAAGTGTCCAATACCATACAAATCAAATGGGGCCAAAAATCTAAACATCCCAATAATAGACTCAAAACCATATATTTAATTTTTAAACCTATTTTTCTTAAATCTTGCAAAAACCTTAGCTTTATTAATACACTAAAGTAGTGTTTATCTCTTTTTGCCAATTTTACTGCATTTCTGTTTCAGTTCAGTTCAGTTCAGTCACTTAGTAGTGTCCGACTCTTTGCAACCCCATGAATCGCAGCATGCCAGGCCTCCCTGTCCATGACCAACTCTCGGAGTTCACCCAGACTCACATCCATAGAGTCAGTGATGCCATCCAGCCATCTCATCCTCTGTCGTCCCCTTCTCCCCCTGCCCTCAATCCCTCCCAGCATCAGAGTCTTTTCCAATGAGTCAACTCTTCGCATGAGGTGGCCAAATTATTGGAGTTTCAGCTTTAGCATCATTCCTTCCAAAGAAATCCCAGGGCTGATCTCCTTCAGAATGGACTGGTTGGATCTCCTTGGAGTCCAAGGGACTCTCAAGAGTCTTCTCCAACACCATA
>NW_011494934.1:5610313-5612757 GCF_000754665.1 Bison bison bison | reverse complement strand
ACCTCCCTCTCCCACCCATTCCCATTCATCCAAATTATCACAGAGCACCCAACTGAACTCCCTGGGTTATACAGTAGGTTCCCACTAGCTATCTGTTTTACACATGGAAGTACACATAAGTCAATCCAGATCTCCCAGATCATCTCCCCATCCCCATGTCCACTTATCCACAGCCAGGCACAGTGTCTCAACTCAGCATGATAGAAACAGCTTTCTGGAGTGCTACAGTGCACAACCCACTTGGTGCAAATGGCACCGTGAGCACTGCACAGCCGTAGCATGGGTTCCATAAAAGTGTCTGAATAAAAGTAAGGAGACAATAAAAGTAACTAATATTTTCACTGGAAAACTGTTTGATAATAGACCTTTTTTTTTCTTCCAAAAAACATAGGGAAACCGTATCTTACAGTGAAATGTGTTCCGATACTCTTTCTTCCTTTCGGTGAATGCAACTCTTCCTCTCCTGGGAAGAAAATGATGTCAATGCTACGGTTTAAAGAGAAAACAATTCTTATATGAAAAACTAGAAAAACAATTATATGAAAATTAAGAAAGGAAGAGTATGGCTAATTTTTAGTCAAGTCACACAGCTTGTTAGAGATTAAATTAAAATAAAAACCTTAAAATGAGTTCCTCAAATGAAAGCTATTTAATAAAATGATACAAAGAGTAGTGGAATGCCCCATGAGGGAGATAAAATATTTCTCCATGAGTAAGTAATATCTATTTTTAATTATAACCCCCATTCAAATAATATAGCTATAGTTTGTAGCAATACAGATTTTTCAGTTGCCCATTCCTCTATCATTGCTTACTTATTCCCTCCTATTTATATATAGTAACGTACCTGTATGTAGCCTTTACTTGCTAATGAAAGACTTTTGTCACTTTGACATTTCTTAAAAATATTTTTTATCAAGACTCAACCACTGATCTCCAACTCTATTATTAATATACCTTAAGTTCATTAATTTTGTCATTTTCCAAATTTCTGCTCAGATATGTTTGCTATCAAATTTCTATTTGAATTTCATATTCTAGAAGGCGATGGCTCCCCACCTCAGTACTCTTGCCTGGAAAATCCCATGGACGGAGGAGCCTGGTAGGCTGCAGTCCATGGGATCGCGAAGAGTCGGACACGACTCAGCGACTTTGCTTTCACTTTTCACTTTCCTGCATTGGAGAACGAAATGGCAACCCACTCCAGTGTTCTTGCCTGGAGAATCCCAGGGACGGGGGAGCCTGGTGGGCTGTCGTCTATGGGGTCCCACAGAGTTGGGCATGACTGAAGCGACTTAGCAGCAGCAGCAGCAAGCTCCCAAAATCATAATACATTATTTCACAGCACCTTATACAAAAAAACAAAAACAAAAACTAATCAAGCATGTTCCTGTGGTTTTTCACTTGCAAGTTTGTCTCTTCCACTAGACTGAATATCTAATATCAAAGCTCCACATAATTTCTTTACCATGTCCCCAGTGCTTAGCAGGGTATCTGGTACAGAAATGATACTCAAGAGATCTTGAGTGAATTTATTAAAGAAAAAAACTGAATCAATGGATGGATGAATGGATGGATACATGCCTCTCAAGTGAAAGTTCAGCCAGTTGATTGTGGATAAAATCACTGATACAGGTTTTTCATGTCACAAGGATGCAATCAGCATTAAGAAAGATGGTGTTGAAAGTAACATATTTTCCTAACTGCATTAGTTGCTGTGTAAGAGCAGCAAACAATTCTTAAGAAAACACTCAGCAAATAGTTTGGTTGTCCAGAATGGGGAGGAGCTGCCAATCCGAGTGTTCTAAAATGATATTGATGACTGTCTTTTTCCACAGGGAGCACGCCAACTATGAGCAGTGTCATTAATTTTATGTAATTCTTGCTCTTGTTATTTTATTATCACTGCAAGTGTCCAATACTATACAAATCAAATGGGGGCAAAAATCTAAACATCCCAGTAATAGACTCAAAACCATATATTTGATTTTTAAACCTATTTTTTTTAAATCTTGCAAAAAACCTTAGCTTTATTAATACACTAAAGTAGTGTTTATCTCTTTTTGCCAATTTTACTGCATTTCTGTTTACCTGGTGCTATTTCAAGGCTTTCTTTGAATGTGAGCAGATTTTGTTTGATGTTAAGTCAAGAAGCTTTATTTACCATGGGCAATTATTTGCTATTGACTTTTACTACCAGATTGTCTCTCTTTTAAGAACCGTGAACTTAAAATTTGGTCAAGCAGTCTCAAATCTTAGAAATTTGCTCTACCCCCAAATTTGTTCTTCTTATTTTCACTCAGTTTATTGAGGTAAAGTTAACAAATAATACAATAAAATTCTCCAATTTAATTTTAAAATTCAACTAGCCTTGAATTTATACATATATATATTATAAATATTATATAAACATATAGTATAATATATAATATGAAATATAAATA
>NW_011494934.1:5609551-5610213 GCF_000754665.1 Bison bison bison | reverse complement strand
AAAAATATAAATATATATGCATATACCAAAATATATGTACATACTCCTTTATGGTACTTTATAGTCAATTTCCTTCCTTCTGCTTCAGCGTCTAACAAACTCAGATTTGCTTTCAGTCCGTGAGGCTGTGATGTTTTCTAGTAATGTTTTATAAATGTCTGTATTTGGCTTTTTTCCCTTCACATAGTGACTCTGAGACTCATTCACGTTGCGTGTATCAGTAGTTTATTCCTTTTTTATTAGTGAGCAGTAGTCCTTTATAGGGGTACCTCAAAATTTTCTTATTCACTTGCTGATCGACAACGGGGTACCATAAATAATTTGGCTTACCAGAAATGCTATGGACCTAACAGAAGCAGAAGATATTAAGAAGAGGTGGCAAGAATACACAGAAGAACTGTACAAAAAAGATCTTCATGACCCAATAATCACGATGGTGTGATCACTCACCCAGAGCCAGACTTCCTGGAATGTGAAGTCAAGGGGGCCTTAGAAAGCATCACTACAAACAAAGCTAGTGGAGGTGATGGAATTCCAGTGGAGCTGTTTCAAATCCTGGAGGATGATGCTGTGAAAGTGCTGCACTCAATATGCCAGCAAATTTGGAAAACTCAGCAGTGGCCACAGGACTGGAAAAGGTCAGTTTTCATCCCAATCCCAAA
>NW_011494934.1:5608152-5608786 GCF_000754665.1 Bison bison bison | reverse complement strand
TTATGGCAGAAAGTGAAGAGGAACTAAAAAGCCTCTTGATGAAAGTGAAACTGGAGAGTGAAAAAGTTGGCTTAAAGCTCAACATTCTAGAAATGAAGATCATGGCATCTGGTCCCATCACTTCATGGGAAACAGTGGAAACAGTGTCAGGCTTTATTTTTTGGGCCTCCAAAATCACTGCAGATGGTGATTCTGCTGCTAAGTCACTTCAGTCGTGTCTGACTCTGTGTGACCCCATAGACGGCAGCCACCAGGCTCCCCCGTCCCTGGGATTCTCCAGGCAAGAACACTGGAGTGGGTTGCCATTTCCTTCTCCAATGCATGAAAGTGAAAAGTGAAAGTGGAGTCGCTCAGTCGTGTCCGACTCCCAGCAACCCCATGGACTGCAGCCCACCAGGCTCCTCCATCCATGGGATTTGCCAGGCAAAGTACTGGAGTGGGGTGCCAGACATAAAATTAAAAGACGCTTACTCCTTGGAAGGAAAGTTATGACCAACCTAGATAGCATATTCAAAAGCAGAGATATTACTTTGTCAACCAAGTCCCATCTAGTCAAGGCTATGGTTTTTCCAGTGGTCATGTATGGATGTGAGAGTTGGACTGTGAAGAAAGCTGAGCACCAAAGAATTGATGC
>NW_011494934.1:5599589-5607964 GCF_000754665.1 Bison bison bison | reverse complement strand
TGATGCTGAAGCTGAAACTCCAATACTTTGGCCACCTCATGTGAAGAGTTGACTCACTGGAAAAGACCCGGATGCTGGGAAGGATTGGGGGCAGGAGGAGAAGGGGACGACAGAGGATGAGATGGCTGGATGGCCTCACCGATTCGATGGATATGAGTTTGAGTGAACTCTGGGAGTCGGTGATGGACAGGGAGGCCTGGTGTGCTGTGATTCATGGGGTTGCAAAGAGTCAAACACGACTGAGCGACTGAACTGAACTGAACTGGATGATTTTTCTATTATGAACATTTATGTACAAATATATGTTGAAGATATGTTTTGACGTCACTTGAGTAAATATCAAAGGGAAACTAGTTCCCTAACTAGATCTTTTAGTAAGTGTAGCTTTATAAACAACCTCCAAAATGTTTTCTAAAGTGACTGTGGCAGTTTTCATTCCCATTAACAATGTATTCAACAATTATACCAACAAGAATAAAACAAAATCATATTGAGTAGAGTCTTCACAAGGAGGAAAAAAACCATCAAATGGGAGCCTGGTGGGCTGCCGTCTATGGGGTCACACAGAGTCGGACACGACTGACGTGACTTAGCAGTAGCAGCAGTAATAATTTAGAAACCAGCAAACTTTGCGAGTTCTGGATCTCTTTCAATTGATTGGTTTGTGTCCTGATGACGGATCATAGTTTCCTGCTTATTAGAATTTATGATTGAATTATAATTGGATGGTAAGCAATTTGAATTTCACTTTTTTTCTTGCTAGATTTTGTTGTATTCCCTAAAAGAACATTAGAGTTTGTGAGACTTTTGGCCCCTTTGTGAGAGTGGGTCCAGATTAGACTTTAGGGTAAGGCTAACTTAACTCCTTTACCAAGGCAATATTCTTATGAGAATACACCTGTTGTTGGGTTTCTAAGTGTAGCGTTATTAGAAAAATTCATTTCTGTTGCAACATATTCTCATCATAGGCATCCTTCTTTAACCTTAATTTATTTTCATAGACCTATAACTGATGAAGTTTAGAGAATTATAATTTTTATATTCAATTATTATCAAGTTTATCTTAAGTTTTAGCACCTAGCAGTAGAATACAGCCTTATGAGAAAAACAAGATCTGGTTTATTCTGATCCTTCTTTTCTCCACTAGTGTCATTAACTTTTGCTCCAAAATCATTCTTTATCTACTTATTATTTTCTTTATTTATTTTTCTTTAGACTCTCCTTTTTTGCTATAGTGCTGTCATAGTTCAGTTCAGTTCAGTTCAGTCGCTCAGTCGTGTCCGAATCTTTGCAAGCCCATTAATCGCAGCATGCCAGGCCTCCCTGTCCATCACCAACTCCTGGAGTTTCTCAAGAGACAGGTCAGGTGATCTGATATTCCTATCTCTTTCAGAATTTTCCACAGTTTATTGTGATCCACACAGTCAAAGGCTTTGGCATAGTCAATAAAGCAGAAAGAGATGTTTTTCTGGAACTCTCTAGCTTTTTCCATGAACAACTGGATGTTGGCAATTTGATCTCTGGTTCCTCTGCCTTTTCTAAAACCAGCTTGAATATCTGGAAGTTCATGGTTCACGTATTGCTGAAGCCTGGCTTGAAGAATTTTGAGCATTACTTTACTAGCGTGTGAGATGAGTGCAAATGTGCAGTAGTTTGAGCATTCTTTGGCATCGCCTTTCTTTGGGATTGGGATGAAAACTGACCTTTTCCAGTCCTGTGGCCACTGCTGAGTTTTCCAAATTTGCTGGCATATTGAGTGCAGCACTTTCACAGCATCATCCTCCAGGATTTGAAATAGCTCCACTGGAATTCCATCACCTCCACTAGCTTTGTTTGTAGTGATGCTTTCTAATGCCCCCTTGACTTCACATTCCAGGAAGTCTGGCTCTGGGTGAGTGATCACACCATCGTGATTATCTGGGTCATGAAGATCTTTTTTGTACAGCTCTTCTGTGTATTCTTGCCACCTCTTCTTAATATCTTCTGCTTCTGTTAGGTCCATACCATTTCTGTCCTTTATCGAGCCCATCTTTGCATGAAATGTTCCCTTGGTATCTCTAATTTTCTTGAAGAAATCTCTAGTCTTTCCCATTCTGTTGTTTTCCTCTATTTCCTTTCATTGATTGCTGAGGAAGGCTTTCTTATCTCTCCTTGCTCTTCTTTGGAACTCTGCATTCAAATGCTTATACCTTTTCTTTTCTCCTTTGCTTTTTGCTTCTCTTCTTTTCACAGCTATTTGTAAGGCCTCCCCAGACAGCCATTTTGCTTTTTTTGCATTTCTTTTCCATGGGTATGGTCTTGATCCCCGTCTCCTGTACAATGTCATTAACCTCTGTCATAGCTCATCAAGCACTCTGTCTATCAGATCTAGTCCCTTAAATCTATTTCTCACTTCCACTGTATAACCATAAGTGATTTGATTTAGGTCATACCTGAATGGTCTAGTGGTTTTCCCTACTTTCTTCAATTTAAGTCTGAATTTGGCAATAAGGAGTTCATGGTCTGAGCCACAGTCAGCTCCCAGTTTGTTTTTGCTGACTGTATAGAGCTTCTCCATCTTTGGCTGCAAAGAATATAATCAGTCTGATTTTGGTGTTGACCATCTGGTGATGTCCATGTGTTGTCTTCTCTTGTGTTGTTGGAAGAGGGTGTTTGCTATGACCAGTGCATTCTCTTGGCAAAACTCTATTAGCCTTTGCCCTGCTTCATTCTGTACTCCAAGTCCAAATTTGCCTGTTACTCCAGATGTTTCTTGACTTCCTCCTTTTGCATTCCAGTCCCCTATAATAAAAAGGACATCTTTTTTTGAGTGTTAGTTCTAAAAGGTCTTTTAGGTCTTCATAGAACCATCCAACTTCAGCTTTTTCAGCATTACTGGTTTGGGCATAGGTTTGGATCACCGTGATATTGAATGGTTTGCCTTGGAAATGAACAGAGATCATTCTGTCATCTTTGAGACTGCATCCAAGTACTGAATTTCAGACTCTTTGTTGACCATGTTGGCTACTCCATTTCTTCTAAGGGACTCCTGCCCACAGTAGTTGAAGAAGGCAATGGCACCCCACTCCAGCACTCTTGCCTAGAAAATCCCATGGATGGAGGAGCCTGGTGGGT
Organism: Bison bison bison; assembly: GCF_000754665.1. Classification (NCBI taxonomy): domain Eukaryota; kingdom Metazoa; phylum Chordata; class Mammalia; order Artiodactyla; family Bovidae; genus Bison; species Bison bison. The sequence goes on along the minus strand of NW_011494934.1, from coordinate 5,604,850 downwards.
TGCAGTCCATGGGGTTGCTAAGAGTTGGACACGACTGAGCGGCTTCACTTTCACTTTTTCACTTTCATGCATTGGAGAAGGAAATGGCAACCCACTACAGTGTTCTTGCCTGGAGAATCCCAGGGGCAGGAGAGCCTGGTGGGCTGACATCTATGGGGTCACACAGAGTCGGACACGACTGAAGTGACTTAGCAACAGCAGCAGCCCACGGTAGTAGATATAATGGTCATCTGAGTTAAATTCACCCATTTCAGTCCATTGTAGTTCGCTGATTCCTAGAATGTCGACGTTCATTCTTGCCATCTCCTGTCTGACCACTTCCAATTTGCCTTGATTCATGGACCTAACATTCCAGGTTCCTATGCAATATGACTCTTTACAGCATCGGACCTTGCTCCTATCACCAGTCACATCCACAACTGGGTATTGTTTTTGCTTTGGCTCCATCCCTTCATTCTTTCTGGAGTTATTTCTCCACTGATCTCCTGTAGCATACTGGGCACCTACTGACCTGGGGAGTTCCTCTTTCAGTATCCTATCATTTTGCCTTTTCATACTGTTCATGGGGTTCTCAAGGCAAGAATACTGAAGTGGTTTGCCATTCCCTTTTCCAGTGGACCACATTCTGTCAGACCTCTCCACCACGACCTATCCATCTTGGAAGCTACTCCACATACAAGGTCAAGAGGGGCGACTCGTCCAAGGTAAGGAGCAGTGGCTGCACTTTGCTGGAGCAGCCGTGAAGAGATACCACACATCCAAGGTAAGAGAAACCCAAGTAAGAGGGCATCAGAGGGCAGACACACTGAAACCATAATCACAGAAAACTTACCGATCTGATAGCATGGACCACAGCCTGGCCTACCTCAATGAAACTAAGCCATGTGGTGTGGGGCCACCCAAGTGTTGTCATAGGACTCTGTCAAATAAATTGAATTGAAGTAGGACTGCTTGATCTGCCTCTCAAGGTTTTTAAGTAGACTTCCTTCAAGTAGTAAAAGTGTTCTCAATGCTTCACTAAGGTTTCCTCACTGTATATGATAAAAGTAATCAACTAAATTGAAGTTCTAGTTATTGGGGAACGTGATTTTCTTTAGTTCAACACATGCATATCCCAGTTCAGTTCAGTAGCTCAGTCGTGTCCAACTCTTTGGGACCCCATGAATCGCAGCACACCAGGCCTCCTGTCTATCACCAACTCCCGGAGTTTACCCAAACTCATGTCCATCGAGTTGGTGAGGCCATCCAGCCATCTTATTCTCTGTCGTCCCCTTCTCCTCCTGCCCTCCAATCCCTTCCAACATCATAGTCTTTTCCAATAAGTCAACTCTTCGCATGAGGTGGCCAAAGTATTGGAGTTTCAGCTTCAGCATCAGTCCTTCCAATGAACACCCAGGACTGATCTCCTTTAGGATGAACTGGTTGGATCTCTTTGCAGTCCAAGGGACTCTCAAGAGTCTTCTCAACACCACAGTTCAAAAGCATCAATTATTTGGCACTCAGCTTCCTTCATAGTCCAACTCTCACATGCATTCATGACCACTGGAAAAACCATAGCCTTGAGTAGATAGACCTTTGTTGGCAAAGTAATATCTCTGCTTTTGAATATGCTATCTAGGTTGGTCATAACTTTCCTTCCAGGGAGTAAACATTTTTTAATTTCATGGCTGCAGTCACCATCTGCAGTGATTTTGGAGCCCCAAAAAGTAAAGCCTGACACTGTTTCCACTGTTTCCCTATCTATTTCCCATGAAGTGATGGGACTAGATAAGATGTTTAGGAGATAGAGGAGTGGAAACTATAACTATATTCTATGACACTAGCTTTCTCAACAGGAGTCTTAGAAATAATCAGTAAGCACACTTATCCTGTTTGGGATTCTCTGGGTTTCTTGGACTTGGGTGGGTATTTCCTTCCCCATTTTAGGGAAGTTTTCAACCATTATCTCCTCAAGTATTTTCTCACACCCTTTGTTTTTGTCTTCTTCTTCTGGGACACCTATGATTTGAATGTTGGGGTGTTAAACATTGTCCCAGAGGTCTCTGAGGTTGTCCTCATTTCTTTTAATTCTTTTTTTTCCCCCTCTCTGCTTCATTTATTTCTACCATTGTATCTTCCACCTTACTTATCCTCTCTTCTGCCTCAGTTACTTTACTGTTGGTCCACTCCAGAGTGCTTTTGATCTCAGTTATTGCATTATTCATTATTGATTGACTTTTCTTTATTTCTTCTAGGTCCTTGTTAAACATTTCTTACATCTTCTCAATCCTTGTCTCTAGTCTATTTATCTGTAACTTTATTTTATTTTCAAGATTTTTTATATCTTTACTATCATTATTATGAATTCTTTTTCAGGTAGACGCCCTATCTACTGCTCTCTTGTTTGGTTTGTTGGGAATTTACCATGTTCCTTTACCTGCTGAACATTTCTATGCCTTTTCATTTTGTTTAGATTGCTGTATTTGGGCTGCCCTTTCTGTAGGCTAGAAGTTTGTGGTTCCTTTTTATTGTGGAGTCTGCTCCCTGTGGGTGGGGTAAGCCTGGGACCAGATGGCTTCACAGGTGAATGTTACAAAAAATTTAGAGAAGAACTAACACCTATCCTTCTCAAACTCTTCCAGAAAATTGCAAAGGAAGGCAAACTCCCAAACTCATTCTATAAGGCCCCTGTCAGTCTAATACCAAAACTGGACAAAGATGCCACACACAAAAAAAAAAAAAGAAAAGAAAAGAAAACTACAGGCTAATATCTCTGATGAAGATAGATGCAAAAATCCTCAACAAAATTATAGCAAACAGAATCCAACAGCATTTTTCAAAGATCATCCATCATGACCAAGTAGGCTTTATCCCAGGGATGCAAGGATTCTTCAATATTCACAAATTAATCAATGTAATACACCACATTAACAAACTGAAAGACAAAAGCCATATGATTATCTCAATAGATGCAGAGAAAGACTTTGACAGAATTCAACACCCATTTATGATAAAACATCTCCAGAAACAGGCATAGAAATAACATACCTCAACATAATAAAAGCCACCTACAATAAACCCACAGCAAACACTAACCTCAATGGTGAAAAATTGGAAGCATTTCCTCTAAAATTAGGAACAAGGCAAGGGTGCCCACAGATTGGGAAAGAAGAAGTAAATCTCTCACAGTTTGCAGATGACATGATCCTCTACATAAAAAACCCTAAAGACACCACCAGGAAATTACTAGAGCTAATCAATGAATATAGTAAAGTTGCAGGATATAAAATTAATACACAGAAATCCCTTGCATCCCTATACGCTAACAAGAAAACAGAAAGAGAAATTAAGGAAATAATCACATTCACTATTGCAACAAAAGAATAAAATATTTTGGAATAAATTTACCTAAAGAGATAAAAGACATATACATATATGTGTGTATATATATGTATATATATACATATATATATAAAACTATAAAACACTGATGAAAGAAATCAAAGATGACACAAATAGATGGAGAAATATACCATGTTCATGGATCAGAAGAATCAATATAGTGAAAATGAGTATACTACCCAAAGCAATCTATAGATTCAATGCAATCCCTATCAAGCTACTAACAGTATTTGGCACAAAAGTAGAACAAATAATTTCATAATTCATATGGAAACATAAAAAGCCTTGAATAGACAAAGCAATCTTGAGAAAGAAGAATGGAATGGGAGGAATCAACCTTCCTGACTTCAGACTATACTACAAACTACAGTCATCAAGACAGTATGGCACTGGCACAAAGAAATATAGATCAGTGGAACAAAATAGAGAGTCCAGAGATGAATCCATGCACCTATGGACACCTTATCTTTGACAAAGGAGGCAAAAATATGAAATGAGGAAAAGACAATCTCTTTAACAAATGATGCTGAGAAAACTGGTCAACCACCTGTAAAAGAATAAAACTAGAACATTTTTTAACACCATACACAAAAATAAACTCAAAATGGATTAAAGATCTAAATGTAAGATCAGAAACTATAAACCTCCTAGAGGAAAGCATAGGCAGAACACTCTTTGACATAAATCACAGTAAAATCCTTTATGACCCACCTCCCAGAGTAATGGAAATAAAAACAAAATAAACAAATGAGACTTAATTAAAAGCTTTTGCACAATGAAGGAAACTATAAGCAAGGTGAGAAGACAGCTTTCAGAATGGCAGAAAATAATAGCAAACAAAACAACTGACAAAGAATTAATCTTAATCTCCAAAATATGCAAGTAGCTCATGCAGCTCAATTCCAGAAAAAAAAAAAAAAATGACCCAATCAAAAGATGGGCCAAATAACTAAATAGACATTTCTCCAAAGAAGACATACAGAGGGCTAGCAATCACATGAAAAGATGCTCAACATCACTCATCATCAAAGAAATGCAAATCAAAACCACAATGAGGTACCATCTTATGCCAGTCAGAATGCCTGGTATCAAAATGTCTACAAAAATAAATGCTGGAGAGGGTGTGGAGTAAAGGGAACCCTCTTACACTGTGGGTGGAAATGCAAACTAGTACAGTCACTATAGAGAAAAGAGTGGAAATTCCTTTAAAAACTGGAAATAGCACTGGCATATGGCCCAGCAATACCACTGATGAACATCAGATCAGATCAGATCAGATCAGGTCGCTCAGTCGTGTCCGACTCTTTGCGACCCCATGAATCGCAGCATGCCAGGCCTCCCTGTCCATCACCAACTCCCAGAGTTCACTCAGACTCATGTCCATCGAGTCAGTGATGCCATCCAGCCATCTCATCCACTGTCGTCCCCTTCTCCTATTGCCCCCAATCCCTCCCAGCATCAGAGTCTTTTCCAATGAGTCAACTCTTCGCATGAGGTGGCCAAAGTACTGGAGCTTCAGCTTTAGCATCATTCCTTCCAAAGAAATCCCAGGGCTGATCTCCTTCAGAATGGACTGGCTGGATCTCTTTGCAGTCCAAGGGACTCTCAAGAGTCTTCTCCAATACCACAGTTCAAAAGCATCAATTCTTCGGTGCTCAGCCTTCTTCACAGTCCAACTCTCACATCCATACATGACCACAGGAAAAACCATAGCCTTGACTAGACAAACTTTTGTTGACAAAGTAATGTCTCTGCTTTTGAATATGCTATCTAGGTTGGTCATAACTTTCCTTCCAAGGAGTAAGCGTCTTTTAATTTCATGGCTGCAGTCACCGTCTGCAGTGATTTTGGAGCCCCCAAAAATAAAGCCTGACACTGTT
>NW_011494934.1:5598951-5599489 GCF_000754665.1 Bison bison bison | reverse complement strand
GCCATGAAGTGGTGGGACCGGATGCCATGATCTTCGTTTTCTGAATGCTGAGCTTTAAGCCAACGTTTTCACTCTCCACTTTCACTTTCATCAAGAGGCTTTTTAGTTCCTCTTCACTTTCTGCCATAAGGGTGGTGTCATCTGCATATCTGAGGTTATTGATATTTCTCCTGGCAATCTTGATTCCAGCTTGTGTTTCTTCCAGACCAGCGTTTCTCATGATGTACTCTGCATATAAGTTAAATAAACAGGGTGACAATATACAACCTTGACGTACTCCTTTTCCTATTTGGAACCAGTCTGTTGTTCCATGTCGAGTTCTAACTGTTGCTTCCTGACCTGCATATAGTCACCTCCACTAGCTTTGTTCGTAGTGATGTTTTCTAAGGTCCACTTGACTTCACATTCCAGGATGTCTGGCTCTAGGTCAGTGATCACACCATCATGATTATCTGGGTCGTGAAGATCTTTTTTGTACAGTTCTTCTGTGTATTCTTGCCATCTCTTCTTAATATCTTCTGCTTCTGTTAGGTCCATA
>NW_011494934.1:5593423-5598851 GCF_000754665.1 Bison bison bison | reverse complement strand
AGATCTCTAGTCTTTCCCATTCTATTGTTTTCCTCTATTTCTTTGCACTGATTGCTGAAGAAGGCTTTCTTATCTCTTCTTGCTATTCTTTGGAACTCTGCATTCAGATGTTTATATCTTTCCTTTTCTCCTTTGCTTTTTGCTTCTCTTCTTTTCACAGCTATTTGTAAGTCCTCCCCAGACAGCCATTTTGCTTTTTTGCATTTCTTTTCCATGGGGATGGTCTTGATCCCTGTCTCCTGTACAATGTCATGAACCTCATTCCATAGTTCATCAGGCACTCTATCTATCAGATCTAGGCCCTTAAGTCTATTTCTCACCTCCACTGTATAATCATGAGGGATTTGATTTAGGTCATACCTGAATGGTTTAGTGGTTTTCCCTCCTTTCTTCAATTTCAGTCTGAATTTGGCAATAAGGAGTTCATGGTCTGAGCCACAGTCAGCTCCTGGTCTTGTATTTGCTGACTGTATAGAACTTCTCCATCTGATAAGCATACACACTGAGAAAACCAAAACTGAAAGACACACGTGTACCCCAATATTCATTGCAGCACTGTTTACAATAGCGAGGACATGGAGCAAACTAGATGTCCATTGGCAGACAAATGGATAAGAAAGCTGTGGTCATATACACAATGGAATATTACTCAGCTATTTTAAAAATGCGTTTGAGTGAGTTCTAATGAGGTGGATGAAACTGGAGCCTATTATACAGAGTGAAGTAAGTCAGAAAGAAAAGCATCAATACAGTATATTAATGCATATATATGGAATTTAGAAAGATGGTAACAATGACCCTATATGCAAAACAGCATGGAGACACAGATATAAAGAACAGACCTTTGGATTCTGGGAGAAGGTGAGTGTGGGATGATTTGAGAGAACAGCATTGAAACATGCCTATTACCATATGTGAAATAGATGACCAGTCCAAGTTTGATGCATGAAATAGGCAAAGCCAGTGCATTGGGACAACCCAGAGGGATGTGATGGGAGGGAGGTGGGAGGGGGTTCAGAATGGGAGGACACATGTACACCCATGGCTGATTCATATCAATGTATGGCCAAAACCACCACAATATTGTAATGCAATTAGCCTCCAATTAAAATAAATTAATTAATTAAAAAAATAAAAACAGATTTTTAAAAAATAAGTACACTTTTGTCCAAGTTTTACTTTCTAATAATACTCTCTTAAAAAAAAAAAAATGGAACCAAATCTCCCTGGAGAAATGGCTAACTCTAGGATTTGGGGAGGAAAAATACCAGATGAGGTTGGATCATCTTAAAGTGCCAGGACATAAGGAAGTGCTCAAAACACAAAACAGTGGGAGTAGGACAAAGTAACACAGGAGCCCAGAGATGAGAGCTGAATGGCTAAAGCTGGCTCAACTTGAATAGCAAAATATAGTGTTGGATTATACTCTGAAGTACAAAATAAATACCCATGAGCCCATACTGATATAAACAAATGATTAAACAAATAAATGGGGAGAAAGAGAAAAATCTGCACAGAATTTCAAATAATTTGAGTAGCTCCTCTTCTTCAAGGAGATGGAGGTTAATACCCTACCCCTTTGAGTACAGAGTACACTGAATATGGGGGGAGATGGAAGGGACATTCTTATAATTGAAAAATTTGACAAACACAGCCTTAGTAAAGTACTCAGCATTAACATCAGTGACAAATCTTGTTCACAGCAGGTACCCTTGACATGATATCATGAAAATGGCTTTTATCTCTGTGTTTGCCCTCTCAGAAACACACAATCCCAATCTAACCACGAGCAAAGCATCCAAAACACCCATTAAACTAAAGAAAGGAAGAGAAAGAAAGAAAAGAAAAGAAAGAGAGACTGGGGAATTATTACAGTCAAGAAGAGCCTAGGGAGACATGATGATTAAATATAGTGTGATATCCTAGACAGAATTTTGGAGCAGATAAAAGACATTAGGCTAGTGATTTAAATAAATTATAAAGTTTAGTTAGTAATGTGTCAATATTGGTTCATTAGTTGTGACAAATCACAACTGGAAAATGTTAACAAAATGGGAACTAGATGCAGAGTTTATGGGGACTGTTTGTACTATCTTCACAAATTTTCTGTAAATATTATCTTCTAAAATAAGTTTATTAAAACAAAAGGACATTTTGAGCTTTGTGTTTAGCCCAAATAAAGCTGTCTCCTATATTCAAGCAGAATAATGTCTTAACTATTAGGAAGTGATTCACACTGTCATTAAATATTGATGATGCCTGGAGATGGAGAGGAAATGGCAATCCACTCGAGTATTCTTACCTGGAGAATGTCATATACAGAGGAGCCTGGCAGATTACAGTCCATAGGGTCGCAAACAGTCGGACACACTAAGCGACTGAACAACAACAGCAGTGTCCAGAGAATACATATAAATTCTTCTAAGCATTCTTCTTAGGAATTCCACTGTCACTGAAAGGACTAAGGGAAATTTACTAAATTATAATTATCTGATAATTAGATATCCACAAATATCTGTAAAGGAAGCCAAGAAGGTGTGTTGCAAAGTAAATATCTAAACCAAAGGCTAAAGCACTCTCAACAAATTTTGAATAAAGGAAGTAGGCCATAAAGAATTCCTTTTTCTCCAGTCTGTGTAGCAGAGCCATTTTAATCACATTTTAAACATTCCAAACTGTCTTGAAATAGCAAATGAATGGCAGATATAGACTGAGGAAGGTGACAAGGAAAATCAAGTAAAATTCGATAGTAATACAGGATTTAAACACTTCAGTTCACAGGACATGACTAGGGAACTCAGATAAACTGAAAAGATGATCCATTTTCTAGGGAAAAGATTTATAAGAACAAAGAGCTAACAGAGTCAGAAGAGTAAGCCATTTTCCTTTCTCTGCAGCATCTAAAATAGAGCACTGACGTGCAGTAGAGATTGGCAGAAGCATCCTGCACTGTCTGCTGCCTATGAGTGGTGAGCTGTAAACTGCTGCTACTTCCAGCAGATCTGATGGAATCAACTCCCACCTCTGCTGGAATTCGATCTTCTTTAGTTCAGTATTAAGCACTACGATGTGTATTTCAAGGGTCTTAAAAGAGAAAACCCAGAAAATGTGCCAACAACACTAAGTAAAATTTATAACCTTTCCTAAAATGATCCCGCTGACCTGGTCTACCTAGCGCTGTCTTTAATTAATATCCTTCCATTTTAATCAGCCAACTGAAAAAACAAATTAATTATTCCTATTTCATGACCTGACACATGAAATTAATGACTGGATGGTGGTATTTTTTTTTAAACGTTTAATTACATGTCTTGCCAAGGACAGAATTTATTATGTTTTCCATGAAAACTAATGTTTTCATAATGTGTTCTTCTTGCAGTTAGTATAAATATTGAGAATTTTATGATGCATTGTTGTCTAAACTTACTCTTTCAGAATGGAATTCTATTCATCTTAGACTTTACAGGGGAAGGGTAAGAATTTTATCTCTATACTGGCAATGATTTGCCTTAGAATGAGCCAAATAGTGTTGTAACAATATAAATGAGACGCAGTATAACTTTTCATGGAGTGCTACACACTGTATAACTTATTTTTGCCTATTCTTTATTTTGGTCAGTGATTCAACTAAGAACACAAATCAAGTATAATGCAAACTTTCTGCTGAATTTTTAAAGCAGCTTTATTGAAGTATAACAGACATGCAATAAACTGGATATATTCAAAGTATACAATTTGTTAAGTGTGGGTATATGTATAAATCCATAAAACCATTATTATGAACAAGATAATGAATGTGTCCATCACCTCCAAATATTTCTTTGTATAATATAATCCTACTATAATCCTGCCCATTTCCTAATCCCTCTTCCCAGGTAACTAGTTACCTGTTTTCTTTCACTATAGATTAGTTTGCATTTTCTACTATTTTATATAAATGGAATCATAAAGTGTGTACACTTTTCTCCTGGTTTCTTCCACTCAGTACATTTATTTTGAGGATCATTCATTTTATCACACATATCAATAGTTCATTCCTCTTTATTGTTGAACACTATTCTAGTGTTTGGACATCACAGTTTGTTTATCCTCTTACAAGCTGATGTATATTTGAATTGTTTCCAAATTTTGAATTTCACAAATAAATCTTCTCTGAACATTTGTGTCCAAGTCTTAAAATAAAAGAGAATGAAAAGGCATGACACAGACTGGAGAAAATATTTGCAAATCATATATTAAAGAACTTGTATCCTGAATATATATTTTTAAAAAACTCAAAAATCAATGATAAGAAAACAGACATCCCAATAAAAACAACAGGCAACAGACTTTAACAAACCTTTTAACTAACTTTAAAAATTTTAAATAATAAAGAAAAAATAAACTTAAGGAAAGATGCTCAATATTATTAGTCATGAGGGAATGCAAATTAAAACCATTATTAGATACCACAACACTGAATTCAGACTGATTATATTCTTTGCAGCCAAAGATGGAGAAGCTCTATACAGTCAGCAAAAACAAACTGGAAGCTGACTGTGGCTCAGATCATGAACTCCTTATTGCCAAATTCAGACTTATATTGAAGAAAGTAGGGAAAACCACTAGACCATTCAGGTATGACCTAAATCAAATTACTTATGGTTATACAGTGGAAGTGAGAAATAGATTTAAGAGACTAGATCTGATAGAGTACTTGATGAACTATGGACAGAGGTTCATGACATTGTACAGGAGACAGGGATCAAGACTATCCCCATGGAAAAGAAATGCAAAAAAGCAAAATGGCTGTCTGAGGAGGCCTTACAAATAGCTGTGAAAAGAAGAGAAGTGAAAAGCAAAGGAGAAATGAAAGGTATAAGCTTCTGAATGCAGAGTTCCAAAGAATAGCAAGGAGAGATAAGAAAGCCTTCCTCAGCGATCAATGCAAAGAAACAGAGGAAAACAACAGAATGGGAAAGAATAGAGATCTCTTCAGGAAAATTAGAGATACCAAGGGAACATTTCACGCAAAGATGGGCTTAATAAAGGTCAGAAATGGTATGGACCTAAAAGAAGCAGAAGATATTAAGAAGAGATGGCAAGAATACACAGAAGAACTGTACAAAAAAGATCTTCACGACCCAATAATCACGATGGTGGATCACTCACCTAGAGCCAGACTTCCTGGAATGTGAAGTCAAGGGGACCTTAGAAAGCATCACTACAAAGCTAGTGGAGGTGATGGAATTCCAGTAGAGCTATTTCAAATCCTGGAGGATGATGCTGTGAAAGTGCTGCACTCAATATGCCAGCAAATTTGGAAAACTCAGCAGTGGCCACAGGACTGGAAAAGGTCAGTTTTCATTCCAATCCCAAAGAAAGGCAATGCCAAAGAATGCTCAAACTACCACACAATTGCACTCATCTCACACGCTAGTAATGTAAT
>NW_011494934.1:5573055-5593049 GCF_000754665.1 Bison bison bison | reverse complement strand
AGATTGCCGGGAGAAATATCAATAACCTCAGATATGCAGATGACACCACCCTTATGGCAGAAAGTGAAGAGGAACTCAAAAGCCTCTTGATGAAAGTGAAAGAGGAGAGTGAAAAAGTTGGCTTTAAAGCTCAACATTCAGAAAACGAAGATCATGGCATCTGGTCCCATCACTTCATGGGAAATAGATGGGGAAACAGTGGAAACAGTGTCAGGCTTTATTTTTGGGGGCTCCAAAATCACTGCAGATGGTGACTGCAGCCATGAAATTAAAAGACGCTTACTCCTTGAAAGGAAAGTTATGACCAACCTAGATAGCGTATTCAAAAGCAGAGACATTACTTAGCCAACAAAGGTCTGTCTAGTCAAGGCTATGGTTTTTCCTGTGGTCATGTATGGATGTGAGAGTTGGACTGTGAAGAAAATTAAGTGCTGAAGAATTGATTCTTTTGAACTGTGGTGTTGGAGAAGACTCTTGAGAGTCCCTTGGACTGCAAGGATATCCAACCAGTCCATTCTAAAGGAGATCAGTCCTGGGTGTTCATTGGAAATACTGATGCTGAAGCTGAAACTCCAATACTTTTGCCACCTCATGCAAACAGTTGACTCACTGGAAAAGACTCTGATGCTGGGAGGGGTTGGGGTCAGGAGGGGAAGGGGACGACAGAGTATGAGATGGCTGGATGGCATCACGAACCCAATGGACATGAGTTTGAGTGAATTCTGGGAGTTGGTGATGGACAGGGAGGCCTGGCGTGCTGCAATTCATGGGGTCGGAAAGAGTCGGACATGACTGAGTGACTGAACTGAACTGATGCCCCTCTTCTCAATGATATCAATGATGTGGAGGAACTGGTATTCTCATAGGTTTCATACATTGCCAGTAGGAATTTAAAACAGTACAACCACTTTGGAAGACAGTTTAACAGTTTCTGAAATATATGTACCAGATGACTCAGCCTGTTCACATCTAGATATTTACTGAATAGATATAAAATCACATGGTCTTCATGATGATTTTAGTTGTTCTGACCTTTGTTCTTCTGATACTGCTCAGTTTGACTCATACCTATCTGTACTTATGGAGAAGGAAATGGCAACCCACTCCAGTGTTCTTGCCTGGAAAGTCCTGTGGATGGAGCAGCCTGGCAGGCTACAGTCCATGGGGGTCACAAAGAGTTGGACACGATTGAAGGACTTCACTTTCACTTTATCTGTACTTATCACTTTACTTTTAGTTATATTAAGCTGCTGTATATTTTATAATACTAGGCTGAATATTTTTAAATATTGCAGTAAAATCCAAAAACTACTTTGAGAAGTGAAAATTACTCTATCGTGTCTCTTTGCAACCCCTGGGACAATAGCTCACAAGGCTTCTCTGTCTATGGGGTTTCCCAGGCAAGAGTACTGGAGAGGGTGGCCATTTCCTTCTCCAGAGGATCTCCCCGACCCAGGCATCAAACCCAGGTCTCCTGCATTGCAGGTGGATTCATTACTGTCTGAGCCACCAGGGAAGCCCTAAAACTACTTTACCACATGGTTAGTTCCTACTCACATCATTTATGCATAGTGCAAATGGTAGATTTTGATAAATTTGTTTCAACTAATGTCTAACCTTAACCCTGAAGATGAAGTTAGTAAATTTTCCAATAGCCCAGGAGTAAATTTTTTTAAATCCTTGGTACAATAAACATCCTCTCAGGAAGTTAGTAAAATGTTTCTGAAAAAGATCATTTGAAATTCCAATCTTAATGAGTTAGACTATTACATTAGTTCTGTATTAGAGCCTGGCTACTTTAGACATAGAAAGGAAGAAACATAAGTATATTTGAAAATTAGATCATCTCTAATTTTATGGAAATTCTATCAATTCCATTTCCAAGCCTCAGTTTTCATCTGTAGCGTCAGCGTGGTAGTAGTTCCAGCTCACAGCAGCTCACAGGGTTGTTTGAAGTTACATGAGATGATAGATGCCTGGCTCATGGCCACTGCTCATGGCCAAATGTTCTTCATGTCTACTGCCAAGCTTTCTTTGTTTGTGTCATTTACACAAACAAGTTTAACTCAGTTAATGCTTTTGCGGGTGTGAATGAGAAATCTGAATTCTGGTACATTTGCATAAGCTGCAGAAACATTTTTATTTGGGCACAAATATCAAGAAACATTCCTAACTCTAAGGAAGATCATTTAAATACTCTCTCCAGCAGATACATATAAAGGCCATGTAACATGAATTTGTTAATTAACAGTTCTGTCTTCAGTTTAATTATTGGCTATGACATTGCAGATCAATATTTTTTTTAAATCTAACATTGTATTTTTAGTGCATTTGCAGTCTTAAATCTGTGGATTTATGTTCTAAATTTCTATAACTTTACTAGTGAAAATCCTGAGTTTTTCTGCAGGCAGAAGCACATTTCATGAGATATATATTATACAAGTATAGATAAACATTTTAATTCTATTGTACTGGTCTGTATCATCATTGTTTTAGTCTAAAATGTATGCTGAATGACATAAAAGAAAACAATTTTACTATTAAAAGAAACAGTCAGTTTCACTTAAAATTGTCTTATGTTATCATTTATAGTTTTATCTTCCCAGAATATTTCTGTCCCTTGCAATTATTGTATTGCATTGTGAATAACAGATCATATTTCTTAAAATTGATTCCTGTCTCTAAAATAGAATGTTGCTGTAGTATCCAGGCATTTAATGTTTTTTACAGATGTGTGCTGTATCTATGAAGTGGTATAATATTTCCTAGGAGTATTTTTAGGAATGCCTAGCTAATGCTTTTTTTTTTAATACCCTAGTGATTAGAGGGCAACAGTTACCTAATGGATACTTAGATTCCAATGTGACTGAAAGAAAAATCTTCTATTATTATTAATAGTGCTACTGTTACAAAGATTAAATTATAACCACCAACAACCAGTATTTTCTAAAAATCGAAATCCTGAGAGTCATTTTTATTTAAGTTTGTATTTTTGACTGATATGTAAATAGTCAAATTACAATTTATTCAAGAGGAAAGAGAGTAAAATATGTTCATAATTTTAAGACATATATTCATTCAAGAATATACAAGTCATCGAGGTAAAGTATGAGCTATTTTTACAAACTTATTTCTATATGTAATCAAGGCTTACATTCAATCTCTCATCCCTTTCTTAAGAACTTTTTATACAGTAAATAATTTCACTTTAGTTTATTTCCATGTGCTTAATTATACTGTATTTCAAACTTGTCGTTGTTAGGAATTCTTACAATAGTACTTCTCTCCACTTCTTATATCAGAATGATACAGAACTGTCATCTTCTGTGTAGTTTTCTGAGAAATCGGGTAATCCACACCAAGCTTGAATACTTTTAAATGAGTGGAAGTCCCCAAGAATTCAAATACATACTTACAAGCCAATTCAAAAATTAGAGGGTTAACTGGTGTCAGCCACTAATGTAGAATCAGGGATATCTCCTCAGCAAATCACTGTTGCTGACACCCCCACTTTCTGTACACAATCCTTCCTTTTCATAGTGTTCTGATCTTCACGTTATCTGAAATTGACAAGCTGACTGTGGATACTGGAAATATATTACAGAAACTAGACTGAAATCATAAGTGTGTGCTAAGTTGCTTCAGTGGTGTCCAACTCTGTACAACCCCATGGACTGCAGCCTGCCAGGCTCCTCTGTCCATGGGATTCTCCAGGGCAGAATACAGGGGCGAGTTGCCATGCCCTTCTCCAGGGAATCTTTCTGACCCAGGGATCGAGTCTGCGTCTCTTATGTCTCCTGTATTGACAGGTTCTTTAGCACTGGTGCCACTTGGAGAGCCTGAAATCAGAAAGGCAGTGTCCCAATTTTGGCTCCAACACTATTAATTGTGTGATCTTGGACAAGATTCTTAACTTTCTGATCTTCTCTGAGCCTTATTTATCTGTAAATTCACAGTATCAACACCAATATCACAGGAAAGCTTAAGAGAAAAAATTATTCTATAAAACTTCTATAAAGGCATTTCCTATTTTAAAGCATTATTAATTCTATTATTTTTTGGAGTTTTTCTGAGTAGGCACAAAATATTTTTTTTGAGGCACATTTATAAGAACTTTCTTTTGCTAATTGATCTGTGATTCTGTATGAGCAATACCATTCATTCAATAATGGTATTATTCATTCAATAATTTGTTGAGTGCCTGTTGTATGCCAGGTACTGCACTATGGGGGCTTCCCAAGTGGTACTAGTGGTAAAAAAAGAAAATAAAAAAAACCTGCCCACCAATGCAGGAGACATAAGAGAAGCAGATTTTATCCCTGGGTCAGGAAGATCCCCTGTAGGAGGGCATGACAACCTACTCCTTACCTGGAAACTCCTATGGACAGAGGAGCCTGGCAGGCTACAATCCATAGAGAAAAGAGTCAGACATGACTTAAGCAACTTAGCATGCAGGCACACATAACACTGTGGGATTTTTGAGATGTGTTTCAACAGCAAAACATGCAATTACCTTTTAATTAAAATGATATCTAAAAGTACAAGCAGACCAAAAATAGTGACTGAGAAGGTACCTTTGCTTGCACTTTGAAGAGGAAAATAGGTTTTGGTTTTTGTTTTCTCATTGGAGAAGACATCTACAGAGATGAATGCTCTCAAAGGAAGCTTAGAATTTGACATCAGGTCAGAGGTTTATAAGCCTGAGTATCCAACATGGAATCCAGAAGGTCAGTTTTGAGTGGTCAAAATGGAAATGATGAATAAGGATAAAACAGGACACAATGTCAAGTGAAAAAAGACCAGAGCGTGGAAGTGTCTCTGCTTTGGTTACAACAATGTTTATGTATGGGCAAACTAAAAAACTGAAAAACAAGCACAATTAATATGTCAACATGAGGACATCAAGAGTAAAATTTTGTACTATTTGATATCCTTTATCGTTTCAATAATATTACTTAGACAGTAAATACAAGTTAAGAGAAAGCAAAAATAAAGACAGAAAAATGTAAAACTAACATGGGCAAATAAAAAATATCAAGTTGAAATAAAACATTATTTATTTAAAACATTATCTTGAAATACCATCCAAAATAATCCTTTACATATGGAAACTCAACCTGTAGATCAAAGCAGTATTAATTAATTAAACAGAATCTATCCTTTACCACATGGTTCAAATGGTAAAGAATCTTTCTGCAATGTGGGAGACCTGGGCTCAATCCCTGGTTCAGGAAGATTCCCTGAAGAAGGCAGTGGCTACCCACTCCAGTACTTTTGCCTGGAGAATCCCATGGACAGAGGAGCCTGGCAGGCTACAATTCATGGGATCACAAAGAGTTGGACATGACTGAACAACTCACACACACACACACATACACACACACTCTCACATCCTTTACTAAAAAAAAAAAAAAAAAACCACCTTTGCTTCCCTGCACTGTGCTTCCCCCCACTGTAGAACTTTTTCTCTGTAGCAAGATTCTGGGTGCTCAAAGTTCTGTACCTTTTCTCTTCTCTTCCTGAAGCCCTCCCTTGCCACCAGTAGGTACCACTTCTGAAACCTACATCTCCTAAGGAATCAGAACTTAGTCAAACCATTGATGTAAAGTTAGTTCTAGTGAAAGAACTAGAGCCTGACAGGCTACAGTCCATGAGACCACAAAGAGTCGGACACAACTGAGCACACAGCAAACACAGACATCTGTGCACTAGATTGGGACTACCTCTCATTCGTAAGTTTATTTTATGAAAAGTTATACTTAGCAGGTACATTTTCCTATAAGCTTCTAACTTTCAAAGGATCTTTAAGAACAAAATCTATTCTGGCCTATGTTTTGAAAGACAGCTTTTGAAAGTTTGGTTCCAGACAACCTCAATAAAATGAGTCACACAAAATTTTTTATTTCCTGTTGCATAAAAAAGTTGTGCTTACACTCTCTTGTTGTCTGTTAAGCTTGTAATAGCATTATGTTTAAAAAAACAATGTAAATACCTTAATTTTAAAATAATTTATTGCTGAAAATATTGCTAACCTGAGTCCTTGGCATGTTGTAATCTTTTTGCTAATAGAGGGTCTTACCTGGATATTGATGTCTGCTGACTGACCATGTGGTGGTTGCTAAAGGCTGGAGTGACTATGGCAATTTCTTAAAATAAGACCACAAAAAAGTTTGTGACATTTATTGACTCTTTTCATGAATGATTTCTCTGTAGCATGTTGTTTGATTGTATTTACCCACAGTAGAACTTCCTTCAAAATTGGAGTCAGTCATCTCAAACCCTGCTGGGGCTTTATCAATTAAATTTATGTAATATTCTAAATCCTTTGCTGTCATTTCAGCAATCATCACAGTATCTTTACCAGAGGTAGATTTTATCTCATAAAACTCCTTTCTTTGCTCACCTGTAAGAACAACTCCTCATTCATTTAAGTTCTATCATGAGATTGCAGTAAATCAGTCACATCTTCAAGTTTTGCTTTGTATTCTACTTCTTTGCTATTTCCACCACATCTGCAGTTACTTCCTCCACTGAAGTCTAGACCCACTCAAAGTCACCTTTGAGGGTTGAAATCAACTTCTTCCAAATTCCTGTTAATGTTGATATTTTAATCTCTTCCTATGAATGTCTTTAGGGGAACCTAGAACATCAAATTCTGTCCCGGAGTTTTTCAATTGACTGTGCTCAGATCCATCAGAAGAATCACTATCTCTGGCAGCTATAACATTACAAAATGTATTTCTTAAATAAAAGACTTGAATGTTATATTTACTCCTTGCTTCATGGGCTGCAGAATGGATGTAGTGTTAACAGGCATGGAAACAGCACAAATCTTGTTGGATACCTCCACCAGAGCTCTTGGGTGACCAGGTGTATTGTCAATAAGCAGCAACATTTTAAACTAAATATTTTTTTCTTGAGCACTAGGTCCCAACAGTGTGCTTAAAGTATTGAGTAAATCATGTTGTAAACCTATGTGCTGTCATCTAGGTTTTGTTGTTCCATTTATAGAGCACAGGCAGAGAAAATTTAGCATAACTGTTAAGCCCTAGGATTTTCAAAATGATAAATGATCATTGGCTTCAATTTCAAGTTACCAGCTGTATTAGCCTCTAACAAGAGGGACAATCTGTGCTTTGACACTTTGAAGTCAGGCATTGACTTCTCCTCTCTAGCTATAAAAGTTATAGACGGCACCTTCTTTCAGTATAAGGCTAGTCTATCTATACTGAAAATCTGTTGTTTGGTATAGCCACCTATATTAATGATTTTGGCTATATGTTCTGGATAACTTTCTGCAGCTTCTACACCAGCTGTTTCACTTTACATGATGGTGCTCTGGAGATGGATTTCTTTCCTTAAACATGATGAACCAACCTCTATTGGCTTCAGACTTTTCTTCTGATGCTCTGTCATCTCTCTCAGTCCACAGATTTTCACCAGAATCCTGAGTTCTCATGGAACAGAATGACTCTGTTCTCATATAAACACAAGAAAAATATCTTTGCTTTATGTCTCTTGAGTTATAGGAAAGGGAGAATTATATGGGGAAATGACTTAATCTAGATTGTTACCAAAATCATTATATTGTAAGGTTTTTTATACAATGTTTTAATGGACTAAAACATTTTGAAAACTAATTCATCTATTTGTTCCATTTTTTGTTTTATAACTTTTGATAACCATGTAACCCTATGGACCACAGCATGCCAGGCTCCTCTGTCAATGGGATTTTTCAGACAAGAATACTGGACTGAGTTGCCAGATCTCCAGGAGATCTTCCCAACCCAGGGATGGAATCCATGTCTCTTATGTCTTCTGCACTGGCAGGTATGTTCTTTATCACTAAAGCCACCTGGGTAGCCCTTTGATAATCTGAGTATTTACACAAATAAGTTGGTGTATAATGTAGCAATAACCACCTTTTACCTGCCAAAAATGATTTGTTTGGAAAAAATGTAAAAGAAAAAATTTCAACTGGTGCTTTTATTAATGATCTGTCTCCACTAATACACATACCAATCTATTCTGGAAACTTTTCTAATCTGTTTCATCAACATTTTTGTTCCTAGAACATTAATATGCATTTCCTTATGTGAGGTTATATAATTGTTCCCTAAATGTTCTATATCTGTGTATTTCATCTGTCAAATTATATTATTTTTATTATATTTCCTCTCAGGCAACGGGCATGACTTTTCTTTTGCACATCTCCTTTGAATTGGTTCTTAAATGGTTTAACTATTTAAAGTAATGGATACGAAAAATAGTCATGCAGTTTATACAGTTTTACTATTACAAATAATATATTTATTTCTGAAGAAACCAAATTACATTAATTTGGATAGTTTGATGAAATGAGTGGCTATTTGATGTATTAATAACCTGTGGGGCGTTACATCTGCTCTGGGTCACCCAACATAAGCTACATGCACAGGCTGGATGCAGGCATGGTGGGTGAGCTGCCCAGAATCCCTCTCCAGGCCTGAGGTCCTCATGATGCCTACCAATGGTGCAGACCTGAAGCCCTCTCTAGAAATTTGTCCTAGAGCATGAGGAACTGCCTGACTACAAGCTATTATTCCCTTCCCAGTAGCAGCCCTTCTTATCTCCCTCCTCAAACAAGAACAACTGTGAAGAGCCATCCCTGCCCACCATGAGACCGGAAAAATCAGCTAAGGGCTCTTTTGTATCTTTCTGCATCACAGCTCAATTCTCCCTCTGCCCATGCCTGGCTCCTCATGCCCTGACAGGAGTGTTCCCAAGGCATTGCTCCATAACCCCTGCACTGAAACCTCCATCTCATGTCTGCTGCCTGAGAACTCAACCTGGAACCTTCCTGCCTCCTGAACCAAGAAACAGTATAAGAAGGGAAAGAAGAATAATTTGTTCACGGGCACACTTTACTTCCAAAATATTTGCATCTGGTATTCTGTGTTTCCTTAAGTGAGAAAGAACAGCAACTAGGAGATTTTAATCCTTTTATTTCTCCTGTTGGTGGCTCAGTTCAGGCACTCCCTTGTCAGGAATTAAAACTATGTGAATCCATTAAACAGGACTTTAGAAACTCCTTCCCCAGGAGGTATGTGCCAAAGCAAATGTACTGCTATCCATCAAGCAGAGCTAATGAATATCTAATAAGACATTTAAAGCACTATTACATGATGAAAAAGAAAAATATATAGTAAGAGAAATTGTAATACTTCCCTTTGTCCTTTATGCAGCATAACCCAGAGTTTGGTATGAAAATATAGTACTATCCATTTATTTTTTTCCAGCTAATTTCTCAAATTGTAAATTGCCCTTATTAAGCAGAAAGCCCAACATCTCAAATCTGGGACAGGAAGTAATTCAAAGAGAAGTTTAACTCTAGTGTTTTTTACTTTTAACAAAAATCTGAAAAAAGTAGGATAAGATGATGACATGATAAGTTGCTAAGTCATGTCCAATTCTTTGTGACCCCATGGGACTATAACACACCAGGCTCCTCTGTCCTATCTCACTGTCTAACTCACTATCTCTCAGAGTTTACTCAAAATATTTGTATTACTTTTAGCACTTTTCTATATTTATGAAATCTTCACAGAAGATAGACAAATAGCATTGTGGACAATAGAATAAATAAAAATCTTGATCTACTAGGTACCCAAGAAACATGCAAAAAACAATTTTATTGATCTCAAATTGATTTGAGAATAAATTCAGCCTTCCCTCCCCCACCCCTAAAGCAGTGGTTGCCCAAATTCAGGCATTACCAATGTGTCAGTGCTGTGTCCCAGACAGTGATTATGTCCCCTGTCTTTGACCTGTGACTGAGACATATCTTTTCTATGTTTGCCCATCATCCCAAGTACCTTTTCTTATTCACCTGAGCTATGACTTCTCACAGGACTCACTCCTGTGAGACTCACTCCTGTACATGAGACTCTCTCACTGAGAATAAGTCCTAGATTTTGTTCACATCTACCCTCTTTCCTTGCTTCCTCTCTACCTCATTTTTTCAGCAGTTCTCAGTTTGCACATCAAGGCTGAAGTATCCTTGTTTTATCAACTCAAATCTCTCTAGAGCACCAATCAGCAAGTTTAGAAGTGCGTGAATGTCCTAATAATGGAAAAGAAATGCTAACAAGTTTTTATAAAACTCAATCAAGGAAACACGAAGTGGAAGAGGTAGAGTCACGCTTTCTTTATCCAGAACTTGGGGATCTGGCATTTAAATTTATATGGAATACGTCCCACACCTAAAAATAGAGACAAAAATTTAAAAAGCTGCTGAAAGGTGAAGAGCAGCAGTCCCCAACCCTTTTGGCACCAGAGATGGGTTTCCTGGAAGACAATTTTTCCATGGATGGGGGTAGGGAAAGGTGGGATGGTTTCAGGATTGTTCTCATAAGGAGCACATGACCTAGATCTCCTGCATGGACAGTTCACAGTAGGGCTCATGATCCTATGAGAATCTAATGCCTCCACCAATCTGACAGGAAGCAGACAGGAGGTAAAGCAAGTGATGGGGAGCAGCTATAAATACAGAGGCAGCTTCACTGGCTCTCCTTCCCCTCACCTCCTGCTGATTCCTTACAGGCCATGGATCAGTACAGGATGGTAGCCTAGGGCTTGGAGACTTATGGTGTAGAGAATATCAAGTTCACAAATTAAGTCACATATTAAGTTTGCTTAGAGAAGCATCCCTCAGGCCTGAACTCAGAAAGTATTTGCATTCTTCTAGATATAATTTTACTAATCCTGGTAATCTTGATTTCATGCCCTTTGAATATAAATTAAATTGGACTAGTCAAGACTTAGTAACTAGACAAGAAGAGGCTAAAGTATTCTGAAAATCAATAATAAGAATTTCAAAAGAATAATAACATGGGGCCATTTAATATAGAGACTCAGAATTTTTAAAAACTTCTATTATTCTTTATTTATGTCATAAAGAAAAATTTAAGTTCTGTTAAAGGAGTGGTGATTAATAAATCAAAAAATCTAAAGTATACTTTACAAAGCTTTTTATCCATCCAAAATGATAGAATTAAAATATAATTGTAAAGCTATCTAGGAAACTGGGCTAAAGAGCAGTTTTTCAAACTCGGGTCTAAACATGTCACTTCTGGGCTTCATGTTTTTCTTCTGTTTCTATTTCCATAACCATCTCCAAAGTGGAGACCATAACCAGTTGGCCTCCAAGTGGGAGTGCATGGATCTCAAGGGGAAAAAGACAACCTTTGGAGTAAAGGAAGAAAATATTGAATTATTTGCATTCATTACACTGTACTATAATAAAAAGAAATTCATTACATTTTATTGATAATATACAGAAAGGCCTTGATGCCCCTCTTCAGTTCTACTGATAATAAATGGTCTCAAAGAATTCAGAGGCAAGAGTTGATGTGCCCCAGTGCAGTTTGGTGATGACACCTTCATCTTTCATTTACTTTCAATGTGTTGCAACGTACTACTGTTTATATGAATCAGCAAGTGAATGTATTATTTATAGAACCAGTCTTGACTAAATCTCGGAAAATGAACAGGTTACTTAAGAACACATCCCTGAAGAAAACATTGAGTGAAGATAATACAATAAGATTTTTTTTAAGGAACAATTGAAAAATTATAGAGCTGAACTGCCTTCTTCTTCCCTTCATACAACATTCTCCCAGTCACACCAAAAGATAAAGAGAAAGATAACCTGGTAAGATTTGAGAAGATGGGTGACAAAAAAAGTTCAAAATTATCAAGAAGACTATTTAAAATACTGATTAACATTTGCCATTACTGTAGATGAGCCTCAAAGTATGCTTTGTACCTGGAGATATTAGCTAAAGATAACATAAAGCTATCCCAATTAGCAAAGCCCTTCAAACTCCATTTTACTTCATCTTTAGCACATCTTCTTAAAAATTCTGTTTTTATTTGTGTTTAGTAATTTAGGGAGAAATATAAATAACCTCAGATATGCAGATGACACCACCCTTATGGCAGAAAGTGAAGAGGAACTCAAAAGCCTCTTGATGAAAGTGAAAGTGGAGAGTGAAAAAGTTGGCTTAAAGCTCAACATTGAGAAAACAAAGATCATGGCATCCGGTCCCATCACTTCATGGGAAATAGATGGGGAAACAGTGAAAGACTTTATTTTGGGGGGCTCCAAAATGATTGCAGATGGTGACTGCAGCCGTGAGATTAAAACATGCTTCCTCCTTGGAAGGAAAGTTGTGACCAACCTAGATAGCCTATTGAAAAGTAGAGACATTACTTTGCCAACAAAGGTCCATCTAGTCAAGGCTATGGTTTTTCCAGTGGTCATGTATGGATGTGAGAGTTGGACTGTGAAGAAAGCTGAACACCAAAGAATTGATGCTTTTGAACTGTGATGTTGGAGAAGACTCTTGAGAATCCCTTGGACTGCAGGGAGATCCAGCCAGTCCATTCTGAAGGAGATCAGCCCTGGGATTTCTTTGGAAGGAATGATGCTAAAGCTGAAACTCCAGTACTTTGGCCACCTCATGTGAAGAGTTGACTCATTGGAAAAGACTCTGATGCTGGGAGGGATTGGGGGCAGGAGGAGAAAGGTCAACAGAGGACGAGATGGCTGGATGGCATCACTGACTCGGACGTAAGTCTGGGTGAACTCCGGGAGTTGGTGATGGACAGGGAGGCCTGGCGTGCTGCGATTCATGGGGTCGCAAAAAGTCGGACACAACTGAGCAACTGAACTGAACTGATCTGAACGTGCTTCATTCACTGAAGACTATTTATTGAGTCCTTGGTGGCTCAGATGGTAAAGTGTCTGCCAGCAGTGCAGGACACCCAGGTTTGATCCCTGGGTTGGGAAGATCCCCTGGAGAAGGCAATGGCAACCCACTCCAGTACTCTTGCCGGGAAAATTCCATGGACTGAGGAGCCTGATAGGCTACAGTCCATGGGATCGCAAAGAGTTGGACACGACTGAGGGACTTCAATTTCAGTTTCTTGTGCCACCAGGTACTCTTATGGAAACTTGAAAGATATCCATAAACAAGACAGATTTAAAAAAAAAAAAAAAACCTGCCCTTATGGAATTCACCAACAAATAAATAAATAGACACACAGATATTGAAAGAGTGCTTTTAAAAAAATTGTGTGTGTAAAAACAAAAATATTTGTATATCACTGGTATCCAAAAGATGCCTTACATGACATTCAAGAACCTTCCTACATATGTGACTTTAATCCTGGTATTTATAATGTCAAACTTAACTCCTCTATAATTGTGATGTATTTGCATTTCTTCAAACATTTCATTATACTGTGAATACCCCTCTCCTCGATGCTTTGTGTCTCACTGGAGTACTGTGTCTACCAGTTATTTCCTGGCCATCTTGTTTCTCACATCTCCTTTATATCCTTCTACACAGACCTCAGTCCCCCTTCTCTGTGTAACCTCACGTGGTAGTTTTGCTGAATGAATCAATTCCTTTCCTATGCCCTCTATGAATGCCCTGCATCTAAGTCCATTATTGCAGTTACCACATTGCTCTGACACAAATTGTTGATATACCAGTGATCCTTCCTCAAAGGAGAGATTACATCTTATCCTTTGCTTTGTCTCTAGTTCTAGTACCACAGCTAGACAGCACACTTGTAGTTCTGCTGTGTGCTAAGTTGTGTCTGAGTCTTTGCAATCCCATAGACTATATAGCCCACCAGGTTCTCTGTCCATGGGATTGTCCCGGCAAGAATAGTAGAGTGGGTTGCCATTTCTTCCTCCAGAGGATCTTCTTGGCCCCGGGATCAAACCCACATCTCCTGCATCTTCTGCATTGCACATGGATTCTTTACCAATGAGACACCTGGGAAGCCGCAGCTAGCACATTGCTGCTGCTGCTGCTGCTAAGTCACCTCAGTCGTGTCCGACTCTGTGCGACCCCAAAGACGGCAGCCCACCAGGCTCCCCTGTCCCTGGGACTCTCCAGACAAGAACACTGGAGTGGGTTGCCATTTCCTTCTCCAGTGCATGAAAGTGAAAAGTGAAAGTGAAGTCGCTCAGTCGTGTCCGACTCCTAGCAACCCCATGGACTGCAGCCTACCAGGCTCCTCTGTCCATGGGATTTGCCAGGTAAGAGTACTGGAGTGGGGTGCCATTGCCTTCTACGCACACAATTATCCCTTTAAAAAAAAAAGAAAAGAAAGAAAAAAAGAAAAAATTTAAAGATAATCATATTAAACTAATCTCAGAATAGTTTTCAGATAAGTGAAATGCCACTCTTTTGCTTCTTCAAAAAAAATTTAATTAAATGATAAACTTTTGTTTTCCAGATGTGACTGGTCAGCTGGAAGTTAATAACAGTTACTTGTATCATATGCTGTCTTGATTGTACAATGTCTAAAAGCATTATCCTGGTTCCTGTTTGGCAATTTTTGTTCACAAACTAAACAGTTGTAAATCTGTGAGACAGACTAATATGCTAACATTGTTTGAACAAAATTGCTAGTAGAAGTTGCCTGTAATTTTTTTCACCTCCAGGAAGCAAACTTAATTAGAAGACAATATGCCCCTAGGAGTATCTCACTTCCTTATCACTCTTATTGAAAAGTTACTTTGAAAAATAAAGAATACACTAAATGTTAAAGAATAAACATTTTATAGCCATGAATACTGATGATGTATGTAGAATTGCAGGAACCCAAGTTGTGTAGTCTTCAAAACACTGAAAATATTTCAATTACCCGCGTTTTCATCTGGCATTTTAATGAGCTTTTCCTTGTCTCTGTCCATTTTATGACTTTGCTATTGTAGGTCATCTTGTGCTACATGCAAAATGGGTTTTAAAAGATTCCAACAATCTATGTGCCAAGGAATAAAACACTGTGGGTGAGCCATTAAAGAATTTAGGGATGAACTTCACCTGGTAATTGTAGCCACTTAATGCCACATCCACAAGTGAGAGTGAGAGAAAGAGAAAATTAATAAGGTTCAGCTACAACTATGATTGCAAAAAAAAAAAAAATGCAGAAAGCAACAGGAAATGCCCAACAGAAAATATGCAAGGGCACAACTTTTTTGTTCTCATTACTTTGACAATAAATCTTAATATTTTCCAGAAATTTGGATGGATACGATAAGCAACTATGTTTATAGCAATGCAATTACATTTGTTAAATTAAAAACAGCAAGAAGTTCACATATCCTCTACTATTTGAGGAAACAATACCTAAAAAGACTGGTATCTGTAGAAATTCCAAACTGCTGATGGTCCCATTCTTATTATAGATGAAACAAGAGAAATCTTACATATTCTATGAAATCATTTTGTCTAAGCTACCTTACTTATTTCCTTACTGCTATTGAATAGGTTTTATTGCTTTCTTAAACCCTTGCTAATGCAACATTTGTTGTGTTCTGTATCCACACCTAAAATATGAATCTTCTACTTGTGATTTCAGTGTTTTGTATTTTGGTTTAATCAGACATCGTATTGTAATCATTTATGAACTACATGAAAAACCTTTAAAAAAATTTTTCCTGAAATTGACTTTTTATTGTGGTCCAAGTACAGAGGGGCCAAACATTTTTTGTTACATATACAAAAACAAAATTAAAGCCAATAGTATCAGGGATAACATACATAAATCTACGTGTGTTTTGTGGCTTCCCAGATGGCTCAGTGGGTAAAGAACCTGTCTGCAAATGCAGGAGATGCCAGAGACATGGGCTCAATTCCTAGGTCAGGAAGGTCCCCTGGAGGAGGGCATGGCAACCCACTCCAGTATTCTTGCCTAGAGAATCCCCTGGGCAGAGGAGCCTGGCGTGCTACAGTCCATAGGTCACAAAGAGTGAGACAAGCCTGCAGTGACTGACCACAGCACAGCACATGTGTGCTTTTGTAGTGAATTATGTGGATGTGAAAGAAAAACACAAGTGGTAGCCACTGTAATAATTTAAGTTAGTGGCTTTTACACATTTTCCCTTTGACAGAGTTCTTTCATCATATGACGTCTGATGTCAAAATTCACTGAATAAGTAAGTTCATTTGTATCATTTCTTTTTAGATTCCATATATAAAAGATGTCATGATATATTTCTCCTTCTCTGTCTGACTTACTTCACTCAGTATGACAATCTCTAAGTCTATCCATCTTGCTGCAAATGGCATTATTTCATTCTTTTTAATGGCTGAGTAATATTCCATTGTATATACGTACCACACCTTCTTTATCCATTCCTTTGCCGATGGATAGTTAGGTTGCTTCCATGCTTTCGCTACTGTAAACAGTGCCACAGTGAACAGTGGTGCATGTGTCCTTGCAGAAACAAACTCAAAGACTTAGAGAACAAACTTACGGTTGCTGGGGGGAAAAGAATGGGGAGAAGGGATAGTTAAGGAGTTTGGGATCGACATGTATACACTGCTGTATTTAAAATGGATAATTAACAAGGACCTGCTACATAGCATCAAAGAAAGAGCCATTGAATAAAATAGATCAAAGGGGAGCTCATCTGGTGGAACCTGATTTTATGGGGGCAGAGCTCTTTCTTCTGGCACCTCTTACCTGTCCCAGCCATGTCTCCCAAGGCACTGCCACAGAAAGCTCTATGATTCTAGAAATTCTCAGTGTGAAAACTGTGGTTTTAAAGTATAAGATCTTTTAGGGGAATGGAACAATATTTCTAGAAAAGTTATATGCCAGCTATTTCGTTCTTATTTAACCCTTGAATTAACTCTGTAGATGTAGATCAACTCTGCAGGTTTATATCCATATTATATCTCAGGAAGCTGAAATTCAGTAGATGAAGCCATTTATCTGAGCATTTATGCTGCCTGTGAGTGTAGAATTGAGAGTTCCATTCACATCTGTCCATTTCAAAAACTCACTTTCTTTTAGTCTGTTATTTGCATTTCCAAAATAAAAATGAACGAGTGGGAAAGAAACAGTAGTGCTGTGATTAAGCCCTCTTATAATAATTTGTCATTATATATATTAGAAAACAAAAGCAATTGCTGTTCTCTAAGGTTAAAGGCACCAAGACACTGACACGGGAGTTAGGAGTTGAGTAGTTTACTCTTTTAGGATCAATAGAATGGTCACAAGATAAATGGTTTATTTTGAGCCAAAACCCATGTGTGTCCAGAAGTGTGCTGGGCTTTGACCATGGGTAGGATGGTCAAGAATAATTTTTTCACAGATTTACCGGGAAGAAAATGTTGAGTAACAGATTCACAAGCCTGGTTGCCTTTTAAAGTCCCCTGAGAGGTTTCTAAACAAAAGGATGCCTTTATCCCATCCAGGAATTCTGATAATTGGTGGGATGGGGATCTGGGCTTCAGTGTTTTAAAAAGTGATTTATTGGGTATTCAGAGCTGATGTCAAGAAATCGCTCCGTTAAAGCAAATAGAAGGGGAAAGAAAAGTGGGGCAGTGATAGATTTTATCTTATTGGGCTCCAAAATCACTGCAGTTGGAAACTGCAGCCATAAAATTAAAAGATGCTTGCTCCTTGCAAGGAAAGCTATGATGAACCTAGACAGAATATTAAAAAGCAGAGACATCACTTTGCCAACAAAGGTCTGTATAGTCAAAGCTACATGGTTTTTCCAGTAGTCATGTATGAATGTGAGAGTTGGACCATAAAGAAGGCTGAGTGCTAAAGAACTGGTGCTTTCAAATTGTGGTGCTGGAGAAGACTCTTGAGAGTCCCTTGTACTGCAAGGAGATCAAACCAGTCAATCTGAAAGAAGTCAATCCTGAATTTTCATTGGAAGGACTGACACTGAGGCTGAAGCTCCAATACTTAGACCACCTGATGTGAAGGCCCAAGTCACTGGAAAAGACCCCGATGCTGGGGAAGACTGAAGAAAAAAGGAGAAGGGGGCAGCAGAGGATGAGATGGTTAGATGGCATCACTGACTCAGTGGCCATGAATCTGAGCAAACTTCCCATGACAGGGGAGGACAGAGGAGCCTGGCATGCTGCTGTCCACAGGGTCACAAAGAGCTGGACACGACTTAGTGACTAAACAGCCACAGAGAGGTACAATATTATCTGGACCATGATGGCGGCGAGGCTGGAGGGCGTGCATGTGGGAATAAGGAGTGCAAGAGAAGTTTAAAGGCATCTCTATTCTTTGTTAAAAAGAGAATACTCATTAAAGACTGTTAGATCATTTCCAAAATGAGATCTATATATAAAATGTTGACAAACTTCTGATTGCTAAAGTTTCTGTGTTATGTTAAATGTCTACATGCTCAAAACTTTTAAACAGAATAAGGAAAATTAGGAAATTTGTATAACTCAAATTCAAAGCAATTGAATTATAAATTCACGTATGGGCTTCATCCTGATTTCAATCAAGTGTTAAGTTTTCTAATGAGAAAATACTTCCAAACATGAATAATCTTTTAGTACTCAGTTTAAGTGCTCAATAATAAGATTAAATAATCTATTCTTATAGAAAAAATTATCTAATGGTTTAAAAATTGTCATTAGCTGGTTTTAACAGATATTGTTTTACATCATAAAAAGAATGAACTGTTCTGACCTTATTCATCCAACATTAACACTGGATAACAATAAAACATTTCTTTTCATTGGAAATGTTTAAATAGTCAAAGATTAATGAAGATAATGAGCAACTAATGGATTATTTGTGAGACTTAGAACATTATCCCATCCAAAGAAAACTACCTGAATGGCTTTTACTCAAACACAAGATTTCGGAAACTTGAGAAGAGTTTGTAGAAATGTCTCCTATTTAAGTAACTTTCTGAATCTGCTAGTGATTAGTCTCTGAAAAATTAACATAGAATGCAAATAAGTGGTATAAACACTTAGCCAAAAAAAAACCTACAGCCCTACTTTGATAAACATTTAAGTCTGTGAGGAAGACTACAACTAGCAAAGAATAGAGTAGCCAAACTACACTTTCCAGCCAGGATTTCTGAGTCTATTGATGTGCCCAGTGACATATGGTAATATTTCCTGGGTTTCAAAATACACGTGCCTGTGTATGTATACCAAAGATAAATATAATGTCCCAGTGAGTTTTCTTTCTTTGGTTCCTCCTCAGCCTCAATCTTTCCTCACTTTGTCATACATTCATAACTGTTCATCCATCTGTGAAGAAGGAACTTGCTTCCCCTGATGTCACCATCTCTGACAGGAAAACCTTAAAACAGAGTCATTCCTATGCCCCTTGTTATCTTTTTCTGAACCTCTTCTTAAGAAATCCCATCCCTTGTACTATGCATGTGACAGAACTAATTTTCATCTCAGCTAATCAGATATTTGCTCTATAGAAACTCTCCAGATAGGTTCAAATGTGCTGAAAACTCAGTGGTATATTCATTTGCTAGAATTTAGTCCATCATTTTATGTCTTTCTCATTGTTATCAATAATATGATTAAATGATATATAACAAGTAAAGACTTGGAAAGCTACAGTGGCCAAATAAACCTAAAATTTTTGTTATCTACTTCTTTACAATATGATTCATTTTATGCTTATCATCATTTTTCTAAGGCCTTAAACCTGAGCTAACTTAAATACTAGAAAATTATAGTCACAACAAAAGTCATGTTCACATTTAGGGTCTCCCATTTACTAACTCTGTTGCCTTGGACAAGCTGCAACTTCCTGAGGCTCACTTTCTTTATCAGTAAGATGAATGAAACAGTATACCTAGCTCTCCTATGACAAGGCATTATTGCAAGAATAAAACAAAATCATTTTACGTAATGATGACTAGCTCATAACAGTGTAGTGTATAAGTATTATTGTTAGCAGGTTAAGTATGTCATTTTCCTTGGGCATTGAACTTTAATGGATACATTTTAGGCATCGTAAGTGTCCAATTACTCACACAACTGTTCTCACAGTGTTAACATCATAAATGTCAAGAAGCAGGGGAAGAAGAGCTCCTAAAATGATAGAGTATTTACTCAATAAATATAATTTAAGGAATTATATAAATATAAAATTATAAATATATATAATATATATTTATTATAATATATTTA
>NW_011494934.1:5565265-5572955 GCF_000754665.1 Bison bison bison | reverse complement strand
ATAATATATATATAATTATAAAAATATAAATATAGTTTAAGGAATGCCACATTTTAAACTAAGATTTCAAAGATTCTTATTTAGAATCCCCCAAAAACTAAGCCTGAATTTTAATGTATAAGGGAAGGCAGTTACATTTATCATGCTGGGTTAGATACATTCATTCAGTGTTTGAGTTCTTTCGTGACATTTTGAAGACCCCTAAACATATAAGGCTTGTAAATTCCTCCCCATTTTATGGGTGAGCAGATTGAGAATCAGAGAACTCAATGACCCTTGCCCCCATAATAGACGGCTATGGGAAGGAAAGCATGTTTGGGGTACCGTTAGGGGCACCCTCAAGTTGCCTTCACAGACGAGTAGAAAAGCAGCGCCTCCCAGTTTGGATACATTCCTCACCTGATCCTTAACTAATGTGTGCTTTCCTTACTTACCCAGCAAACACATGTGTTTTGTGTTTGTAGTTGGATGTTATTTCACATATTACTGGAATATTTTGTCTACTGTTATATAATTAAGCTGGAAGGAACATTGGTGGAATGTGAACTAGCAATATGACCCACAGATCATCAAAGAAACACAAGTCTTTTAATGATCATGTATAATTGATTAATCACACAAAGTAGTCTTGATTTTGCTTAATTTAAAATTAATAATATTTGAAAACAGTATCTGTGCCTTATTCTGTTTTTGTTTCTTTGTCTGCAGCATCCCAGTAACTAATAAGACTGTATACAAGGATGTGTTGTCTCATGAGGACAATTTCTGCATCACAGAAAAAACGTGATCATTCTCATTGTGGATGTATTGTTGTAATCAAGGTATTGGCTAATTATTGATTTGTATATTTTATAAAGTCATTTTGTTTTAGGTCAAATAATCCCAACTGCAATTTGTCACTCTGAATAGCAGTGACACTTCTGTTCAGAGTCAGAGAGTTTAAATGGGATAGGATTCTCCAGAAAATTTTTTTTTCTACTTTAAAGCTTTGTCAGAATGCTCTCTTTTCCATTCCACCCACTCATGAGATTTTCAGTATAACAGCAGTGAAAGGAAAAAGCAGGGGAAATATTGAGTTTGCAAAGAATATCCATGAATCTTTTGTCTTAAAGGTCCTTATAAACTTTTTTTTAGTTCAGATATACAGATCCTTTCTTTCTGGAGTTATTTCTCCACTGATCTCCAGTAGCATATTGGGCACCTACCGACCTGGGGAGTTCATCTTTCTGTGTCCTATCTTTTTGCCTTTTCATACTGTTCATGGGGTTCTCAAGGCAATAATACTGAAGTGGGTTGCCATTCCCTTCTTCAGTGGACCACATTCTGTCAGACCTCTCCACCATGACCCATCTATCTTGGGTGGCCCCACACAGCATGGCTTAGTTTCATTGAGTTAGACAAGGCTGTGGTCCATGTGATCAGATTGACTAGTTGTCTGTGATTGTGGTTTCAGTCTGTCTGTCCTCTGATGATCTCTCTCAGTGCCTACCATCTTACTTGGTTTTAGCAAAAGCAGAGGAACCAGAGATCAAATTGTCAACATCTGTTGGATCATTGAAAAAGCAAGAGAGTTCCAGAATCGACGATGCCAAAGCCTTTGACTGTGTGGATCACAATAAACTGTGGAAAATTCTGAAAGAGATGGGAATACCAGAGCATCTGTCCTCCCTCCTGAGAAACCTGTATACAGGTCAGGAAGCAACAGTTAAAACTGGACATGGAACAACAGACTGGTTCCAAATAGGAAAAGGAGTACGTCAAGGCTGTATATTGTCACCCTGCTTATTTAACTTTTATGCAGAGTACATCATGAGAAACGCCGGGCTGGAGGAAGCACAAGCTGGAATCAAGATTGCCGGGAGAAATATCAATAACCTCAGATATGCAGATGACACCACCCTTATGACAGAAAGTGAAGAACTAAAGAGCCTCTTGATGAAAGTGAAAGAGGAGAGTGAAAAAGTTGGCTTAAAGCTCAACTTTCAGAAAACTAAGATCATGGCATCTGGTCCCATCACTTCATGGGAAATAAATGGGAAAATAGTGGAAACAGTGGCTGACTTTATTTTTCTGGGCTCCCAAATCACGCAGATGGTGACTGTTGCCATGAAATTAAAAGACACTTAGTCCTTTGAAGGAAAGTTAAGACCAACCTAGACACCATATTCAAAAGCAGAGACATTACTTTGCCAACAAAGGTCCACCTAGTCCAGGCTATGGTTTTTCCAGTGGTCATGTATGGATGTGAGAGTTGGACTATAAAGAAAGCTGAGAGCCAAAGAGTTGATACTTTTGAACTGTGGTGTTGGAGAAGACTCTTGAGAGTCCCTTGGACTGCAAGGAGATCCAACAAGTCCATCCTAAAGGAGATCAGCCCTGAGTGTTTATTGGAAGGACTGATGCTGAAGCTGAAACTCCAATATGTTGGCCACCTCATGCAAAGAGCTGACTCATTGGAAAAGACCCTGATGCTGGGAAAGATTGAAGAAAGGAGAAGTGAACGACAGAGTGTGAGATGGTTGGATGGCATCACCAACTCAATGATTTGGGTGAACTCTGGGAGTTGATGATGGACAGGGAGGCCTAGTGTGCTGTGGTTCATGGGGTCACAAAGAGTTCAATACGACTGAGTGACTGAACTGAACTGACTGATACAGATTCTTTTTTATTTTACAACAAGAAAGAATTTTTTCATAGTTAATCCAGTCACATTCATTCTGACAAAACAGAGATCAATATTGAAAGTTACCCTAGGACACACACAAAACCTGTCAGAAATGGTAGATTCATGATATATGTTGTTCAATTATCCCTCAACTTCGACTTTGCTATTTTTCAGACATACTCTGTATTGCAGGATCCGCTTGCCTGTTTCTGGTTGAAAGTCCTAGTTTGGAATTTTCTTGGCAGATCATTGCTGTTTATTCCAAGAACTTTTCTCCTTGCTTTTGTAGCATTTTTATTAAATGCACTATAATGAAAGACAATTTTACATTAATTTTTAAAAAGCATGGGTATACAGTGTTATGAAATTACTGAAGAATTTTATTTTCCACCAGGGATTATGTATTATACAGATAAGCGAAGTCAAACAAGGTAAACAAAAAACAGACAAAAAAAGAGTTGGCTTGAATAGTAAGAAGGGATCTGTGACCTTTCTCCCATCATGGATTACAGCCCAGATCTTTGGGGCTGAGTCTGTATTACATTGTATTGTATTGTATTGTACTGTATTGTACTGAGAGACTAAAAATATACCAGTCTTTGATTTCTACTTGATAAAGCATGTATTTCTGAGTGTAGGCTCCCTTCTAGTGCTTCACATCACAGCATGCACCAGTCCATACACCACACGGTGTAACACCATGTTTGACGACACTCTGAATCAGTTTCTCAGCTTCATCCTCTGTGTCTTGTATTATTGCTTGAGTGCTAGATTTATAGTCTTGACTTTCCTAAATGGATATGAGGACAGATCAGAACATTTTTTTCCAAACATGTAGTTAACCATATTGTCATATTATTTTTTATGTGTAATTTCTTCAAAGAGCTTCCATTTTATCAATTTAAATTTATTTTAATTGGCATTTTGGAGAATGTACTATATTGACACAAAATGAGTAATCCAGGCAATAATAAGAATGCTCACTTGGTCCTCACTCTAGTTCATGGTTCAGAAATAAGATAGACATAGAAATAATTACAATAAAAAGCACAGTGTGAATGGTTTCAATCAGGGGAATATGTCTGTATTTTCCCTTCCTCATATGACAACCAACTTTAACTTTTCCTGACCACTTCTTCTTCATATGTTTATAATGTATGCTGCAGCCTTTGACATTTATGTATGCCTGAAGCAATCTAGGTTGTTATTTCTTCAAAGGAAAACGTTTGTTTATACTTTCCAATAGTTTGACATTTGAAGTGTTGAATTTTCTCTACTGAAAAAAAATAAATAAAGTGCACCGGCTTACAAGACATTGCCATTACATTTCAGTTTCATTAAAACAGACTCCTTTGCCTTTAGTAACTGAAAGCAAGTAAAACGTTTATAGATGATGATAACTACCAAGACGGCTTTTGTTTTTATTTTTCCTATATGACCTTGTTCTATGATGGTTTCATTTCAAGCCAGAGATTCTGATCTTCCCCAATTTCAGAAAAGTTTTCTCCATGATTGCTTCATCTTAGAACTGTAGTTCTTTCAGCACATGTTTCCATCTGGGAATGAATCACTCTGTGATCCACATGTGCCATACCAGCTAAAGTCAAACTGGGGCCTGTCTCTGAAGGCTCTGCCAAATACAAGGATATTCCAAGCCACGAGATGTTGGCTTTCCTATTTGATTAATGAGGACAATATTTAAATTTGATATATTTTAAGGTCAATCTTTTGCTTCAAAGCAAAAGGCTTTAATTCATCTTATCCTTAATAAATGGTCAAGTGTAAATGTAGATTAAAGTTGAAACCTGCTTCGTTTTGGAAAACAGATTGTTTTTGTCTAATTTTTTCCTTTTTCCTGATGACAAAGAATTTTATTTATTGAATTAATTGAATTTTATTTATTGAATTTATTGAATTATTTATTGAAATTCAGAATTCTCATTTATATTTTCTGATGACAAGGAATTTTTATTAAATTTCATTTATTTTTCTTTTATGATATTTATTTCTCTTTTATTTCTTAAAACAAATTTTGAAATTATTTGATAAATCAAAATAACCTAAGTGCCTTCATATCTCAACAAACATACCTATTAAAGGACACAGTGAGTTTAAGAAGAAAATTAGAAGAGTTTATACCACATAGACACACCAATTCTATTATCAGCAATATCACAATTCTTGTCATCCATGCAATTATTTTTTGGTTGTAGCATTTATATCTTGTTTACAAAAGATCTTATTAAGTAAAGGTAGAAATGATAGTTATAATTCCAATTATAAGTCAAAATCACAAAACCTTGAAATAAGATGGGCTCCTATTAAAGAAGAAAAAAACTTCTTCCCTCCCTATCAGATGTAGAATGTGAATTTTGTTTCATACACAGTTCCTCAAAGCTTGTGTTGCTATTGGTCAGTTGCTAAGTCATGTCTGATTCTGCAACCCCATCAAATGCAATACACCAGGTTCCACTGTTCTTCACTATCTCCTGGAGTTTGCTCAAGGTCATGTCCATTGAGTTGGAGATATCTAACCATCTCATCCTTTGCT
Source organism: Bison bison bison (assembly GCF_000754665.1). Lineage (NCBI taxonomy): Eukaryota > Metazoa > Chordata > Mammalia > Artiodactyla > Bovidae > Bison > Bison bison. Next base: position 5,567,739 of record NW_011494934.1, on the reverse strand, counting down.
GCCCGCTTCTCCTTTTGACTTCAATCTTTCCCATCAAGGTCTTTTCCAATGAGTTAGCTCTTCACATCAGGTGGCCAAAATACTGGAGCTTCAAACTACAAGCATTGGAGCTTTCTGTACTAAGCTCAAAAGCTAGAAAGCAGAAGATTTATTATCTACATTATTATATTCCATATAGAGTATATAGCATATATTATTGTTGTTCAGTCACTCAGTCATATCTGACTCTTTGTGAACTCATGCACACCAGACCTTCCCTGTCCTTCACCATCTCCCAGAACTTTCTCAAACTCATATCCATTGAGTCGGTGATTTCATCCAACCATCTTGAACTCTGTCATCCCCTTCTCCTCCTGCCTTTAATCTTTCCCAACATCAGGGTCTTTTCCAATGAGTCAGCTCTTCACATGAGGTAGCCAAAGTATTGGAGTTTGAGCTTCAGCATCAGTCCTTCCAATGAACACTCAGGACTGATCTCCTTTAGGATTGACTGGTTGCATCTCCTTACAGTCCAAGGGACTCTCAAGAATCTTCTCCAACACCACAGTTCAAAGCATCAATTCTTTGGTGCTCAGTCTTTTTTATGGTCCAACGCTCACATCCACACATGACTACCAAAGAAACCATAGCTTTGACTATATGGACCTTTGTCAGCAAAATATGTCCTCATATCAGGCTATATGTTAATCCTTGTCTTAGATTAGATTCTCTAAAAATCAGAGTCTGAGACAAAAGTTTGTATATAGGCAGGTCATTTGATAAGTAATCTCACTTACAGTAGTGAAGGACTTGAGAGAGTGAAAGAAGAAAAGAGGGAGCAAAAAAGAAAAGTGGTTGAGCACCACTATGGGTAAAAAGGTGTTCCTGGGAACTTCAAGGGAAGGGGATTTAGAACACATCCCAGAATGAACTGTCCATAAGGAAACAAGACCACCTACCTTCTCTCTGGGTTGAAAATTGCCCTGTGGCAATAGCTACCCCATATTTCAAGGTTGTCCATGTGTGATTACTAACTGAATTTCTGTGAGCATCTCACCCTGTGCATTAGGAAATGCCCAGGGAAAAAGCATTGTGTGATTGAGGTAAGACTTTCTGCATAAAGCAGGTTGAAGGTCATGCAGATGCATCACTGCTGTTGCTATTGCTAAGTCAAGTATACAAATCAGCTGAGAGCTTAGATGGCCAGTAGAGTCTATTGTATCTTCCAAGCTTACGACCTGTGCTGCTGCTGCTAAGTCACTTCAGTCGTGTCCGACTCTGTGCGACCCCTCAGACGGCAGCCCACCAGGCTCCCCCGTCCCTGGGATTCTCCAGGCAAGAACACTGGAGTGGGTTGCCATTTCCTTCTCCAATGCAGGAAAGTGAAAGTGAAGTCGCTCAGTCATGTCCGACCCTTAGCGACCCCATGGACTGCAGCCTACCAGGCTCCTCTGCCCATGGGATTTTCCAGGCAAGAGTACTGGAACATGCTTACTAATTCAAAGCAGTTATAATTCCTTCAGAGCAACAATGCCCAAAATGAGCTCCTTAGAATACATGAATAATGATAACATTTGTAACTGGCTCCCCAAGTTTTATCTTCAAGTAAACATGAGAAATATTTAAGCAGAATGGAATAGATTTCTTTGCTCAGCACTTTCGGAATACTTAGTATATTGATGAGTTTCTGAATCTAAGGTTTATAAATGATCTTTTTCTAAATTCATTTTTTCTATTTCAACTATGCTAATTGTCTCATTTGTATTTTCTCTTTCTCAATTTTATTTGACTTTTAATATATTCTTTTAAAATGAATCTTTTCAATTAAAATTTCCTACTATTAGAAAGCATTTTTACTATTTCAATCTTATCCATCATGTCCCCACCCTTATTCTCAATATTAGTTGTATTTATGTCTTCTCTCATTTACATAGAATTGTTACTTATAAAAGAAATAATCTCTGGATTTACATTTCAATTTTATTTTTTTCTTTTTCTGAATTATTTTTTTTTCTTTTCCATTCTGTTTTCTGTATACTAATTTTTTTACTTGTTTTTCTTTTACTAGCTTATTTTTTTTTCAAATTCTGAAATCTTATTTTTTAGTGAATTATAATTTCTTTAAAATATTATATTAGTTTCAGGTATATAAAATACTCAGCAGTAAAGAATCTGCTTGCCATGAAGGAGAAGTAGATTTGATCCCTGTGTCGGGAAGATTCCCTGGGGAAGGAAATGGCAACCCACCCCAATATTCTTGCCCAGGAAATCCCATGGACAGAGGGGCCTCGTGGGCTATAGTCCACAGAGTTAGAAAAGTAGGACTTAACACCTAAACCACAGCCACCATATAAAATATAGATCCTCTATTTCTACACATTATTTAAGGATCACTACAATAAGTCCCAGAGAAGGCAATGGCACCCCACTCCAGTACTCTTGCCTGGAAAATCCCATGGACAGAGGAGCCTGGTAGGCTGCAGTGCATTGGCTCT
>NW_011494934.1:5564222-5565165 GCF_000754665.1 Bison bison bison | reverse complement strand
TATTTATAAATTCTTTTTTTCCCAATGATCTATTTGTCTATTTTTGTTCTGGTACCATACTGTTTTCATGACTGGGGCTTTGCAGTATAATTTGAATTCAAGGAGCACAGTATTTATAGTATTGTTCTTTCTCAAGATTGTTTTAATTATTCAGAGTCTTTTATGCTTTTATAAAAATTTCAGAATTATTTATTCTAGTTCTGTGAAAAATAGTATTGATATTTTGATAGAAATTGCATTGAATCTATACTTTGCTTTGGGTGATATGGACATTTTAACAGCATTAATTCTTCTAATCCAGGGGCATGCAATATCTTTTCATTTATTTGCATCATCTTCAGATTTTTTCATCAATCTCTGTAGTTTTCATAGTACAAGTATTGCAATTCCTAAGTTAAATTTATTTCTAAGTACACTATCATTTGATGCAAATGTAAAGGAGATTGTTTTCTTAATTCCTCTTTCTGAGAATTTGTTCGTAGTGTTCAGTTCAGTTCAGTCGCTCAGTCACATACGACTCTTTTTGACCCCAAGCACTGAAGCCTGCCAGGCTTCCTGTCCATCACCAACTCTTGGAGCTTTTCTGATGAGTCCATTCTTTGCATCAGGTGGTCAAAGTATTGGAATTTCAGCTTCAGCATCAGTCCTTCTGATGAATATTCAGGACTTATTTTCTTGAGGACTGACTGGTTTGATCTCTTTGCACTCCAAGGGACTCTTAAGAATCTTCTCCAACACCACAGTTCCAAAGCATCAATTCTTAAGCATTCAGCTTTCTTTATAGTCCAACTCTCACATACATAACTACTGGAAAAACCATAGCTTTGAGTAGATGGACCTTTGTCGGCAAGATAATGTCTCTGCTTTTTAATATGCTATCTATGTTGGTCATAGCTGTTCTTCCAAGGAGCAAGCATCTTTTAATTTCATGGCTGCAATCCAC
>NW_011494934.1:5563001-5564122 GCF_000754665.1 Bison bison bison | reverse complement strand
GGTGGGCTGCCATCTATTCGGTCACACAGAGTTGGACTTGACTGAAGCGACTTAGCAGCAGCAGCAGCAGCACAGTAAGTCCAGTTACCATCCGTCATCATACAAAGACATTAAGTTATATTGAGTATATTCCCCACAACGTACATTTCATCCTGTGACTCTTTTATTTTCTAACTGCAAGTTTGTATCTCTTAATTTCCCTTACCTTTCACTCATGTCCCCATCCCCATTGGCAACCACCTGTTTATTCTCTGTATCTGTGACCCTGTTTCTGTTTTGATGTATTTGTTCATGTTTTCTTTTTTAGGTTCCACATTTTCTTTAACTATTCATCTATTGACAGGCATCTAGTTTACAATCATATCTTGGGTATTGTTAATAATGCCAGGAGTGAAATTTCTGTGTTGTATGCCAGTTCTATTTTAAAACTTTTGAGGAACCTCCCTATTGTTTTCTTTAGTGATTGCCCCATTATACATTCCCACCAGCAGTCCACAAGTGTTCCTTATTCTCCACATCCTCATCAACACTTCTTATTTCTTGACTTTTTGATGGTAGTCATTCTAAAAGGTGTTAGGTGATATCTCATTGTGGTTTTGATTTGCATTTTCCTGATGTTGGACTTCTTTTCATGTGCCTGTTGGGCATCTGTATGTCTTCTTTGGAAAATAATTTTTGAATATCAACACCTTACTGAAAATACCTTTTTGAAATATATTCTCCCACTCAGTAGGTTATCTTTTGGTTTTGTTGATGATTTCTTTTGCTGTGCAAACCTTTTTCAGTTTGATGTAGTCCCATTTGTCTATTCTTGCTTTTGTTTCCCTTGCCTATTTTGCTAGGAGATGTGTTAAAAAATGCTAAGACTGATGTCAAAATCCATAATGCTTTTTTTTTCCCTAAGTTTTTACAGTTTTAGGGCTTACATTCAAGTCTTTATTCCACTTTGTGTTTGTTTTTAATATATTGCTTGAGAGAGTGATACCATTTCATTCCTTCACGTGTATATATTCAGTTTTCTCAACACCATTTATTGAAAAATTGTCTTTTCCACCACTGTATAGTCCTGTTTCCTTTGTCATAGATTAGTTGATAATACCAGTGTGGGTTTATTTATAAAT
>NW_011494934.1:5541509-5562901 GCF_000754665.1 Bison bison bison | reverse complement strand
AGATGGACCTTTGTTGGCCAGATAATGTCTCTGCTTTTTAATATGCTATCTATGTTGGTCATAGCTGTTCTTCCAAGGAGCAAGCATCTTTTAATTTCATGGCTGCAATCACCATCTGCAGTGATTTTGGAGCCCAGAAAAATAAAGTCTGTCACTGTTTCCATTGTTTCCCTATCTATTTGCCATGAACTGATGGGACCAGATATCATGATCTTTGCCTTTTGAATGTTGAATTTTAAGTCAGGTTTTTCACTCTCCTCTTTCATTTTCATCAAGTGGCTCTTTAGTTCTTCTTTCCTTTCTGTCATCTGAATATCTGAGGTTATTGATATTTCTCCCAGCAATCTTGATTTCAGCTTGTGCTTCATCCAGCCCAGCATTTTGCATGATGTACTCTGCAAATAAGTTAAATAAGTTGGTGACAAAATACAGCCTTGACATCCTCCTTTCCCAGTTTGGAACCAATCCATTGTTCCATGTCCAGTTCTGACTGTTGCTTCTTGACCTGCATACAGATTTCTCAGGAGGCAGGTCACGTGATGTGGTATTCCCACTTCTTTAAGAATTTTCCACATTTTGTTGTGATCCACATAGTCAAAGGCTTTGGTGTAGTCAATAAACAGAAGATGTTTTTCTGGAACTCTCTTGCTTTTTCTATGATCCAACAGATTTTGGCAATTTGGTCTCTGGTTCCACTGTTATACAGAAGTATATTGCATTTCTGTTATTAGTGTACAGAAATACAATACATTTCTGAATATTAATTTTGTATCCTGCAAGCCTTCTAAATTCATTTATTAGTTCTAATAGTTTTTGGGTGGAATCTTTAGAATTTTCTATATATTGTACAATGTCATCTACAAATAATGACAATTTTACTTCTTTATTTCCAGTTTTGATGATTTTTGTTTCTTTTCTTGCCTAATTTCTTTGGTTAGGACTTCCAATATATTGAGGAAAAGTGGTGAGTGTAGGCATTCTTGTCTTGTTCCAGAGCTTAGAGGATAAATCTTCAGCTTTTCACCATTGAATATCTGTGGGTTTGACATATATGGTCTTTATTATGTTGATTTACATTCCCTCGAGATGTTCAATCATAGTTGTTGAATTTTTTCAAATGCTTTTTCTGCATATATTGAAATGGTCTTATGATTTTTATTCTACACTTTGTTAATATGGTGTATGACATTGATTGATTTACAAGTGGTGGTTGATTCATCTTTGCATTCTTGAAATAGTTCTCACTTGATTATGGTGCATGATCTTTTTATTGTATTGTTGAATGTTGTTTGCTAGTATTTTGTTAAGGGATTTTGCATTTGTATTCATCATTGGCCTGTGATTTTCTTATTTTGTAGTATCTGTTTTTCTTTTTTTTTTTTTTAATGTAGGTAATGTTGGCCTCAAATAATGTTTGGAAGCTTATGTTCCTCTTCAATATTTTGGAATATTTTGAGAAGAAAACTATTAAATTTGCTTTAAATGTGTGAAAGAATTCATTTGTGAAGCCATCTGGTCCTGGGAGTTCGTTTGTTGTGAGTTTTCCTATTACTGATTCAATTCCATTACTAGTAATTGGTCTACTTAAAATTTTTTGTTTCTTCATGATCAGTTTTAGAAGACATTATGCTCCTAGGAATTTACCCATTTATTCTATGCTGTCCAATTTGTTGACATATAATTGCTTATACTTGTTTCTTATTATCTTTTGTATTTCTGTGTTGGTTATAACTTTTTCATTTTTGCTTATGGTTATTTGGGTCCTTGTTTTTTATAATGAGTCTGGCTAGGTTTATCAATTTTATCTTTTCAAAAAACTAGCTCTTAGTTTAACTGATCTTTTCCATTGATTTTTAGTCTATTCCATTGATTAACAATCTGATCTTTATTGTTTTCTTCCTCCTACTTACTTTGTTTTTGTTGGTTCTTGTTCTAGTTTCATTAGATTTAAACCTTTTTTATTATTTTTTTTTAATTTGAGATTTTTCTTGTTTCTTGAATAGGTATGAATTGTTGTAAACTTTCCTCTTAGAACTGCTTTTCTTTCAATATCATCTTATATCATTGTGGTCAAAAAAGATACTTGATATACTTTCAATCTTCTTAAATACATTAATATTTGTTTTGTGACCTAATATGTGATCTATCCTAGAGAATATTTTATATGCTTTTGAAAAGAATATCAATTGTTCTTTGGGAATGGAATATTCTGTATATATCTATTAAATCCGTTGGTCAAGTGTGTCATTTAAGGCCAATATTTTCTTATTTTCTTTCTAGATAATCTATTCATTGATATGAGAAGGGTGCTAAAGTCCCATATTATTATTTTTATGCTGCTAATTTCTTTCTTTATATTTCTCATTATTTGGTTTATTTATCTAAGTTCTATTCTCAGTGCATAAATGTTTACAAACATTATATTCTTTTGAATTTATTCCTTAATGGCTATGCAATGCCTTTCTTTGTCTTTTGTTACAGTCTTTTTTTTTAAGTTTATTTTGTCTGATATAGGGTTTCCTTCATGATTCAGACAGTAAAGAATCTGCCTGCAATGCAGGAGGCCTGGGTTCAATCACTGGGTTGGGAAGAGCCCTGCTTTTTTGTTGTTGCTGTATCCATGTGCATAGAGTATCTTTTCTATCCCTTATTTTCAGCCTATGTGTCTCTTTAGATCTGAAGTGTGTCTCTTATGGGGCACAACTTTGCAAGACAAGGAAGATTCGTTTCTCCATTTTACAGAAATAAAAATTGACACACAAAGTAAACCAGGAAATTTGCCTATGAATTTTTAAAAATGATCCAAGACAGAATCTTTTGAGCAAGTAATGCAAGTGGATTTGAAAAATGCATCAGTATTTTTATTTTCCAGTTGTGTTCAATGTTTGGTGTATCCACTATTTTGGCCACCTGATGTGAAGAACTGACTCATTGGAAAAGACCCTGATGGTGAGAAAGATTGAAGGCAGGAGGAGAAGGGGATGACAGAGAATGAAATGGTTGGATGGCATCACCAAATCGATGGATATGAGTTTGAGCAACCTCCAGAAGTTGGTGCTGAACACGGAGGCCTGGTGTGCTGCAGTCCATGGGGTCACAGAGAGTCAGACACGACTGAGCAACTGAACTGAACTGAACACATTTATAGTTAAATTTCAAAAGTATTTTACACATCATAATTATTATGTTAAAATATATTTTTCAATATATCACTACATATCTCATTAAAACATCTATGATATGCCTTCTGTTTTTATCTCAATAGCTGTCTTTTGGTCTTTCTGAAAGCATCTTATTTCTAATTCTAGGGATGAGTTTCTTAATACTACTTACTTTTTTTTTTTTTTTTACAGAAAACTTCTTTTTATTAGAAACCATTTCTTCCTTTAAATTTCCATGCAATTTACAGGACTGCATATCTTAATTAATAAGGATCAAAATGTGACAGTATCTTTTACTGAAAATGCATAATACAGTAAAAACCACAAAGGAATTATTCATCAACTTGGAAACAAAAGATGTATGGCACATAGAGTAAAAGAAAACAGATAACACGTAAAAATGAAAATATACAAAACTCTAATAAATTACCTCGTCCTTTTCTTAGTGATGCTATTAATATTCATTAGATTCCACCCAAGAAGTAATAACCCATTTGATAGGAAGATGCCAATTCCTCTTAATTGAGTCAATGGATAATAACAAAACATATTTTTGAAAAGTTCATTTAAAAATTTAAATATTTATCTATATGGGTTGGCTTTCTATTGCACATTTATAAGTACAGGCAAAACAGGAAAATAAAGCCCTTTTCTTAACAATGAGATGGCTGTTTTCCATTATATAAAATAATAACTTAGCAACAGTGATTATAACAGTATGAAGGTGTTGAAAAGCTAGTGACTTGTTTTTTTTAATATATATAAATTTATTTATTTAAATTGGAGGCTAATTACTTTACAATATCGTATTGGTTTTCCTATACATTGACATGAATCCGCCACGAGTGTACACGTGTTCCCCATCCTGAACCCCACTTCCACCTCCCTCCCCATCCCCTCCCTCTGGGTCATCCCAGTGCACCAGCCCCGAGCACCCTGTATCATGCATCGAACCTGGAGTGGCAATTCATTTTATATATGATAATATACATGTTTCAATGCCATTCTCCCAAATCATCTCACCCTTGCCCTCTCCCACAGAGTCCAAAAGACTGTTCTATACATCTGTGTCTCTTTTGCTGTCTCACATACAGGGTTATCGTTACCATCTTTCTAAACTACATATATATGTGTTATTATACTATATGGATGTGAAAGTTGGACTGTGAAGAAAGCTGAGGGCTGAAGAATTGATGCTTTTGAACTGTGGTGTTGGACTTGAGAGTCCCTTGGATTGCAAGGAGATCCAACCAGTCCATCCTAAAGGAGATCAGTCCTGGGTGTCCTTTGGAAGGACTGATGCTAAAGCTGAAACTTCAGTACTTTGGCCACCTCACGCGAAGAGTTGACTCATTGGAAAAGACTCTGATGCTGGGAGGGATTGGGGGCAGGAGGAGAAGGGGACGACAGAGGATGAGATGGCTGGATGGCATCACCGACTTGATGGACATGAGTTTGGGTGAACTCTGGGAGTTGGTGATGGACAGGGAGGCCTGGCATGCTGCAATTCATGGGGTCGCAAAGAGTCGGACATGACTGAGCAACTGACCTGACATGATACTGTATTGGTGGTTTTCTTTCTGGCTTACTTCACTCTGTATAATAGGCTCCAGTCTCATCCACCTCATTAGAACTGATTCAAATGTATTCTTTCTAATGGCTGAGTAATACTCCACTGTGTATATGTACCACAGCTATTTTATTTTCATACCTAACTCTTTTAGCTTCTCTCTGAGTTTGAATATAGTTACGTTAGTAAACTAAGTCAGGGTTGAATCCATGAAATTTTCAGAGCATGGTATTGGGAGAAATAATGATATTTTGGAAATTTTAATAAACCAAAGTCTCTCAGACAAGACTAAACAAATGTTTCAGGAGACTGGACTGAACAATCTCATCCTAAATTGATGTCAGTTTAGATTTCTTGTTTTGGTAAAACACATTTATATGTCACTTCTCTCTAAGCTTTGTCATCTAGCTTCTGCTATTCTGTTACCAGGATAATCTCATTCACACTTACGTCTATGCTAATAATATTTCAGACAATTATGCAAAAATAAAAAATAGAGCAAACATTTCACAAATATGTAACAACTAATGAAATTTTATGTCTTGTTATAATATATATTCCAAATTCTGCCCATCCAATCTATTCTCCATATATTCACCAAATATTTATTTAGTACCTCCTTCCAGACACTATGTTTCAGAATTAATGTCAAATTCCAATTTCCCCCTATACAAAGTGGGAATGTTCATATCTTATTCACCAAGTATTGTAAAGAACAGAGAAGACAATACATGTAGCCATGATAGTGTGTGTGTGTACACATTAAGCACTTGGTAGTGTCTGACTCTTTGCAATCCATGGACTATAGCCTGCCAGGTTTCTCTGTCCATGGAGTTCTCCAGGCAACAATACTGGAGTGTGTAGCCTTTCCCTTCTCTGGGGGATCTTCCCAACTCAGCAGTCAAACATGGGTCACCTGCATTGCGAGCAGATTTCTTTACTGTCTGAGCCACCAGGGAAGTCCTATAGCTATGATTACTTATTGTATATTGTCTGTGGCTACTGTAATGGCAGTAGAGCTGAGTGCTTGCAACAGAGATCATATGGCTTATAATAATGTTTGCTTTCTGGCCTTTTACAGAAAAAGCTTGTCAACTTGTATTTCCCAAATTACCCAAATTCTAACCTACTATATATTAAAAAAAAAAAAAAACCTTGATATATATAGGAATTATCATTCCTCCATTTGAATTCTGATTAAAGTGATTTGGGATATATAGAAATTGTATGCTCAACAAGATCCCCTATAATACTTATGAAGAAAACAATTAAGAAGTAGATTTAGGAAACATCCTTAAGTAACAACTGTCTAAAGATAGAATTAAGCTTCTAGAGCATCTTAGCAGAGGATAAAATTTTTAGGGATGAGAGAAAGATCTCTTAATCTAAATTAATCCTGAGCAAAACTAGAAAAGACAAAACCTGCTAAAGTGCAAATTCTCATTCCTGGACTGGAATTTCTAAATACAAGTTTATAAACCAAGTACAAAATATCTCAGTACTAGACAAGTTAAAAATATGAAGAGAGGTCTCAGAAGACAAAATGCAAAGCATTGAGGAGGCTAGAAAATCTACATTAAGATGAAAAAAGAACTGAGACAAATTCTGACAGAGTTGTAAGCATTTTAAATTCAATTAAAAGGCTTTCTCAAGAATCAAAGTGCTACCAACAAGACAGAATAGCAAGAAAGAAACAAACAAATTGGAATGAAATTTGTAATCTTGCCAAGTTAGGGCACATCTTCCCAGTCAAATGTGGCACTGGTTCCTTTATTAATGTTACTGAGTCAAAATCATCCCAAGTAGTCAAGTTACAGTTTGAAGTGCAGTAATAAAAGAGCTCAAACTCACCTTTTTATTTCTACAGTGAAGATATAGGGAGCAACACCTCAGATGGTAAGATTTACCTGCTCTCTGGATAGAAGACAGAAAGAAATTGGTCTTAGTTGGCTAGAGATTAAATGAAAAGGTGCCATAATGCCAAACTTCTGCTTGGGTAGTTAGCTATCCTACCCTTGGATAGGACTCAGAAGACTTTCCTTGGAAGATGATTGATGACAACAAAATTTCAAGTGACTTTGGGAACCCTATGGAGTAGGATAAATCCCATGCGTCCCAAGCCCTCCTTGGGACCACCGAGCTCATTCTCTGTCCTGCCGTGCAGCTCTTTCGCTGAGATGTTTGGGAATAAAATCATTAGTGAAAGTCTTCATTTCATCCCTAATGTATTCACAACTGGTCACAAAAAGGAATCTTTTTCAATTTTCTTTCACAAGTTTTCCTGAATCTGTTGAATCTATCTCAGTAAATTTTCAATTATATACAGCTTCATTTAATCTAAAGAAGTAAATTTCTATCATCAGATGCTACTCACATAGTGGAATCTGTATGAAAAACCTGTGAAATTTTATATCTAATCATGAAAGAATTGTTTGGCAATGGATTTAATTCATTCATTCAACCCCACCCTCCTTCATAAGCAATGCCTAATCATCAAGTGGCTTTCTTTCTTTATTTTGCCACTTAAAAATGTAACATCTACCAAGGATCTGCTTTCAATTTTTTAAGGGACCAGAATTTTTCCCCTTTGAATATTTTCAAACTAGTTAAATAAAACAATGTGGAAAATGACTTTAAATAGAAATGTAGAGTGGTTTTACCACTCAAGTAAGACACCCATGTATTCATAATATATGTATGCTTACCCTTAGAGACATACTTTGGAAAACAATAACTCCATATAAATTTCTATTTAAATTTGCATACCCCTATAATTCCTGACACCATGACAGTACACTGACTGTATTCTAAGCCATGAAATGCTGAGGTAATTTATTTCACATCAATAGATAACTGGAATGCACAGGTGAACCTATGCTTTTCATTACCTCTAGCTGGACAAGACCCTTTAGGTCCAGGACACTCCTTTTGCCTTTGGGTCCTGGTGGCAGAGGTTCCTAGCAATAATAAATCTCTTGAGGAAGAGATTAATTAGAGTCATGCAGAAGGTTAACAACGCCTTCTTCTCAACCTCCCCTATGTCTTTTTTTTTTTTTTTTTTAATGGATTTACTTATATAGACCTTTAGTAAAACTGGAGACAGGGCTAAATCAAGCTCTCCATCGACCATAGCAAAAAAAAAAAAAAAGTTGACTTATAATTGTGGTTGCACCAGATCCAGGTGAACTGATCAATTTTCTCAGGCTTTTAATTAGTTTGGGTTCAAATTCTGGCACAAGTACACGTTAGTTATTTGACCATGGATATGATGTTTTCTAAGAGAGTAATTTCAATGAAGTGTTCAAAATGAAGTTTGAACAACCAGAATCAAACACCCAGTTATGAGTTTTAGAAGAGTCATAAATATGATGGTAGAGGCTGGAAGCTGGTTTGGAGGATGTGGTGGGCTTATGGTTAGGGTTAAGGTTAGAAATGGGGATGAGGAAGTGAAGGAAGCTAATGGGTAATTTACATTAAGCAGATTACTGTTAGTAAAGGTGTCAATTACTATTATTACTCTAATTGGTATATACAATTGTTTACATTAAAATATTTAGTAAATATTTATATTGGTTATTTTAGTAATTATGAAACTGAGCAGGACCCTTTGGGGTCCTCCTGGGTACAAAGCTTTTCTGTGTGCCGTGTTTCTCATTTGTAGAAAAAAGGCTTCCATATCCTAGACCTTTCCTGAATTCCAAAGAAAGAAAGAGAGAAAATGAAGTCACTCAGTTGTGTCCAACTCTCTGCAACCCCATGGACTGTAGCCTACCAGCATCCTCTGTCCATGGGATTTTCCAGGCAAGAATACTGGAGTGGGTTGCCATTTCCTTCTCCAGGGGATCTTCCCAATCCAGGGATTGAACCCTGGTCTCCCACATTGCAGGCAAACGCTTTACCATCTGAGCCACCAGGGAAGCCCTGGTGTTCCAAAGGGCAGATTCAAATAGTTACTAATTACTAAATAGTTACTAATTAGGGAGGGGAGGGAATGCTGAAACTATGGAGGAATAGTCAAGAAACAGAAGTGGAGGGGTAAAGCAGTATTCTGGTTCCTCCTCGGGCGATATACATAACAATATATCTCTGAGTTCTTCTACATGAACTAAGGCCCCCACCCAGGCAGAGGATGGTAACTTCAGACTGAGCAGAAACAAGTGGGGCCCAGACTGGTTGGAACCAGAAGGCTGATGATGGAAATATCTGAAACATCTACTTGTTACCTCACCACCGAAGTGAACTTGTTACCTCAACCAACAACTTGTTACCTAACCACCAAGCACAAGGTTGAAGGCTCTGCAGCCGTCCCCCCAAATTTTGTCTATAAAGAGTCTTCCCTCAAAACCACTAGGGAGTTCTAGTCTTTTGAGCCCTAGCCACTCCTTCTTGCTCATTCTTTGCAATAAAGTTTCTCAGCTCCAAACTCCAACATTTTGGTTTGTTTGGCCTCACTGTGCATTGGGCATACAAAGTTGGGTTCAAAAACAGTTATCGTGCTATAAATTAGGATAGATTGTAAATGCCTTTCACATCTGGGGAAATCTAATTGGTTGGTTGTCAATACCATAAACTCTGTTCAACCTGCTGTTTGTGTGTTGAATCGCCAAATAGTTATTGGCTAGTTGTTTAACTAGTGTTTCGAAAAGCTTAGCCTCAGCACTGCCTGAAGCTTATTCAAAATTGAGATTCCTGGGCCTTACCACTGATGTGCCACAACTGAATCTCTAGGAAGGAGGCACTAATATCTGTATTTTCAGAAGCAATCTCAGCAGCTATGAGAAACACTGTTGGAAAACTATCATGTAGGCCAAAGTGATGAGCAACTGTCCCCGGAAAAGTATTGGTCATCTCAGATTTACCTTGTTGCTGCTGCTGCTGCTGCTAAGTCGCTTCGTCATGTCCGACTCTGTGCAACCCCATAGACGGCAGCCCACCAGGCTCCCCCGTCCCTGGGATTCTCCAGGCAAGAACACTGGAGTGAGTTGCCATTGCCTTCTCCAATGCATGAAAGTGAAAAGTGAAAGTGAAGTCGCTCAGTCGTGTCCGACTCCTAGAGACCCCGTGGACTGCAGCCTACCAGGCTCCTCCGTCCATGGGATTTTCCAGACAAGAGTACTGGAGTGGGTGCCATCGCCTTCTCCCAGTTTTACCTTAGGCTCTCACTATTTCTTGTTATTTCATATTCACATTTCCATGGTACACTCACTTCTATAAAATCCCCCTTTCTCCTTAAATCTTCAACTTCTCTTCCTTCTTATCTTCATTGTACCTACCACAAACCTTTCCTCTTACTTTATGGAGAAAGTAAAAGTCATTGAAACAAACTGTCTTTGTATTTCTGTTTCAATGTATTCTCAGTCAGGCTGAGAATTGAATGCATGTTTCCTTCATGTGATTCTGCTAAAGGATGCATATGACTGACAACACATCCATTGGCATGTGCTTACTTTCTCACCAGTTTTCATTTTTTATACTATAAAAGGGGGGATTCTACTACAGTTCTTATAATCAGTCAGAATTATTTTTTCATAAAAGTCTCTTAATGACTCATCCCCATGTTCTATTTTCAGCTTTATTTCTTTACAGTGTTCTACCACACCCTGCTCCCATCCCTAGACTTGAAGTGTCCAGACTTTCATATTTAGTTGCTAATGATAGATTGTGAATGCCATACCTTTGTTTCTTCTGTATTTAGAACATCTTCCCCATCCTATTTCTTTGTTTAGAGAAATCATACCACCTGAAACTCAACACAAACAGTTCTATATACAAGTCTTCTAGTGTGCTTACTATATTATATCTTATCTGCCTAAAAATCTGTCTCCATAAGACAGATGTTAGGATCCTTCACCCAAGTACCCACACTACCTAGAACAATGAGCATTTGCCCAGGGTAGACAATCTTACCCAGCTCCAAAATATTGTAAATTTTGACCAGCTATCAGATGTCTAAATTGTACACATCCCAAGCCTCTAGGATGCAATCATATAAACCCTAAATTCTAAGTGTTAATGATTGTCTCACTGTGCACGCTGTTCATTGAACCCATGGTAGGCAAGGCATGAGCAGGGAAGCTAGAAGAAAACTCAAGGAGCCATAGGAACTGCAGACACATTTCTTCTCTCCTGGATGATGCAGCAGTCGTAACAGCAGACATAACATAACACAACACACCCAACATGGCACAACCCCCAGGCCTTTCCAGGTGGAGCTTATATATGCTTATAGAGCAAAAGTAGCCCATGGCCAAACAAGTACCTCATGATGCACATGAGCAGTGCTATCATTGATGTCCACTGTTACATAATCATTATTTACAAAACATGGGGTAAGAGCAAGAGGGCATGGGGTGAGAGGGCCTGATCACCATCATCTTGGCTAATTTGTTCTTTCCCTACAATGATCATCACATGTGGTGTCATTTGAGTCCCAGTTCAAATCTGGATTCGAATCCCAGCTCTACCATTGTCAAACTCTAAGATCTTGGGCAGGATGCTTAAAGAGTATGAGCCTCAATTCCCTTATCTTTAAAGTGAATCTTATGAATAGTCCTTACCCTATAAGAAAAGATGCATCAAATACCTAAAACAATGTCTAACAAATGGCTGTCACATGTCATTGCAACTAATGTACCATCAATTTTTAGTCATTTAGGATTTTTATTTTATACACACATTGCTGGTTAATTGTATCAGCTTGACTGGGCCAGGGGGTACACAGATATTTGGTGAGTGAGCTTGGCTGAGGAGCCAGTAGGGCACAACTACCATCTGTGGGACTGGAATTACAAGTCAGAATCCCACCCAGGTGGAATCATAAAATAACCTGAAGTTAGAAAAAGCCAAATTTATTGATATGGACTCACTAAGCAGTGATTCTGCTTTTAATGTTGCATCTTGAGGATTTAGAAAGGATTCTAACAGTTTGGTTGGTTGGATGAAACATGGAGACCAAAACTGGAAATCCCAGATCTGCCTTGATTTAATGTAGAGAAAGAGATTCAAATGCTTTGAATAATTGAAATATTAGTGTGAATTTAGACCTAAAATCAGGTGTGTCATTTTAGACTTAGCCACCACACTAGGAGGGTCCAAGAAACCATAACTTTCACCACAACTGCAAGAAATAAATTTGTGTGGGGAGCTCTGGCATCTTTGAACTCTTCTAGCAACAACAACAACTTTGTTGTTCTCTGTAGGCCAAACCTGCAGTAAGGACTGTTAGACACTCAACTGGGAAACCTAAATGCAATGAGAATAATTGGATCCCAGTGGCAAGGATCAAATGAAAAAGCTCAACAGACAAAAGCAAGGTGGGCTGAGTTACCATAATGAGCATCAGAGTCAAAGTAACAATCAGAATAGTCTGACTCACATGGACCTGTGTGGTTGTCTAATTAAGCTTGTGTTCCTAGAAGTAAAACAAAAAAGTAACCTACTAAATTCTGCTTGATCTGCATCAGCTGAAAAGTTCTAGGTAAAGTACACAGTAGTCTAACCTGAATCATAAAAACAGAAATTCATGGACTCGCCATCAATTCCCAGTTTAAAGTGGGTTTATAAAACCAGAACCCTTTCATTGTAGGGGATGCAGTAAAGTTCCTATGAGGAAAGACTTCAGTTCACTACCATAAATTCATACTCCCTTAACAATTATCCTAACTTTTCACCAAAGGACACAGGGCCTTTTATCAGAGTAATTGCTATGAGGAAAAGGTCATAATCAAGCCTTGCAGAGACTACTGGGTAAGGGCTCTGAACTGACATTAGTTTCAGAACTTAAAATGTTCCACCAGTCAGCATAAACGCTTATGGATATCAGGTGATCATTAGAGTTTTAGCTCAAGTCTGTCCCACAGTGGGCCCAGTGGGGCTCTGAACCCATCCTGCGGATATTTTCCAGCTCCAGAATTCATACTTGGCATAGATCTACTCATCAGCTAGCAGAATTCCCACAGTGATTTATTTACCTGCGGCTATCATGATGGGACGGAGAAGGCAATGGCAACCCACTCCAGTACTCTTGCCTGGAAAATCCCATGGATGGAGGAGCCTGGTAGGCTGCAGTCCATGGGGTCGCTAGGAGTCAGACTCTACTGAGCGACTTCACTTTCACTTTTCATTTTCATGCACCAGAGAAGGAAATGGCAACCAGCTCCAGTGTTCTTGCCTGGAGAATCCCAGGGACGGGGGAGCCTGGTAGGCTGCCGTCTATGGGGTCGCACAGAGTTGGACACAACTGAAGTGACTTAGCAGCAGCAGTAGCAGCATCATGATGGGAAAGGTCAGGTGGGAGCCACTAGGACTGCCTGGTTCACATGATGATTCCAATTATACCTAATGTATCAAATGTGATTACATTGCTTGAGCAAATTAACACATTCACTAGGACCTGATGATGTGCAGCTATGTATCTCCATCTTTGTCCAAAATCCACCAAAAGCAAGCAAGCAAGATCAACAACACACCTTCCCTGTCCTACTTCAGCTAAGTATCAACTCTCCAGCCCTATGTGATAATTAAGTTTGCAGGGATCTTGATCACCTTTTCCTTCCACAAGAT
The DNA here is from genome assembly GCF_000754665.1 of Bison bison bison. Taxonomy (NCBI): domain Eukaryota; kingdom Metazoa; phylum Chordata; class Mammalia; order Artiodactyla; family Bovidae; genus Bison; species Bison bison. The sequence continues at coordinate 5,549,608 of NW_011494934.1, read as the reverse complement.
AACACACTAGTCCATTACGTATTCTAATTGGAACTAATGAGCAAGAAGACATGACTACCTTAGTTAGACATACTGGCAAGACTTACTTGTATGTCATTAGATAAAAACTAAATCTGTTCTGCCACTTGGGCCGTATGATCCAGCAGACCCAGTGGTGCTTACAGTGCTGGTGGCAGACAGGGGTCCTGTTTAGAGACTTTGGTAGACCCCATATATAAATCTCAGTGCAGGCCCTCAGGATTTTAGAGTAAAACATTGCCATCCTCTACAGATAATTAATTATTCCTCTTATGAGAACAAGCCCTTGGCTTGCCACTGGGCCTTAGTAGAAGCTGAATGCTTAACCAAGGATCACCAAGTTAACCAAGCAACCTGAGCTGTCCATCATGAACTGGGTGTTATCTGACCCAGAAACCTATAAAGTAGGACATGCACAACAATATATGAAATGAAAGTGGTTTATGTGTGATCAAGTCTAAGCAGGTCCTGAAGGCATAGGTAAGTTACAGGAAGAAGTAGCCCAAATACTAATGATTCAAGCTGCTGTTATACTGCCTTCTCTCTCCCAGACCATACCTATGGTCTCCTGGGGAGTTCTCTAAGATTAACTAACAGAGGAGAAGTCTTGAGCCTGATTTAGATATGGTTCAACAATACGCAGACACCACTCAAATGTGGACAGCTGCAACACTACAGACCTTAGTGGGACATCCCTGAAGGACAATGTTGAATAAAAAATTCTCCCAGTAGGCAGAACTTCAAGTAATGCACCTGGTTGTTCATTTTACATGAAAGGAGACATGGCCAGATTCATGATCATATAGCAATTATATGTGATCATATATCAGTTCATGGGCTGTGACCAACAGTTTGGTTGAAAGGTCAGGGATTTGGAAAGAAAATGATTGAGAAATTGGTTGGAAGAAAATTTGGGGAAGAGGTATGATATAAATAAAGGTCTTATAATAGGGCCCAAAAAGTGAAGATATTTATGTCCCCTATGAATACTCACCAAAGGGTGACCTCTACAGCAAGGGATTTTAATAATCAAATGAATAGGTTGATGACCGATTTTGAAGATATCAGTTAGTCTCTTTGCTTAGCCACCCCTGTAATCACCAAAGAGGTTCATGAATGTAGTGGCTATGGTGGCAGGGATAGAATTTATGCACAGCCATAGCAACAAGGACTTTCATTCACCAAAGTCAACCTGGCTATGGTCATCACTGAGTGCCCAATCTGCCAGCTGCACAGACAAACACTGAGTCCCTGATAGGGTACCATTCAACCAATCAGCCATTTACCTAGTAGTAGATTGATTACGTTGAGTTGCTTCCATCATGGAAGAGACAGTGTTTTGTTCTTATTGGAATAGTTACTCTGGAAGTGGATTTGCCTTCCCTTCACACTATGATTTTTGCCAAAACTATCATCCATAGACATACAGACTGTCTTATCCACCCTCATGGTATTCCATACAATATTGCTTCTGATTAAGGAATTCTTCATAGGAAAAGAAGTGTGTCAGCTGGTCCACGCTCATAGAATTCATTGATCTTATCATATTACCCACCATTCTGAAGCAGCTGTCTCAATAGAATTATGGAATGGCCTTTTTAAGCCAGTTACAGCACTAGCAAGATGGCAATACCTGGCAAGGCTAAGACAAGGTTATCCAAAAGGCTATCTGTGCTCTCAACCAGTGACCAATATATGGTGCTGTTTCATCCATAGCTAGAATCCATGATCTAGGAATCAAGTAATGGAAATGGGAGTGAAACAACCTGCTATTACTCCTAGTGATCCACTAGCAAAAATTTTGCTTCCTTTTTCCAAGACTTTATGCCCTGTTGGCCTAGAGGTCTTATTTCCAAAGGGAGGAATGCTTCCACTGGAAGACACAGTAATGATGTCACTGAAGTGAAAGTTAAAACTGCCACTGACCTTTTGGAAATCTTTATGCCTCAGAATCAAAGAAAGGAGTTACTGTGCTGTCTGGGGTGACTGAGTCTGACTACCATGAGAAAACTGGACAATTTGACTACAGTAGAGGTAAGTAACAGTATGTCTAGATACAGGAGATCCCATAGAGTGTCTCTTAGAATCACCATGCTCTGAGATTAAGGTCAGTGGAAAACTACAACAACCTGATTCAGGCAAAACTACTAATAGCCTGCACACTTCAAGCATAAAAGTTGGGTCATCCCACCAAGAGAAGAATAAAAACCAGTTGAAGAATTTGTTGAAGCAAAGAGAATACAGACTGGGTAGTGGAAGAAAATTGTTATAAATACCAGCTATGACAATGTGACCAGTAACAGAAGTCAAGGTTATAAATTTCATGTGTATTTCCTCCTTATGTGTATACATTTGTGTGTATTTTATGTATAATATATTATAATAAAATTTAATAGTAGTTATAAGTCCCTTGGACTGCAAGGAGATCCAACCCTGGGATTTCTTTGGAAGGAATGATGCTAAAGCTGAAACTCCAGTACTTTGGCCACCTCATGTGAAGAGTTGACTCACTGGAAAAGACTCTGATGCTGGGAGGGATTGGGGGCAAGAGGAGAAGGGGACGACAGAGGATGAGATGGCTGGATGGCATCACTGACTCAATGGACATGAGTCTGAGTGAACTCTGGGAGTTGGTGATGGACAGGGAGGCCTGGTGTGCTGCGATTCATGGGGTCGCAAAGAGTCAGACATGACTGAGTGACTGATCTGATCTGATATGATACATATATCTGTAATACCATATTGTTTTAAGTTCTGTTAATCTTAACATATTAATATTTAAGTTCAAGGACATCAAAGACAAGAGTAAACATCACTCAAGGGCTTTAGCTCCTCTTCTGGGCAAAGAGTGCATTTTAAGTTGTATGAAAGAGAGTTGCATCATGTTATTGGAATTTAGACCTTGTTATTGCCTTTATTTGGAGATTGAGTATGGCTTAAGGAGATGCATATGGGTGCCAAGTTGACAAGTGGAGGACTTGTGATATTTAATTTTATGTGTCAACTAACTGAGCCATGGCTTACGCAGATACTTACCAAACATTATTCTGGGTATCTTTATGAGGATGTTGGGAATGAAATCAACATTTGAATTGGTGAACTAAGCAGATTGTCCTCCCTAATATCAGTTGTCCTCCTTTAAACAGCTGAGTTCTTGAATAGAACAAAATGCTGATGCCCCTATGAATGAGAGGGAACCATCTCCCTGCCTGACTGAGCTGCAACAATTTTTTTAAATGTATTTATTTTTATTGGAGGAGTGGCTTCCCTGGTAGCTCAGCTGGTAAAGAATCCATTTGCAATGCAGGAGACACTGGGTCAGGAAGATCAGCTGGAGAAGGGACAGACTACCCACTCCAGTATTCTTGGGCTTCCTTAGTTGGTCAGCTGGTAAAGAATCCACCTGCAATGGGGGAAATCCAGGTTCAATCCCTGGGTTGAGAAGATCCTCTGGAGAAGGGAACAGCTACCCACTTCAGTATTCTGGCTTCGAGAATTCCATGGACTGTATAGTCCATGGGGTCGCAAAGAATCAGACACAACTGAGTGACTTTCACTTTAATTGGAGGACAATTACAATATTGTGTTGGTTTCTGATATACATAAACATGAATCTGCCATAGGTATACACATGTCCTCTCCCTCTTTAACCTCCTTCCCGAGTCCTACCCCATGCTACCTCTCTAGGTTGTCACAGAACATGGGATTTGAGCTCAATGGGTCATACAGAAAATTCCCACTGGCTATGTAAAGTACATGTCTCAAAGCTACTCTCAATTCATCCCACCCTCTCCTTCCCCCACTGTGTCCATAGGTCTATTCTTCATGTCTATGTCTCCTTTGCTGTCCTGCAGATTGGTTCATCAGTATCATCTTTCTGGATTCCATATACATGCATTAATATATGATATTTGGTTTTCTTTCTGACTTACTTCACTCCATATAATAAGCTCTAGGTTCATCTACCTCATTAGAGCTGAGTCAAATGTGTTCCTTTTTATAGCTGAGTAATATTCCAGTGTATATATGTACCAAATCTTCTTTATCCATTCATTTGTTGATGGCCATCTAGGTTGCTTCTATGTCCTAGCTATTGTAAATAGTGCTGCAATGAACACTGGGGAACATGTGTCTTTTTAAATTATGATTTCCTCAGGGTATATGCCCAGTAGTGGAATTGTTGAGTCATATGGTAGCTTTATTCCTAGCTTTTTAAGGAATCTCCATACTTTTCTCCATAGGGGCTGTTTCAATTTACATTCTGACCAACAGTGCAAGAGGATTCCCTTTTCTCCATACCCTCTCCAGGATTTATTGTTTGTAGAGTTTTTAGTGATGGCCATTCTAACCAGTGTGAGGTAATACCTTGTTGTAGTTTTGATTTGCATTTCTTTAATAATGGAGAAGAAAATGTCAATCCACTCCAGTATTCTTGCCTGGAGAATTCCATGGACCGATGAGCCTGGTGGCTACAGTCCATGGGGTCACAAAGAGTCAGACACAACTGAGTGACTATTTTTTTTAAATACATATTTAGATATTATTTTTTGGAGAAGGAAATAGCAACCCACTCTAGTATTCTTGTCTAGAGAATCCCGTGGACAGAAGAGCTCGATGGGCTGGTGTCCATAGGGTCTTATAGAGTCAGACATGACTAAAGCGACTTAGCATACATGTGTGCGTGCAAATAATGAGTGATGCTGAGTACCTTTTCATGTGTTTATTAGCAATCTGTATGTCTTCTTTGGAGAAATGTCTGTATAGGTCTTCTGCCCACTTTTTGATTAGATTGTTTATTTTTCTGATGTTGAGCTGCATGAGCTACTTGTGTATTTTGGAGATTAATCCTTTGTCAGTTGTTTCATTTGCTATTATTTTCTCCCATTCTGAGAGCTGTCTTTTCACCTTGCTTACAGTTCCCTTTGCTGTGCAATAACTTTTAAGTTTAGCTGGACCCATTTGTTTACTTTTGTTTTTATTTCAATCACTGCAGGATGTGGGTCAGAGATAATCTTGCTCTTTGACGTAAATCACAGCAAGATTCTTTCTGAGCTGGAACATTTTTGTTTTCCAACTTTCCAGGATTCAGACTGAACCAATAACCCTTCTTGGGTATTGAGCCTGCTGCTGGCTTTCAGACTAGAACTTATATCATTAGTTCTCTTGCTTCTTAAATCTTAAAACTAGAGCTCAGACTAGAAATATATATCCACTATTCTGGATGTTCAACTTACTGACTGCAGATCTTGGAACATCTTGGTCTCAATAATTATGTGAGCTAATACCTTGTTTATATCATATATATCACTTTTTACATAAATGGAAAGGTTAATACAAATAAGATAGCTTTGTTAAAGTATTAAAATCATTTTGAATTTAGAAGTAAACTCATTGAGTTTGATATTTTTCCACAAAATCTTCTTTTCACTGTCTTCATGATCATGGTTCATGATCTGTAACATTTCTTAAAAGATTTCATCATTTACCCAAAGTGTTAATTCAAGATGATGAAACTCATTGTACAGATTGTCATGATGACCCTTTCTTAATATTTCCAAATATGTAAAGTAAAACAACTATGCTATATTTATCATTTGACTGATAACAATTTCAAGACAACATTGATTGAAAAGCACATCCTGACACCAGAGATATTAAAATATGAAAAAAATTGTGCATCTTAGAATTGGTGAAATGTTGACAGTCCTCAATAAATAAATAAATATTCTTATCAATGATGATGAGATTATGATGATGATGAATATCAGCTTGGAGAAATGCCTTTGTGCCTGATGAAGTGTGTTTATACTTGGGAATGGGTGCCTGATATTTTGTGCATTTATGGAGAGGTTAAAAGACTTGTGCAAAATGAATATGAAAACCACTTGTTGGAGGTGTCATCTGATTGCAACTTTAGTTCTACATGTGGTAGTGACCAACTTTTGAGGCTATCATTGGTACTTCTAAAGCTGGATGTTCCAACACCATACCAGTTAAGCCTTTCACTCTCAACACTAATATTGAACTTATTATTCAGTTACTTGTGGCAAATTCTTAAGGGTAAAATTCTTCATGGAAAAAATTAATCTTCTAATTCTAGAATTCCTTTATTCAGGGCTCCCTCCCTCTGGATTTGTTCCCTTGCATTATACACTAACTCATTGTTTTTATCTATACTTCTTACATTGAAAAATAAGTAAATTCTCCTCTAAAAATAAAAACAGACTGGAAAGGATGCTTTGCCTTGGAAATGAACAGAGATCATTTTGTCATTTCTGAGATTCCATCCAAGCACTGTATTTTGGAACCTTTTGTTGACTATGATGGTTACTCCATTTCTTCTAAGGGATTCTTGCCCACAGTGGTAGATAAAATGGTCATCTGAGTTAAATTCACCCATTCCAGTCCATTTTAGTTTGCTGACTCCTAAAATGTCAATGTTCAGTCTTGCCATCTTCTGTTGACCACTTACATTTGCCTTGATTCATGGACCTAACATTCCATGTTCCTATGCAGTACTGCTCTTTACAGCATCGGACTTTACTTCCATCTGCAGTCACATTAACAATTGGGTATTATTTTTGCTTTGGCTCCATCTCTTCATTCTGTCTGGAGTTATTTCTTCACTCATCTCCAATAGCATATTGGCCACCTACCACCTGGGGAGTCCATCTTTCAGTGTCTTATCTTTTTGCCTTTTCATACTGTTCATGGGGCTCTCAAGACAGGAATACTAAAGTGGTTTGCCATTCCATTCTCCACTGGACCATGTTTTGTCAGAACACAGGTATCACCAAATGGTCAAAGCTGACATCAGATTGATTATATTCTTTGCAGCCAAAGCTGGAAGCTCTATACAGTCAGCAAAAATAGACCAGGAGCTGACTTTCACTCAGATCATGAACTCCTTATTGCCAACTTCAGACTTAACTTGAAGAAAATATGGAAAACCACTAGACCATTCAGGTTAGACCTAAATTAAATCCCTTACAATTATACAGTGGAACTGAGAAATAGATTCAAGGGATTAGAACTGATAGATAGTGACTTAAGCATTATGAACAGAGGCTTGTATTGTACAGGAGGCTGGGATCAATATCATCCCCAAGAAACAGAAATGTAAAAAGCAAAATGGCTGCCTGAGGAGGCCTTACAAATAGCTGTGAAAAGAAGAAAAGTGAAAGGCAAAAGAGAAAAGGAAAAATATACCCTTCTGAATGCAGAGTTCCAAAGAATAGCAAGGAGAGATAAGAAAGCCTTCCTCAGTGATCAGTGCAAAGAAATAGAGGAAAACAATAGAATGGGAAAGACTAGAGATCTCTTCAAGAAAATTAGAGATACCAAAGCAACATTTCATGCAAAGATGGGCTCAATAAAGGACAGAAATGGTATGGACCTATTAGAAGCAGAAGACATTAAGAAGAGGTGGCAAGAATACACAGAAGAACTGTATAAAAAAGATCTTCACAATGCAGATAATCATAATGGTGTGATTACTCATCCAGAGCCAGACATCTTGGAATATGAAGTCAAGTGGGCCTTAGGAAACATTGCTACGAACAAAGCTAATGGAGGTGATAGAATTCCAGTGGAGCTATTTCAAATCCTGAAAGATGTTGCTGTGAAAGTGCTGCACTCAATATGCCAGCAAATTTGGAAAACTCAGCAGTGGCCACAGGACTGGAAAAGATCAGTTTTCATTCCAATCCCAAAGAAAGGCAATGCCAAAGAATGCTCAAACTACTGCACAATTGCACTCATCTCACATGCTAGCAAAGTAATGCTCAAAATTCTCCAAGCTGGGCTTCAACAGTACGTGAACTGTGAACTTCCAGATGTCCAAGCTGGATTTAGAAAAGGCAGAGGAACCAAAGATCAAAAAATGAATATCCACTGGATCATTGAAAAAGCAAGAGAGTTCCAGACAAAAACATCTATTTCTGCTTTACTGACTGTGCCAATGCCTTTGACTGTGTGGATCACAATAAACTGTGGAAAATTCTGAAAGAGATGGGAATACCAGACACCTGACCTGCCTCTTGAGAAATCTGTATCAGTTCAGTCAGTCAGTTCAGTCACTC
>NW_011494934.1:5532876-5541409 GCF_000754665.1 Bison bison bison | reverse complement strand
GACCCCATGAATCGCAGCATACCAGGCCTCCCTGTCCATCACCAACTCCCGGAGTTCACTCAGACTCACATCCATTGAGTCAGTGATGCCATCCAACCATCTCATCCTCTGTCATCCTCTTCTCCTCCTGCCCCCAATCCCTCTCAGCATCAGAGTCTTTTCCAATGAGTCAACTCTTCACATGAGATGGCCAAAGTACTGGGGTTTCAGCTTTAGCACCATTCCTTCCAAAGAAATCCCAGAGCTGATCTCCTTCAGAATGGACTGGTTGGATCTCCTTGCAGTCCAAGGGACTCTCAAGAGTCTTCTCCAACACCACAGTTCAAAAGTATCAATTCTTCAGCGCTCAGCCTTCTTTACACTCCAACTCTCACATCCATACATGACCACAGGAAAAACCACAGCCTTGACTAGACGAACTTGAGAAACCTGTATGCAGGTCAGGAAGCAATAGCTAGAACTGGACATGGAACAACAGACTGGTTCCAAATAGGAAAAGGAATTCATCAAGGCTGTATATTGTCACCCTGCTTATTTAACTCATATGCAGAGTATATCATGAGAAACGCTGGGCTGGAAGAAACACAAGCTGGAATCAAGACTGCTGGGAGAAATATCAATAACCTCAGATATGCAGATGACACCACCTTTATGGCAGAAAGTGAAGAAGAACTAAAGAGCCTCTTGATGAAAGTGAAAGAGGAGAGTGAAAAAGTTGGCTTAAAGCTCAACATTCAGAAAACTAAGATCATGGCATCTGGTCCCATCACTTCATGGGAAATAGACAGGAAAACAGTGGAAACAGTGACAGACTTTATTTTGGGGGCGGTGGGGCTCCAAAATCACTGCAGATAGTGACTACAGCCATGAAATTAAAAGATGCTTGCTCCTTGGAAGAAAATCTATGACCAACCTAGACAGCATATTCAAAAGCAGAGACAGTACTTTGCCAACAAAGTCCATGTAGTCAAAGCTATGGTTTTTCCAGTAGTCATGTATGGATGTGAGAGTTGGACTATAAAGAAAGCTGAGCACCAAAGAACTGATGCTTTTAAACTGTGGTGTTGGAGAAGACTCTTGAGAATCCCTTGGACTGCAAGGAGATCCAACCAGTCCATCCTAAAGGAAATAAGTCCTGAATATTCATTGGAAGGACTGATTCTCAAGCTGAAACTCCAATACTTTGGCCACCTGATGTGAGAACCAATTCATTGGAAAAGACCCTGATGCTGGGAAAGACTGAAGGCAGGAGGAGAAGGGGACAAGAAAGGATGAGATGATTGGATGGCATCACTGACTCAATGGACATGAGTTTGAGTAAACTCTGGAGTTGGTGATGGACAAGGAAGCCGGGTGTGCTGCAGTCCACGGGGTATCAGAGTCAGACATGACTCTGAACATGACTCTGAACATGAGCATCTGAACTGAACTGAACTGAAAAGTATAGTACAGAACATCAAAAGAAAGCCATTTAGACCTATTTACTTTTCAGCAAACTGTTAGCATTCCTATTCAAGTAGTCCATATTTATTTTGAAGCTTGTTCAGTTAATGTCATTGTTCTTCTGTTTCCTGCATATGATGTACTTGTGCCAGTGAAGCTGAATCATGCATTTTCCAGATGGCAAAATGTTCTGAAGAAAGTATTGTGGTGGCAGACCTGGCCAGCAGACTCCACCAACTCATCCTTGTTCAGCTCTACTGGGAATAAATTAGATTAGACATGGCCTCCAGGAACATAGTCAAGGTCAAATTTCTCCTTTAATTATGCAAAACAACAATTCTGAAGAAAAAGAGTACACCACATAAGTTCTGCATTGCTTTTCATTGGAAGTTTCAAATCATCTAGAGAATCAGATATGGCTAATAGCAATCCAGAAGAAAGTTTTTATTTTTACTTTGTTTCAAATTCTCTAGCAGTTTTGCAAATTGTTTTATTGGAACTACATCATCTTTTACTTCTAACCATCACTTCCAGCTTGGGATCTCTCCCCTTTTTTGTTTGCTCGATACATACACAGTCATGTACCCAGAGTGAGCATTGTCTTACTTTATTTTTTGTTAGTCTGTGTTTATATGGAAGGGAAAATTTCTTCAATCATCATAGGAATTCAAAAATAAGAAGATCTAATTTTTACCCTTCAAAAGTGAAAGTTAAAGTTGCTGTCAGTCGTGTCTGACTCTTTGTGCCCCTTTTGGAATTCCCCAGGCCAGAATATTGGAATGGGTAGCCTTTCTCTTCTCTAGGAGATCTTCCCAACCCAGGGACTGAACCCAGGTCTCCCCTCATTGCAGGTGGATTCTTTACCAGCTGAGCCACAGGGAAGCCCAAGAATATTGGAGTGAGTAGCCTATCCTGTCTCCAGTGGATCTTCCTGATCTGGTAATTGAACCTGGGTTTCCAGCCTTGCAGGTAGATTCTTTCCCAACTGAGCTATTAGGTAATCTGTAATTTTTCCCCTTAGACTGCCTACAATCTTCACATCTGGGAGTTTAAGATTACCTTGGTCTCTAAGAAAAGGAAACCAACATGGGAACCAAAATCATAGTTCTGAGTATTTCCTGATAGGTAGGCAGCTCCAGTGATGAATGGGTTACACCCCAAAGGGGAATTGCAGACCTACTTCTTCTTTAACTGAAGGACTGCACATGCATTCACTCATTCACCTATTTTGGGGGGAAGAATTTACTTTGATAGTTCCTGAGATTGCAGAACAAATATACAATTGTTTGCGCTAAGGAATTTACCCTCTGGTGGCTCAGATGGGGTCACAGTTCATGGGGTCACAAAGAGTTGGACAGGACTGAGTAACTAACACTTGCACTTTTCACTTTTTCAGGGGGAGAAAAATATGAAAACAGGGAAAGGGAATACAGAGAAGAGCAAACAAATATTTCAGATACGACAAGGGAAGAAACAGGATATGTAGGCGTGTGATGGAGAGAATAGCCAAAGGGTGCTGGGGGACTCATAAAAGACTGAAAAATGAGCTGCTGTCTCTTAAAAAATGATACACCGTTTCCCAATCCCCTAGTCTAGGATATTCAACTAAAGTTGAGTTGAAGGGATTCGTGGGAATGGAAGCAGGAGGATTTGAGCAGATCACAAAGACATGAGATTTCCCTGCATGTTTCCAGAACTACAATCATTTTATCTGATTAACGGTAATGAGAGAGTGCAGATTTATCTTAAAATAAAGGTAGATCATGAAGTACCAATTATTTGCCATTCTCAGGCATTTTCTGATGGGAACTCTAAAAAGAGTTTGGTTTGGAGAATTTAAAATCCACATACCATAATGATTAGATTCCCATTGTCCTCAGCAAAGGACTTTTTCTTTTTAGTATTAAATCAGCTGAAACATAGTGAGACTATTAATATAATATATGTAATATCTGAGAGCCAAGAATGCATAATTTAGAAGTATAGAGGAAAATTTCAAAACCCTTTTCAGTTCCTTTGAAATTTATTTTCTTTCTCTACCCTGGATGTCATTCATGCCCTGCATGCATGCCTGACAAGTCGCTTCAGTTGTGTCTATTTGCTGCCCCATGAACTGCAGCCCACCAGGCTCCTCTGTCAGTGAGATTCTCCAGGCAACAATACTGTAGTGGGTTGCCATGTGCTCATCCAGGGGATCTTCCAGACCCAGGGATTGAACCCATGGGCTGCCCTGATAGTTGGTAAAGAATCCACCTGCAATGAAGAAGATCCCAGTTCGATTCCTGGGTCCAAAAGATCCACTGGAAAAGGGATAGGCCACCGAGTCCAGTATTCTTGGGCTCCCCTTGTGGATCAGTTGGTAAAGAATCCATCTGCAATGCGGAAGACTTGGGTTTGATCCCTGGGTTGGGAAGATCTCCAGGAGAAGGGAGAGGCTAACCGTCCAGTATTCTGGCCTGGAGAAGGGTCTCAAAGAGTCGGACACAACAGAGAGACTTTCACTTTCACTTTTTCACTCTTATGTCTCCTGCATTTACAGGCAGGTTCTTCACCACTAGTCCCACCTGGGAAGCCCCACTCATGCCCTGCTGCTGCTGCTGCTAAGTCGCTTCAGTTGTGTCCAACTCTGTGCGACCCCATAGACGGCAGCTCACCAGGCTCCCCCGTCCCTGGGATTCTCCAGGCAAGAACACTGGAGTGAGTTCCACTCATGCCCTACCCGCCTCCAATTTCTGTTGGACTTCTGCTTCTGCCACTGATTTTCCAGCCTCAGAATGAAGCCCTTTTAAGCTACCTGTTGGTCCCCATGCCCCTTCTTTTCTGCAGAGCCATTAGAGTGTTCCCTTGTGCTGCTGCATGGCTTCTTGCTGAGGGAAACCTGTAGAGTCACACCACAGCTTTCTGTACCAACTCCCAGTCCCTGAGTGGAATCTGACTTCAGCTTCTAGGAAAAAGTCAATCTGATGGAGCTAATTTCTGTAACACTCCATACATTTCCCCAAAGTATTTATATGTGTAACTCAAATGGATTGGTGGAATTTTAAGCAATAATGTAAACTGAAGGGAATACATTCAGGCTTTAGGAAGAAACACCCTTAGGAAATGGTGAGCTGGCAGCCTTCAGGCCCACTGGTTGTGCCTCAAACACTGCCCAGTGTGAGTTTCCCAAAACTGTCGTAGCTTTTCCAAACTCCACTTCACCTAACACATGGAATCCTCAAATTCTTTAAAAGTTCCATATGTACTTTACAGAATCGTCTGTGAGTACAGTAGCAGGAGCTGAACAGCAATTTAGGAAGCAGAGGCCTTGAGACTTCGTTGGTGGCCCAGTAGTTAAGACTGTGTTTCCATCGGAAGGGGCATGGAGATCGAGCCCTGGGAAGGGAACTAAGATTCCACATGCCTCGAAATGTGGCCCCCCCAAAAAAAACATTAAAAAAAAGCAGTGACTCCATATAGGAAAAGTAAGAAGGAGGTTACAGAGACTTTATTTTCAGTAAAGGTAAAGTCTTATTCCCAGAAATAGTCATACTTGTACAACATTCACATTAACGTTTCTAGAACTTGACATTGAAGATTACTGGAGTCTGTGGAGAATATAAAATATTGTGTACAAATTCAGTTGCTTATTTAACATTTTTCCTGTATTCTTTTGTTATTAAATTACATAGTGGTTGTAGCCTCTGAGATGCAAATAAAGATTTTCATAAAGCTTTAAAAAAGCACAATATCAGTGAGCTCTCTTCTTTTAAAAAGTGAGTTATACTTCTTGCAAACATTGTTTATTTGTGTTGTACTATAACAATTTACATAAATTTTTAAAAACGTAATTCATACTTCTAAACAATCACTTCCCAAAACATAATATTAAAAGTTATTTGCATTCATTAAATTATTCCAAAAGCTTTTTAAAAATTACCACATGGTGAATATTAAAATCGTACTATGTTCTAAAAATCAGATCATAGTATATGAGAGGTCTAAAAATGTTATTTGCTGCAAGAGCTTAAATATATTTACCATGAAAAATTATTTACCAAATATTCACCAATATTCACCAAATGTCTGCTATGTATATTATTTTCCTTCAACAACAAGTGCTCATTTCACTTAATTTCATTTTTGAGTCAGGAAGGAATACCTTTTAAAGTCTTTCACTGTGCACTTTTAACTGCTGTTTCCATTCTTCTTTTTAACCAGAAGAACTATGTTGGCTAGAGTTAAAAATATAGGGTTCCAACCTATCTCTTTCTTCCCATTATCTTTATCCTCAGACCATGACTGAAGTTATCTTTTCATAATGAGGGGCTTCACAGATTCACACATAGTACATGAACACTGCTGCTGCTGCTGCTAAGTCTCGTCAGTCGTGTCCGACTCTGTGCAGTCCCATAGACGGCAGCCCACCAGGCTCCCCCGTCCCTGGGATTCTCCAGGCAAGAACACTGGAGTGGGTTGCCATTTCCTTCTCCAGTGCATGAAAGTGAAAAGTGAAAGTGAAGTCGCTCGGTTGTGTCCAACTCTTAGCGGCCCCATGGACTACAGCCTACCAGGCTCCTCCATCCATGGGATTTTCCAGGCAAGAGTACTGGAGTGGCTTGCCATTGCCTTCTCCTACATGAACACAGTGAACTTCAAATGCTTCAATTTTGATATAATTGAAGTTGTCAGGGATTTGAGAAAGAAATGTGAAAGAACTCTTGGTTATATAGAAAAGTCATTAGTTAGAAAAGTGTCAGCTGAGCAAGCTGAACTGTGATTGTCCATAAAGTGGACAATCACTTTTCATAAATTAATGTCCTTTGGAACTTCAGCAGACCCTTATTTTAATTAAACCTGAGATAATTCTCTATGGATTACAGTGAGTCTTAGTGAACTGCAGTGAACTTTTCCATCTCTTGATATCTCCTTAGAGGGCAGTATGTACTTAACACCTAATCTCCAAACTGAGCTTCTCATTCTAAATAACCCACAGGTAAACTAGAGTCTGAGAAAGGACAAAATGTCCTGTACCAAAAAAGTCACTTCTTCTTGTCTTCCAAATAGCCAGGTCAGTCCCAGCAGGCACACTTATATTTTCCAGAGTCTGAATTACGGGATCTTAGTTTCTTGGCAATTTCCTAGGTAAATACAGTCATTATGTTCTTAGTAGAATAGAAAGAATCCAAGATTTGGAGAGGTCTGTGTTTAAATCCAGGCCCTGATATTTAATAGCAGATTGTTATTGTTGTTGTTGTTTAGTCACTAAGTCATTTCCAACTCCTTGAAACCACATGGACTATAGCCCACCAGCCTCCTCTGTCCATGGGATTTCCCAGGCAAGAATATTGGAGTGGGTTGCCATTTCCTTCTCCAGGGGATCTTCCTGACCCAGGGACTGCACCTGTGTCTCCTGCATGGCAGGTGGATTCTTTACCACTAAGCCATGTGGAAAGCCAGAGGCAGTAGTAGTAGGTGGCTATAGTGATGGCAGTAGAAGTAACAGTAGTAGAAGTAATCACAGTAGGTAGTGGTAAGACAGCAGTAATAGTAACTGGTATCAGTCTTAAAAACAGTACAGGTAGAAGAGAAAAAAAAAGCAGTTGGCCATTTTCTTATGCTGGAACATAGTGAGAGTCTCTTAGCTATCTTAAAAAGGGGGACACAAAGTTCTACAGAGCTATTATGGTCCATGTCTTGAGAAGACATCATAATTGGGAAAATGAGATTGAATATGGATTGAGAAAGAAATGTGAAAGAACTCTTGGTTATATAGAAAAGTCATTAGTTAGAAAAGTGTCAGCTGGGCAAGCTGAACTGTGAGATGTTTGCTTAGAATTATATTAGACTGTGGACCTCCGCAATAAGTCCTGGGTGTTGGTAAATCTGATCTGCTAAGACTTATGCCTGTCTTGCTGCCATTTTGATATCCCTTAGGTAGATGAGTAAAAGGACGCAGTAGACCTTTTCAAGCATTAATAAGTAGTCAAAGAAAACCAGTGAGATAAAATGAGGAGCTCTGAAGTGATACACCAGCCTTGATTGACACTGAGGAACCCTATTTGTAACTGAAGTACATAATTTAAAAGTATACCTACCTCCATCCTTAAAAGATTCCATCAGACAAAAAATGCCTAATTCAGCCACTCTTCCTTGGCTCATTAAGAATGCTAGAAAACTCTAATGAATATGATTGAGTTTAATGGCACTCTTTAGGGTCACTAAGAGTCGGACATGACTGAGCAACTTCACTTTCACTTTTTACTTTCATGCATTGGAGAAGGAAATGGCAACCCACTCCAGTGTTCTTGCCTGGAGAATCCCAGGGGAGGGGAAGCCTGGTGGGCTGCCATCTATGGGGTCTCACAGAGTTGACACAACTGAAGTGACTTAGCAAAGCAAAGGCACACTTGCATAAAATGTATTCCTATAACCTAATTGAAAATTGTTGTCCCTGATTTCAAGGAGTTTGATTGGAAAATTTAGGAAGGAGGACTTGATTATTGGTAGGTTATTGATTGGTTTAATTTGTTATTGGTTAACTTGGTTGATTTAACTTGGTTATTGGTTGGTTTAACTTGATTATTGGTTGGTTTAACTTACCACAAATAAACATTTCTCTTTATATATAACATCTCACTCCCTTTTCTTATTGCAAAATGATCTGTTTGAACAATATCAAGCAGTCAATAAATTGGAAGTTTTGCATCTTAATCATATCTTCATATAGTATTGGATAATTTATTTTCAAGTTGTTTTACTATCATTTTAATTACTATTCTCTTTGTTCTAATTTGAGAAGAAAACAGAAAGTTTTGTAAATTTGTAGTCCTTACCCTTTCAGTTACCCCGTACCACTTATGTTTTCAGTCTTTTCTCTACCCTCATTGTTTCCTTTAACACACGTGAACACTCATACCCACTTACACACTGCTGCTGCTGCTGCTAAGTCTCTTCAGTCGTGTCCGACTCTGTGTGACCCCAGGGATGGCAGCCCACTAGGCTCCTCTGTCCCTGGGATTCTCCAGGCAAGAACACTGGAGTGGGTTGCCATTTCCTTCTCCAGTGCATGAAAGTGAAAAGTGAAAGTGAAGTCGCTCGGTTGTGTCCA
>NW_011494934.1:5514852-5532776 GCF_000754665.1 Bison bison bison | reverse complement strand
CCAACTCCTGGAGTTTACCCAAACTCATGTCCATTGAGTTGGTGATGCCATCCAACCATCTCACCCTCTAGTGTCCACTTCTCCTCTGCCTTCAATCTTTCCCAGCATCAGGGTCTTTTCAGATGAGTCAGCTCTTCACATCAGGGGGCCAAAGTATAGGAGTTCCTACCAGGCTCCTCGGTCCATGGGATTTTCCAGGCAAGAGTACTGGAGTGGTGCCATCACCTTCTCTGCATTTACATGCAGACCCCTCTGCTTGCTCTCCTTATCTCTCTTTCTGTTCCTGGTATCCTTACTCTCCATTTCTTCTTATGCTCTTATGTTTTGAAACTAGAACCATGTCCTCACTTCTATCTTGTTTATAAATTCACTTCAATATTACCTTGACTCTAGTATTTCTCTGTATCTACTTTTATTGAAGTTACCACCGATCATTGACTCATTCATGACATACACTGGTTGTAATTTGTGGTAAGTCCAATGGATGTAAAAAATGAATTTATATTGTTTTTGACATCAGTGAATTTGTAGTGCAATAAGTAAAATTACCTTCTCTTAGGTTCCATCTGGTCCATCACCTCTGCCTAAGTTCTCTCCTTGACGTTTTATATTATAATTCCTTGAACAGACATATGCTGAGGGTCTACTGTGATTCTAAGCATGTTAATAAATAAGTGGGTTGTATCTGTTACTCCTCATACTCCTGCTCAGAGCCTAGTCTGGCTTCCTACTTGCTATTCCCTTGCTTCTGTGTTTTTCTGAGCAGATTGCTCAGAGCATGACTAGGCTGCCTGATACTGCTTTTATAATTTCTGAGAAACATATTTCTCATACTTGTCAAGGGTACTAGGGCTTCTGCTGACAAGTAAACATTGTGCAACAAATTAAAAAGCAGGTGGAAGGGGCTGTTATGCTGTATATTTACTTCAGAGAACAAACAATCCCAAATTTGAGCAGAAATTTTTGGTATAAATAATGTGTGTAGTCTCAACCTGCTACCAATTTGGAAGCACCAGAAGGCAAGAAACAGAAGAATTAAAAATATGGCTAGGTTTATAAAATAATTTAAAGCAAATTAGAGAATGACACATAATTAGCTTTTCTATTACTTTCACATCAGATTTTAAACCTAAGACAGTAAAGCTGTTCTTGACTTAAAACCATGCTGTAAATCCCTTAAAGATTGGTTCTGGTTACTACTCTGCTTTTTGAAGACTTGCTATGTCCACATAATCAATTGATTTCAGTGGAAACGTAAGAAGATAGTGAATAAGAGTAAAATTTTTCCCTCATAGTTTTATATTATTTTGAAACAAATTAACTGCATATTTTTAAATTTATAGGTTGGTCTAATTTTTGTGCAAAGATTTTAGAGCAAAATTACCTAGCTCAAGTCTTTCTACCTCCGGCCTAGAATATCAATTCTAGGACCAAGGCTTTCCAGAAGCCATTAGGTTGCACCTTCCCACTACATTGATTTAGTAAATAATGAATTACAGTGTGATGAATTTTTGCCAAGCCATCAAATTGCAGTGCTTAGATATTGAGGTTACTGGTGAGAATTTTGAATTTATAGCCTAACATCATTATTAAATAGTGATGATGCTATGCTATGCTATGCTATGCTATGCTGTCACTTCAGTCGTGTCCGACTCTGTGTAACCCCATAGACGGTAGCCTACCAGGCTCCCCCGTCCCTGGGATTCTCCAGGCAAATGCATGAAAGTGGGAAGTCGCTCAGTCGTGTCCGACTCTTAGCGACCCCATGGACTGCAGCCTACCAGGCTCCTCCGTCCATGAGTGATGATAGTATAGTAAAAATCTGTTTTATGATTGTGTTCAGTTGCTAAGTCATGTCCAACTCTTTGCCACCCCATGAACTGCAGCACACCAGGCTTCCCTGTCCTTAACCAACTCCCGGAGTTTGCTGAAGCTCATCTCCATTGAGTTAGCGATGTCATCCAACCATCTCATCTTCTGTTGTCCCCCTTCTCCTCTTGCCATCAGTTTTTCATAGCAACAAGTTTTTTCCAATAAGTTGGCTCTTTGCATCAGGTGGCCAAAGTACTGGTGCTTCAGCTTCAGCATCAGTCCTTCCAGTGAATACTCAGGGTTGATTTCCTTTAGGATTGACTGACTTGATCTCCTAGCTGTCCAAGGGACTCTCGAGTCCTCCAGTGCCACAATTCAGAAACATCAGTTCTCTGGTCCTCAGCCTTCCTTATGGTCCAACTCCCACATTTGTACATGTCTATTGGAAAAACCATAGCTTTGACTACATGGATCTTTGCTGGCAAAATGTCTCTGCTTTTTAATATGCTGTCTAGTTTTGTCAGCTTTTTTTCCAAGGCGCAAGCATCTTCTATTTTTTCAGTTGCAGTTACCATCCACAGTGATTTGGGATTACTGAATAGTAATTCTACGGTTATCTCTCAGCCCTTTAAACTTTACTTCTCTTGTCTAAAAACTGAAAGGTGGAGTCCCGTGGTGGCTCAGTGGTGAAGAGTCCACCTGCCAATGCAGAGAACACTGGTTCGATCCCTGGTCTGGGAAGAGCCCACACGCTGCAGAGAGACTAGGCCTGGGCACCACAACTGTGAGACTGTGCGTTGGAGCCCACACACTACTGAGCCCTCCTAACGTTACTGAAGCCTGCATGCCCGAGAGTCCATTCTCACAAAAAGGGAAGCGACTGCAATGAGAAGCCTGCACACCTCATCTGGAGAGTAGCCCTCACTTGCTGTAACTAGAGAAGAGTCTGTGCACAGCAATGAAGACCCACTACAGCCATAAATAAATATATAATAAAACTTAAAAGAGAGGCTATCTGTTAATACATTTATTTCTGGGCTTCCCTGGTGGCTCAGAGGGTAGAGCATCTGCCTGCAATGTGGGAGGATCCGGGTTTGATCCCTGGATCGGGAAGATCCTCTGGAGAAGGAAATGTCAACCCACTCCAGTATCCTTGTTTAAATACCCTGTATGTCATAAACTAATAATCTGGAAAAAGACAATGAAAGTAGATGAGTTAGAGAAATGAAGAAAAGAATGACACATTATGTCGCTTACAAAAATTGTTAAAGGATCAGGCATATCAATCACATTTCTATAAAAGTATCTGAATGCTTGCTCTTAATTGTTATATTTAACTGACAAAGTACAGTGATTAATAGACCATGAACTGGCACTGATCTTCACCATACTTTGAAGAGCTCACATTAATATGGTCAGTTTTAATGTTCCCTCAGAGTTAACATTTTATGATATTATAACATTAGTGAGCAAACAAATGGATTAAAAAGATCTACAAGTAATTTTTATTTTAAAGCAATATTTTTTGTTTTAAAATGTTTCTCCTGGAAGATTGATTCTAGCTATTAAATGGAGGGAAAGACATGCTTTGTGAATAAAGAAAGGAAAGAAACTATGGCAAGGAACTACTATCAGTTTAACCAATATCTTACCTTAACACTTCTTACCTTCTTTAGTAGCACAAACATATTTTTCTTCAAGGTGGTGGTGAACCTCATTGCAGTTAGATGTAATTGATAATAGCAAAGTAAAAGTCACTCAGTAAGGCTCCTGAAATCTTTAAAGAGATTTCAAAGAAACTTACTCAACTAGAAGTGCTTTTTTCCCCATTCCTCTTCCCCTAAATTCTTCCTGAAAAATGAACAGGATGGCTAGAGTTCTAGCAGCCATCTTGCACCCTCCAAGGTGGAACACGTAAAGAACAACAAGGCCGTCAGAGGAAACCTGGCTCAATAATGGTTTCAGGAGAGCCTTCTTTGAGACATTTTCCCCACAGGAGAATGAACCCCTAAACTGTTGAAGTGCTGTAGTTGGCTGTGACAAGTAGCCAAATGCAATTCTAAATGGCTGCAGGAGCTAACACTTATTTCCCAACTTTTACTCTTGCTCCAAGAATTTTTTAAACTCATAGAATCTCTATGGGTTTAGCTGTACATGAAGATGAAATTGAGGCTGGTCATCTTGGAGGGAATTGTTCTTACTGAAGGTGTATTTTAGATTTAAAATGACAGTATTTGCTGAAGAATGGAATATTCAAGAATGCTGAGATATTTTATTTGAGGAATTGAATGGATAAGTGTACCTTGACTGAGGGAAGTCTATGAGATCAATTTGAGTTGGCTAACATGACTTTGATTGTGCCCACATTACCCTCAAGATACATATTAAAATATCCAAGAGATGTCAAGCAGGCAGTTGATACATGAAACTGGAGTTCTGGGGTAGATCAGAACAATGAGATTTGGGAGATGTTTTACATAGATGATATCAAAATCATGTGATTGTGCAAAATCACACAGGAATGGTGTATAAATATACAAAGAAGAAAATTAAGGAGTGCTTAGTAAGATCAAAGGAAAACTATGAAATACATGTCATACACGCCAATTAAAAAAAAAGAGGAAGTGATTAATCAAATGCTACTGAAAGATCAAGAAATCTAAGAGCAGAAAAATGACCATTTAGGTGAAGCAATCTAACTGCCGTTTCCAACTTTGTTTGGTCTTCATAAGATGGCTGCCAAGTTTCTTTTCTTTTTTCCTTTTTTTAAGATATAATTGACATGAACCATTGGAAAAATTTAAGGCGTACAAGATGTTGATTTGATACACATGTATCGCAATGACTGTGTGTGTGTGCTCAGTCGTGTCCAACACTTTGCGATCCCACAGACTGTAGCCTGCCAGGCTCCTCTGTCCATAGAATTTTCTAGCAAGAGTACTGAAGTTGGTTGCCATTTCCTACTCCACATAGCATTAGTGAACATTTCCATTATCACATAATTATCTTTTCGTGTTGTGATGAGGACATTTAAGTGTGGTCTCTTAGCAACTTTCAGTATGTTAATATAATGTGCCATATTGTTAACTATAGTCACAGTGCTGTGCATTAGATCCCTAGAACTTATTCATCTTCTGAGTACAAGTTTGTGCTCTTTGAGCAAGATCTCCCCATATCTTTTTTTTTTTTTTTTTTCAAGATTTCACATATAAGTGATAATTTTGTCAGTAAGGTCTTAGAGTAATGGTAACAGAAACCTGAAAGGAATAGATGAAGGAAATAATATTAGGTAAGATATTTACCCTTTCAAAAAGAATGCCAGGATGAGGCATAGACAAAGGGGACAGTGTCTGAAATAGAAAATGCTCTTCACATTGCAATTAGAAAAATCCCAAATCTCTTATGTAGTCCTATCAGGCCTTACATGGTCCACTGTCCCTACCTTTCTGAATCATCTCCTAACAATAGCCTCAGCCTCTGCCTTTTTTTCTAGCACACACACAAAAAAACCTTCTCGTTATCCCTCAAGATCTTCAGAAAGCATTTTTCTTTCTTTCTACCATAGAGTCTGTGCACTTACTATTCTTCTGTTTCTTTTGCCTGGAATGCTTTCCAATTTATTCCACATGACCAGTTCTTTTGGTCACTACTACTTCAACTCAAATGTCATCTCCAAGGAGGGACTACCTAATCATCACCCTTAAAGGGGCACAGACGTTATCCCGTCACCCTGCTTTTCTTCCCTTATAAATATAAAATTCATGCATTTGCCTGTCTTGCTACTCACAATGAATCATGAGCTTCATAAGAGCGAGGAGCTTTGGCTGTGTTGTATGCAAAATGTTGTTCAGGGTGTCTTCAGTTCCTGGCATATAGTAGAAACTCAGTTAACAAGGTTGAGTAAATGGATAAATAGAAGCAAATGCCAACCAACTGGTAAGTTTAGTTAAGGTCTCCTCAACTGTGAAGAAGACAGAAAAACATTCCGAAGCTTTCAAGAACTCAAGGAAAGCAGCACTCATGAATAGTTCTTTGGAACATGAAAGCAAACAAACAAAACTGACAATGAAAGAAAACCAAATAAAAGATAAATCTAATAAAAAATTCTGAAATGGAGAAGCCATAGCAAAATGGATTCGTAATATATTTTAGATTAGTACAAAACCAAACAACTGTGGGTATGATGGTTACACAGGAGAATGTAAATTTTATTTTATTTTATTTTATTTTTAAACCTCAAACACTGTATTAGTTTTGCCATCAATGTCAAAGAGAATAGGAGGTGTGGGGAAGGAAAATTAGAAGAGGTTTAAATGGGGCATTTTCTCATCTTTTTAGCAGGGTAGTCAACTGATTCTTTCATTGAAATGCTCAGGTTAAAAGAGTCACCAGCTTTTATGCTTTTCATAATCTTTCAGTTGACTTTAGAAGGATATTCTAGGGTTTATTGACTTTTTTCAGAAGGGAAAAATCAGTTGAAGTTTAGCAATTCCTTTCTTAACTTTTTTTTGCTTAAATTCAAGGAAAAATTAAAAGAATATAACTTATGATTCTGCTTTTCTTAAAATATATTTTATATGGTCTATTATATCAGGCTGTATATGTTTGTGTAGACATATAGGTGTAGATATATAGATAGATAGGTTGAGTGTGAGAATGGTGGGAGGGAGAGAGTTTCTGAATGAAATCACATTATCACCCATTTTTATTTCTAGGTTATAAAATGTGGAGTGGTTTTTTAAAATCATTCTTATCACTTTGGCTTCCCTCAGAGCTCAGTTGGTAAAGAATCCACCTGCAATTCAGGAGACCCCAGTTCGATTCCTGGGTTGGGAATATCTGCTGGAGAAGAGGAAGCCTACCCACTCCAGTATTCTGGCCTGGAGAATTCCATGGACTACATAGTCTGTGGGATCACAAAGAGTGGACACAACTGAGTGACTTCCACTGATCACTTTATGTGTTTCTTAAATATTTATCATAAGCATACCTAATTTTTATAAAATAATAAAACCATTAATCTAAAAAATTAAAATTTATGAGCACAATTTTTCTGAAAGTATTCAAAATAGTTGGAGATATTTGTTCTTCAGATTTCATAAGCAACCACATCAAATGTATCTTTCAAAAGCCAAATGCATTTATACTTAGGTAAAGAATCCCACAAGCATTTTCCTTTCTAATGGTACTTAACTGATTTGACAACAGCCTAAAAATACTACCTAATTATTTAGAAATATGAAAAGTGTTTACATAATCATCTTTGCCATTAATATTTTGGGCTCTATGGAATAGGAACATGACAGTAATAAATAACACTTTAATCTGTTTCACTTCTTCCAAAATGAAGTGAAATAATTGCCCTATCAATTGTTTCCTTTTGAACTTCTTGCAAAAGAAGAGAATTTATCACCTATTGAAAGATCATTGAAAGAGAAGAAATATAACTTTAGCTTTTTCTCACTTGTTTAGTTTTTATTACAAACTAGTTGACTAACAAGTGAGAAGAGATGTGTTATTAAATGTCTTTTTCAGCAATGGTACAAATTCTATTGATTAAACAAAATACTAACTCAAAAAAAAAAAGAAGAATGCTACTGGAGAGAGAGACTGCACTTTTTCTACTCTCTGTCATGTGGATGAGGGAACATTTTGTTCCTGATATGCATTTTTAAATCCCTTAGGCAATCATCCCGTTGTGGGCAACCTACCAAAATTCAAACATTTTATGGTCTTCGATTCTCCAAAAGAAATAGATTCCTTTAAACTATTATGTTTTTCAAAAGAGGTTGCCTTTCCACAGTCTCCTGCTTGGCTCTGGATGAAGTTAAAACAAAATAAAGGGGAAGAGAATTTAGGACGACTGATGTGATGCACCTATTAAAACCAAACCAGACGGTCCCCTGCCGGCGTTCTAGTCCACGTGGTTCATCATCAGATTGTTTTGCTCTCCTGCCTTTTACAATAATCTTTTACAAAAATCTTTCTATTGCTTCTCCTGACTTTTACAATAGAGTCAAATCTTACCAGAACCTACAGAGCCCTGTGCCCTTTGGCCCTGACTAGTTTTCCTGCATCGCCTTTTACAGCCTGTTCCACTGGAGCCCAACTGCTTAGTTTTCTTCCTCTTCCTCAAATGGTCAATCTGTTTCTGTCCCTAGCTTTTCACACCCGGGATCCCCTCTGCTTGGAGCAGGCTCCCTCAATCTCCACATGCCTAACTGCTTTGCATATTTCAGGTTTTAAAATAGACATGCCTCCTCAAGGATGACTTTTCTATCTCTATATCTAAAATACTACATTCTCCAGTCATTCTTCCCACATTCCACTACCTGTCTTTATTTTCTTTACAAGTCTGAAAAGCACTTGAAATGTTACCATTTTTGACATTTGTCTACATGTTTTCATGCTGCCTTCCCCCAATAGAAAAGAAGCTCCAGGATAATAAGGACTCTGCTTGTATTGTTTACTTAGCGCCTGGTATGTGCTCAGCCAATAAATGAATGGAGAAAAATCCAGAAAACTCAAGCAACTTTTCTGTAAATCTTAACTTGAAAATACTCTCTGAAAGTCCGAGGAGTTATCACCCTGAGGTGTTATATGTGTAAATTTATATAATACCAGCTTTTAGCTAATTTTATGAAAGTATATGTGTTAAGATAAAGTTTTTCAATCTATTGTTAATTATATCTAATGCCCTTTGATTACTGTAAACATTTCTTTACTTGCTATATACATGTGATTGATTGATCATGCTGCTGCTGCTGCTAAGCCACTTCATTCGTGTCCAACTCTGTGCGACCCCAGAGACAGCAGCCCACCAGGTTCCCCCGTCCCTGGGATTCTCCAGGCAAGAACACTGGAGTGGGTTGCCAATCACATTTAACTATAAATTCTATGTACCATTTTTACAATTACTTAGCATGTCAATGATATTAAAAAAATATAAATACTTCCCCAAGGTACATTGGCTATTAAGAAAGAATATGATTAAAAGCAAAGGTTGAAATGGAAAGCACAAGAGGAAAAGGACACGCATAGTAATGTTTCTGTTTTGTCTTACTATGCATACATGTACGTGGGTGCTAAGTCACCTCAGTTGTATACGAATCTGTGTGACCATATGGACTGTAGCCTGCCAGGCTCCTCTGCCCATGGTATTCTCAAGGCAAGAATACTGGAGTGGGTTGCCATGCCCTTCTCCAGGTACTATGCATATACTTTCAGATAAATAAACATATATCTATACACACACACACACACACACGTATACATATATTCAGATCTACTCCGGTACTTTGGCCACCTCATGCAAAGAGTTGACTCATTGGAAAAGACTCTGATGCTGGGAGGGATTGGGGGCAAGAGGAGAAGGGGACAACAGAGGATGAGATGGCTGGATGGCATCACTGACTCGATGGTCTGAGTGAACTCCAGGAGTTGGTGATGGACAAGGAGGCCTGGCGTGCTGCGATTCATGGGGTCGCAAAGAGTCGGACACGACTGAGCAACTGATCTGATCTGATCTGATGAAAATTACATGAAAGCATGTAATCAAGTGTAATCAAGTGATTTAAGAAATCAAATGTAATCAAGTGATTTAATCAAATGTAATCGAGTGATTTAAGAAAAAAACATACTGACATTTTTGTTATCTGGTCTGGGTTTTTTAATGTTTTATCTTTAAATATCTAGATAATTTTACACCAAAAGCAGTGTTGTAGGAGAAAGAAAATAAATCAGCTCCTTTTCTGACATTGAGATGTTCTGTATATTAGTTGTAAAAGTCATCATTAAGTATCTTTTAACGTTGAGTTAGTACAGTGTGATGATGACACTCTATGGTGTCAGTAATTGAGATATAAAATAGAAGAGATAAGCATTTAATCTGACCCTATTTGCAGTAAGCTACAGAGCACAAGATTGTTTCTTATTTTCCCCCTCTATCTTCTAATACCTTGAGGAACTCAGAAGATTAAACTGAAGGAAGATACTAGGGAACCAAACTGAGGTCAAATATAGTCTCTGCAGGAGTGAGCTAAAAGAATAATACATTGTGGCCTCTCAAAGCTAGTCTTAATGGTTTTCTTACCCTTTTTAATAAGAATGATGGAGTTTATCATTTATAATTCTGTCTTACTGTGTCTATGCTTCTCGATCCCCACTAGAACCCCACTAGTTCCCAATCCAACCAGCCTTTGCAAAAATGGGGCATATGGTCCAGATGGAGGCATGGCTCTCCGTCTACTCAGAATTTGAAGTAGATGGAAGGAGTAGATAGGATTGCCTCTGCTCCTCCATGTTGCTGCTTGAGAGGGACTGGTCACCTGTCTCTTGAGTTCTGCATTGCCCTCACACACATCTTTACATCAGAACTGATTCCATGTCCTCCAGTCTCAGGCCAAGTTCAGCTGACAAGCCCAGCAAGCATTCACCAGCATTCAGGGAGGGAAAATTCCAGTCCCAGTCAAACCCTTCACTAAGGTGATTAAATTAGAAAATTTAAAACTAAGCAATAATTGCTACTGTTTAGGAAAACAGTAGCATTTCCCCCAATGATCCTTCTGATCATTGTAGATTAAATTAAGTAAGTGTCATTAAATGAAGAGGTGAAACCTGGGTTGGGCTTAAGGAAGGACAGGATAAAGTCAGGCAGAGAGAAAAAATAACGTGCGTCAGATGGAGGTGAATAAATCAGCCAAGGCATGAGCGAAACACATTCAAGAGACAATCTTGGGAGAGCTGCAGCTTCCTAGATTGTAAAGGTAGACTTGGCCAACTTATGAGGCATTTGATGCCAGTTTTTTGATCCTCTTGTGAATTGGCTTCTGTTTTCTCAAATGATTGTCTGAAGACCACCTCCATCATAACTATCAACTTGCTTCATTGAAAATAGTTGGGACCCACTCAGCTTCAGCATCAGTCCTTCCAATGAATATTCAGGACTGATTTCCTTTAGGATGGACTGGTTGGATCTTCTTGCTGTCCAAGGAAGATCTCCTTGGAAGAAAAGCTATGACAAACCTAGACAGCATATTAAAATGCAGAGGCATTACTTTGCCGACAATAGTCCGTATAGGCAAAGTTATGGTTTGTCAAGCAGTCATGTATGGATGTGAGAGTTGAACCATAAAGATGTCTGAGTGCCTAAGAACTGATGCTTTGGAACTGTGGTGTTGGAAAAGATTCTTGAGAGTCCCTTGGACTGCAGGGAGATCAAACCAGTCAATCCTAAAGGAACTCAACCCAGAATATTCATAGGAAGAACTGATACTGAAGCTGAACTCTAATACTTTGGCCACCTGATGTAAAGAGCCAAATCGTTAGAAAAGACCCTGAAGATGGGAAAGATTGAAGGCAGGAGGAGAAGGTGATGACAGAGGATTAGATGGTTGGATTGTATCACTGACTCAATGGACATGAGTTTGAGCAAACTTTGGGAGATGGTGAAGGACAGGGAAGCCTGGTGTGCTGCAGTCTACAGGGTCACTAAGAGTCAGACACAACTGAACAACTGAACAGCAACAACATACCTGATATCAGAGTCCCAAAACAAATTAAGTAAAATCTGAAAAAATTGAAGGGAGAAATAGAAAAATTTAACAGTAATAACTAGAGTCATTCATATAATGTCAATAATGTAACAAAACAACTAGGTAAGAAGGTCAGCAAGGGAACAGATTTAAACAACACTATTCAGTTCAGTTCAGTCACTCAGTCATGTTTGTCTCTTTGTGAGTCCGTGGACTGCAGCATGCCAGGCTTCCCTGTCCATCACCAACTCCCAGAGCTTGCTCAAACTCATGTCCATCTAGTCAGTGGTGCCATCCAACCATCTCATCCTCTGTAATCCTCTTCTCCTACTGATTTCAATCTTTTCAAGCATCAGGGTCTTTTCAGTGAGGCAGCTCTTTCCATCAGGTGGCCAAAGCATTAGAGCTTTAGCTTCAGCATCAGTCCTTCCAATGAATATTCAGGATTGATTTCCTTTAGGATTCACTGGTTTGATACTCTTGCAGTCCAAGCGACTCTAAAACGTCTTCTTCAACACCGCAGTTCAAAAGTGTCAATTCTTCGGCGCTCAGCTTTCTTTACATCCAACTCTCACATCCATACATGACTACTGGAAAAACCATAGCTTTGCCTATACAGACCTTTGTCAGCAAAGTAATGTCTCAATATGCCGTGTAGGTTTGTCATCGCTTTTCTTCCAAGGAGCAAGTGTCCTTTCATTTTATAGCTGCAGCCACCCTCTGCAGTTATTTTGGAGCCCAAGAGAATAAAGTCTGTCAGTGTTTCTATTTTCCCATCTATTTGCTGTGAAGTGATGGGGCTGGATGCCATGATCTTAGATTTTTAAATGTTGAGTTTTAAACCAGCTTTTTCACTCTCCTCTTTCACTTTCATCAAGAGGCCCTTTAGCTCCTCTTCACTTTCTGCCCCAAGGGTGGTGTCATCTGAATGTCTGAGGTTATTGATATTTCTCCCAGCTATCTTGATTCTGGCTTGTGCTTCATCCAGCCCAGCATTTTGCATGATGTACTCTGCATATAAGTTAAATAAACAGGGTGACAATATACTGCCTTGACATACTCCTTTCCCAATTTGGAACCAGTCCATTGTTCCATGTCCATTTCTAACTACTGCTTCTTGATCTGCATATAGATTCCTCAAGAGGCAGGTAAGGTGGTCTGGTATTCCCAACCCTTGCAGAATTTTCCACAGGTTTTTTTGTTGTTGTTGTTGTTATGGGTATTTTACCACAATTTTTTTAAATTTATTTATTTTAATTGGAGGTTAATTACTTTATAATATTGTATTGGTTTTGCCATACATCAACATGAATTGGCCATGGGTATACACGTGTTCCCAATCCTGAATGCCCCTCCCACCTCCCTCCCTGTCCACAGGTTTTTTGTGCTTCACACAGTCAAAGGCTTTAACATAGTCAGAGAAACAGAAGTAGATGTTTTTCTGGAACTCTCGCTTTTTCTGTGATCCAACGGATGTTGGTAATTTGATCTCTGGTTCCTCTGTCTTTTCTAAATCCAGCTTGGAAGTTCTCGGTTCACACACTGTTGAGGCCTCACTTAGAGAATTTTGAGCATTACTTTGCTAGCGTGTGAGTTGAGTGCAGTTGTAGTTTGAACATTCTTTGGCATTGCCTTTCTTTGGAATTGGAATGAAAACTGACCTTTGCCAGTTCTGTGACCACTACTGAGTTTTCCAAATTTGCTGGCATACTGAGTGCAACACTTTCACAGCATCATCTTTTAGGATTTTAGAAAAAATACTATATACTGACTAGATTAAACAGACATCTATAGAACACTGAACAAGAAGAACAGGCTATACATTCTTTTCAAGTGTACGTTGAAAATTAATATTCTTGATATAGACTATATATATACAGTCATAAAGCAAGGCTAAATAAATTCAAAAGAACTAAAATCAGACAATGTAGTAAAATTACATGTTAATAGTAGAAATAGAAAGGAATTTTGGAACATCATAAGTATATGGAAATTAAGTAACACCTTTCTAAATAAAGATTGGGTAAAATAATAAATCACAAGAGAAATTTAAAAACACTGTGGAATCAGAATTCCCCTGGGGGTTCAGTGGTTAAGACTCCATGCTTCCAATGCAGGGGGCATGGGTTTGGTCCCTGGTTAAAAAACTAAGATTCCACATGCCACATGGTGGGGCACTTTCTTTGCCAAACTATTTCAGACAACTTTTTATCAGAATGAATAGTATTAGTTAACTACAGACTTCTAGCAAGTTGTTTTTGCATTATTTTTTACAGATAGGTCAAAAACACACAAACACATGAAGAAAAAGTAACAACCATGTAACCACCAGTCAATTTTATCAGATATGAATCTTTTGTCATGTTCGCTTTAGATATTGCAAGCAACTAAATGTTAGAGAAAATGCAAGATTATCATTCCAGACACCAGTGGTCCCCAGACAGCACACATCCAAGGTCTAACTCAAAGACAAGAGACAACTACCATCTCCTTCTCTACTACTAAGGTCCCCTTGTTCAATTATACCCAAAACTATCTCAATGAGGAGGCAGAGAAAGGAAGATGATGATAAGAGACTAAATATAGCCAAAGTGACTATTGAAAATATCAACTATATTTAAAATCAGAATATATGACTTCCTCTTTTTTCCAGCTAAATATTTTGTGAGGATTTGTGAAGCAGAGATCAGTTTTAAACCAAATAATGTAACACACTTTTTCCCTACATATCTGAATTGTAGTAAAGAAACATGCATTTGCGTATAAAATATATGTTGTTGTTCAGTTGCCCAGTCATGCCCAACTCTTTGCCATCCCATGGACTGCAGCACAATAGGCTTCCCTGTCCTTCACCATCTCCCAGAGTTTGCTCAAACTCAGGTCCATTGAGTAGGTGATACTATCTAACTACTTCATCCTCTGCCACCCTCTTCAACTTTTGACTTCAGTCTTTCCCAGAATCAAGATCTTTTCCAATGAGCATGCTCTTCACATTAGGTGGCCAAAGCATGAACTTCAACTCCAGCATCAGTACTTCTGGGTTGATTTCCTTTAGGATTGACAGATTTGATGTCCTTTGTATCCAAGGAACTCCCAAGAGTCTTCTCCAGCATCACAGTTTGAAAGCATCAGTTTTTGGCACTCAGCCTTCTTTATGGTCCAACTCTCACATTTGTACATGACTACTGGAAAAACCATAGCTTTGACTGTACAGATCTTTGTCAAAAAAGTAATGTCTCTCCTTTTTAATATGCTGTCTATGTTTGTCATAGCTTTTCTTGCAAGAAGCAAGCATCTTTTAATTTCATGGCTGCAAGCTCCATCTGCAGTGATTTTGGAGCCCAAGAGAATAAAATCTGTAACTGTTTTCACTTTTTCCCTATCTATTTGCCATTAAGTGATAGGACTGGATGCTATGATCTTAGTTTCTTGAATATTGAGCTTTAAGCCAGCTTTTTCACTCCAATTTCACCTTCACCAAGAGGCTCTTTAGTTTCTCTTCACTTTCTGCCATTAGAATGGTATCATCTGCATATCTGAGGTTATTGCTATTTCTCCCAGCAATCGTGATTCTAGCTTGTGCTTCATCCAGCCTGGCATTTCACATGATGTACTCTGCATATAAGTTAAATAAGCAGGATGACAATATACAGCCTTGTCATACTCCTTTCAAAAGTTTGAACCTATCCATTGTTCCATGTCTGGTTCTAAGTGTTGCTTCCTGACCTGCAACTGGTTTCTCAGGAGACAGGTAAGGTGGTCTGATATTCCCATCTCTTAAAGAAATGTTCAGTTTGTTGTGACTGACACAGTCCAAGTAGATGGTTTTCTGGAATCCCCTAGCTTTCTCTATGACCAACAGATGTTGGCAATTTGATCTCTGATTCCATCTTTCCTAAACTCAGCTTGTACACCTGGAGGTTCTCATTTCATGTACTGATAAAGCCTAGCATGAAGGATTTTGACCATAACCTTACCAGTATATGAAACAAGTGAATATATACCTAAATATTTATTCATGCACATAGGCATGCATAGATATAAGTTAATATATTAGATACAAATATATTTTATAGATATAAATTGCATTAAGTATTAACTTTTGAGTGTCATACACTTTTCCAATTAAGACATAGGTATGTTTTTCATTATTATACTGAATACACCACAATAAAGCAATTTTTAATACTATGAAATTTCAGTGAACTAAATACTTAACCAAATAATAATAGGAGAAGGTAATGTCAATTTGAAATGGCATACTATTCAAGTAGTAAAATGATTATGAAATAAAAGGAATATTAAGTTTCTGAAGAATTCTCATTTTAAAATATAGCCTCCGGTTATTTCTTTTCTTTGATTTTAATTGACTGAAACAATTTAACAAGGAGACAAGCATGTGTGACTGTTATTTTGCTTTTTTGGAAATGCAGTCACAGATGTTCTCTGGAAAAGATAATGTTTTGCAATGGAACATGGCATTCAGTAAGCAAATTAATTATATCTTGAATGTATTTGGATTTTTGCACACAAAAAAATAGATAAATGTTGATCATATTACTTATATCAACTATCATCAATAGTACGCTATTAATACACAAACTGATTTTTCAGAAAATAGTCATGAATGTGTATTTGAATTCAGTTTTGTGTCATATTTATTTCCTAAAATAATTTCTATCTCTCATTGCTTTGATCTGCTTCTTATTGCTAAAAATCCCAAAGCTGTCACCTCCAACAGTATGTATATAAGGATATTTAATATAGCATTATTCTCAGGGGCAAAAAATTGGAAGCAATGTGAATGTCTGTCAATATGACAGGTGAACAAATTATTATATATCTCTACTGAATATGAAACTAAACATTAGAAGAAATTGGATACTCTAACCCATGGAGTATCCAAAAATACTTGTTAAACCAAAACCGTAAGTTGCAACAAAATGTGCATGTTGGATATGATCTATCTCTGTTTTTTTCTTAAGCATGATTTGGATGTTTTCCTTTTTTTACTATGACTTTAAATCATTCAAAAGTATTGAAAGTATCTGATAGTTAATTGATAGAATTTCCCTATGAAGCCATCTTGACCTGGTATATGTTAAATGTTTGGGTGGGTGAGATTTTCTTTCTCTATTTTTTCTGTAGTTATTGATCTGCTTAGATTTTCTGTCATTACCAAGATCAATTTTGATAATTTGTACTTCTCTAGGAAATTCTCTTTCATCTAGACTCAAATTTATTTGCAAAGTTGTATAAATTAGTCTTATTTAAAACATTTTCTTTTTTTTGATGGCTGTTTTCCTCTTGCCTTTTTCTTGTTGTTCAGTCACTAGTCATGTTTGACTCTTTGCCACCCCGTGAACTGCAGGTCACCAGGCTCCTCTGTCCTCCACTAATTTCTGGAGTTTGCTCAGATTCAAGTTCATTGAGTTGGTGATGCTATCTAGCCATTTCATTCTCTGCTGCCCTCTTCTCCTTCTGCCCTCAATCTTTTCTAGCATCAGGGTCTTTTCCAATGAGTTTCACTTCGCATCAGGTGGCCAGAGTACTGGAGCTTCATCTTCAGCATCAGTCATTTCTAATTTTGTGTATTTCTGTCTTCTTAGGTTTACATTGATAGGATAGCTAGTGTTTTGTTTATTTTTTTGGTAGTTGCAAAGAAGAAATTTCTTTCAACAAAGTATTTCCACAAACAAAATGGTATTTTTCAAATAATTTCCATTTCCATTTATTTATATTTCATTATTTTTCTATTTCCTAATTCACCAGTTTCTATTTTTATGTTTACTAAATTTTCTTCTGTTTTTTAAAAGTGATCTTGTTCTACTTGAAGTTGCTATTTAAATTATTAATTTTATTATAGTATATATTTGAATTTATTGAATTTATATATTTGAATTTGAATTATTGCTGATTATAGTATATATTTGAATTTATTGAATTTATATATTTGAATTTGAATTATTGCTGATTCTAGAACTGATATAGTGAAAACATAAAATGAGCCAGCAGTATCTTATTGTGTCACAAAGGAATGAAGTATTCAAAAAGAAAATGATTGGGTCACATCAAATGGACACAAGAGCCAATCTGAATGTGATTCTAATGACCAAAGAATTTGAGCAATAAAATAAATAACAATAGTTACAATATATACATAAGTATATACTGATATAAATAAATAATTTTAATAAATAAAGGAATAAAAAAGAATACTTTTTTAAAAGGGGAATTCCAAATAGTATATTAATACATGGATATCACTCCCACCAGGAGTGGAACTTAATAACCACCCCCTGGAATATGAAATGCTTAGTCACTCACTTATAAAGAACACAGGGAAAAATAGTAACAATGCAGTGAAGAAACCAGCAGAAATTTGGCAAACACAACCTTAAACAACTGACTAAGGTTAATATTATCAATATTGTGTGGGAAACATGTACTCCTCAATATATACATATATGTATATGATGAGATGGGCACTTCTTTTCTGTGGTAATCTTCCAAAATCCACAAACCCAGTCCACTCATGAGAAAAACTTTAGATAAACCAAAAAGGAGAAACATTATATA